>NC_041224.1:177910480-177922182 GCF_002837175.3 Physeter macrocephalus
GCCTTCCTCTTACCATTACAACCCTTTCCTACCCAACTTCACCACCTCCTCTCCTTCACACTCCTCCTCCCCTCTACACTACTCAAACCCACCACCCTCACCACCTTTCCAACCCCTCTTTTCCCTCTCCCTTTCATCCCTCAAACACCCAACACCCCTCACCTCAACCAATCCCCCTCCACCCCCTCCCTCTTCCCCCTCCCCTTCCTCTCCCTCCCTCTTTCTTCTTTAGAAATTCTCCAACCCAGGTCTCCCAAGACAGGCACCAGCCCAGAGGCTTCCACTCTGAGGCAGCTCGGGCCAAGCTCCTTGGGTCACAAAGGGTAAGGCCCACCCTGTCCTCTCTGTGCCATGAGGGGGCCCCTGGAGTGTCACAGGGCAGTGACAAGAAATGCGGAGGGACAGCATCAGGAAGGGGAGGTGCTGCACTCGCAGTATCGTTACTGCTGCACCATTTACAGAAGAGAAAGCTGAGGCACAGAGAGGGCAAGCGGCTTGCCCCAGGACACACAGCCAGCCAGTGAATATCATAGCTGTGCTCAAACGGGTTTTCATTAAACCAAGAGGCCTGAACTGTAAAATGCCCCTTGAGCCCCTGCCCCGCCCCCCGGAATTCACCTTCTTATTCTCCAGCCAGGCACTCCGTGTGCCAGGTGGCCTTTCCTTCTGCCCTGGGGACCCCAAGTGAGCACGTAGCCATCCCGTGATCAGCACGAGAGAAAGGCCAGAGTGTGGCCCAAAGCCTTCCCCACGTCCCCCCACCTCCCGCTAAGGTGCCCGTCGCAGCCCTGCGACCATGGCCACATACCAGGGGCAGGTTGCAGCCCGGGATGCTGGGGAAGTCATGATGCTCCATGTGGTAGCCCACGTTGAAGGTGATCCAGTTGAGGGGCCCATAGTAGGAGTAGGTCTCGTGGCCCTTGAGGAACATGTAGTGCTCAGCCACAAAGTGGCCCGAGATGGGGTGCAGGCCCAGGCCCAGTAGGGAGCTGGCCAGCAGGTAGACCATGGGCTTGAGCCCCCAGAGGGTGAAGATGGTGGCGTTGGCCGCCAGCTGCGCCAGGGCGTTGAACACCTCCATGCGGGTCATGGCCTTGGGGTGCACGCAGAGCGGCCGCAGCGAATAGAAGAAAGGCTGCAGCGCCAGCCAGAGCAGCTTGCGGGCCGGCGTGCAGAAGAGCCAGCCCTCGAGGCGCGTGGGCACGTCCACGTCCAGCCCGTCGCCGCCCAGGTAGCGGTGGTGATCCACGTGGTACTTCTTGAAGGAGGAGGCGTAGGGCACGCCCAAGGGCAGGTTGGCGAAGACGGCGAACCAGCGGTTGTGGGCAGGGTGGCCGGTGCCGAAGGCCGTGTTGTGCGAGATGTCGTGGATGGCCAGCGTGAGCGAGTGGTTCACGCAGCCCCCGAAGGTGTAGGCCCAGAAGAGCAGCCAGCGCCACGCCAGGCCCCGCACCAGCCAGCAGGCCAGCAGCTGCGCCAGCACCATCCCCAGCACCAGCCACTTGAGACGAGGGTCCGGCCGCATCAGGGCCTTGATGGCTGGGTACTTGGCTGCAGGGGTGACCGGGAGAGAAGGTGAGGGGGGCACTGGCCGCGTGGGCCCCGAATGCATGCTTCCCCTCCTCCCTCCTCTCCTCCTGAAATTTCTCCTGCCATCTTCCCTCCCTCTCTTTCCCTCCACCGTCCATTAAGCCGCCAGGCAGTGACACAGAGAGGCGCTCTAAGATCTGGCACTGCGCCTTTGGGCCAAGAAGCAGCCTCGCCTGTGCTCCTGCCGAGGGAGGCGGACAGACCCGTCTCCCCGCACCACCCAGGGGGCTCTGGGGAGACTTCCCAGGGTGGGGGTCTTTGTCAGCAGCCTAAATAAAGAGCAGGTGTCAGCATGGGCCACAGAAACATAATTCCCGAAATCAAAACAGCTGCCGAGAGCCGCAGGTTCAGTGCACGCGGTGCTGTGTACGGTTGCTTGGTTGTTGCAGGCTTCCAGGGAGCCCGAGAGCCACAGGCAGACTCTTCGGGGCCCCTGGGAGGAGGCAGGGTGGCTGGGGGAGGGGAATGTGGAGGGCTCTGGCTTTGTCTCGGTGTTTCAGTTCGTAAAACAAACAAGATCTGAAGGAAATATGATAAAATGTTGAATACGCTTATTTTGGGTGGTGGGTGTTTGTTATAGTGTCTTTTGTACTTTTCTGTATTTTGTTTTACAGAAAAGGAAAAAACAATGGCAGGTGGGAGTTGCCCAAGCAGGGAGGGGCTTCCCAGCCAGGAGAGAACAGGGTGGGGTGGGTGCCTTTGCGGCAAGAGAGCAGTGCCTTCTAGAAACCTCTGCTTGGTGGGAGGGTGCTGGCAGGCATAAGGCTGGTGAGGCAGCTGGTGCTGTATCCAGGGGCACGGAGGGACAGGGCCGGGGGGCATCACATGCTCAAGGGGACAGTCACCCTCCCACTCCAGGTCCGCTGTGTCCCTTGGCTTGGTTCCCCGGCAGAGGAGACAGGCCCTCAGGTGGAGCCAGCGTCCTGACACACGGATGGGGATCGAGGCCGGCGAGGGTGGGGCTCGTCCCAGGCACCCTTAGGACAGTCAGTACCCGTCTCCAGTGCCTTCAGTGTCCGCCCCTCCTACCCATCCAGCAGCTGGGCGGCCTCAGGCTGGCCTGTGAAGAGGGTGTCCAGGGCTGCAGCAGAGGCTGGGCCCCAAAAGGAATCGGCCAGGCCAAGGTCGAATCCTGGCCCACGCTTCCCTCCTAGTGACCCGGGAAGTCGCGGCCCTTTGGTGCTCAGAGTGGGAAGCGTGACAGCTCCTTCTCCCTCCCAGCCCAGAGAACTTCCTGTCAGAGCCACCCAGCAGCGGAACAGGCTGCTTCATAGGTGGTGAGCTGCCTGTCCCTGGGGGTATGCAAGGAGAAACACAACAGGGGCAAAGGACTTCTGCCCCGGAAGGGAGACTCAGGCTCAGAGTCTTCCTGCCCAAGCTATGGTGGTGCCACAAGCCCATCTCGAGGTCAGCCTTGATCTTGCTGTGTGGCCATGGTGCCTTCCCACCCTCTCTGGGCCTCTGTGTCCCAGTGTGACACAGTGTGGGCAGGATGCGCCTCACGGGGTATGTGTTCCACATACCGGTCCTGGAGCCTGATGGTGGGACAGCCGGCGTCTGCTGGAGATGCCGCGTGGGGGAGGGGGGCGGTAGTCGGGGTTCCCACGTCCTAGAAGCTCTGCCCAGGAAGCCCACAGAATCCCCGAGGCAGCACTGACACCCCTGCTATCTACACACCAGCACTCCCACCGAGCCTTCACCTCATCTGGCTGGCTACGGTGGCTTTGGCTCCGACCAAGTGAGCCGTGGTGCTATACAGCCCTCAAGACAGCCTGCCGGTCGGGGGGGTGGCGACTGAACCTCACACACCCCCGCTGCCATTCCAGCCTCCTTCCCCCTACTGCTGGAGCCACCCCCCAGGCTTCCAAGCTCGGCAAAACTGCCTGGGCCCTTTGATCCCGGGAGCTCTCCCCGAAGCTGCCAAGGACACCACCTAATCAGGTCCCGGAGGATGGTGGTCACAGCACAAGTGTCAAAGCAGAACTTGGGAAAGAGCAGGCAAGCCGAGGCCTGGCAGTAAACCTCAGCTCTGCTTAACAGGGGCCCAGGGGGGCCACAGCATCTCCAGGGGGGGTTGGAAGGGAGCAGCGTTCAGAAAGGGTTCAAATTCCAGCTCTGGATAAGGGTTTAGTAACAAGAATATATAAAGATCTCCTACAACCCCAAAACAAACAACCCAATAAAAATGAGCAAAGGACTTGAATAGATATTTCTCCAAAGATGTGCACCTGTTTTTCTAAGCACATGAAAAGATGCTCAGCACCATCAGTCACCAGGGGTGCAGTCAGCCCCACAGTGAGATCCCACCTCAGAGCCGCTAGGACGGCTAAACTCAAAAAACGGAAAATAGCAAGTGCTGACGAGGCTGCAGAGAAGTGGGGGCCCTTGTCTGTATGTTGCTAGTAGGAATGGAAAATGGTGCAGCCACTGTGGAAAACAATTGGGTGGTTCCTCAAAAAGTTAAACATGGAATTACCACAAGACCTAGCAATTCCACTCCTAAATATATACTCCAAAGAATTCAAGTCAGGGACACAAACAGAAACTTGCATACCCATGTTCACAGAACTATTCACAATAGCCAGAGGTGGAAACAACCCAAGTATCTGTTAACTGATGAGTAGTTAAACAAAATATGCTCTCTCTACACAATGGAATATTACTCAGCCTTAGGAAGGAATGAAACTTCCAGTTACAAACTAAGTAGGACATGGGTATGTAATGTCTAGAATGGTGACTGTAGTTATTAACACTGTGTTGCATATTTTAAAGTTGTTAAGAAAGTAGATCTTGAAAGTTCTCATCAAGAACTTCTCATCCAAATAAAGAGGGAGACGTAGAGAATGGACTTGAGGACTTGGGGTGGGAGGGGGAAGCTGGGGCCAAGTGAGAGGAGCAGGGGCATATATACACTACCGAATGTAAAACAGTTGGCTGGTGGGAAGCAGCCGCAGAGCACCGGGAGATCTGCTCGGTGCTTTGGGACCACCTAGAGGGGTGGGACAGGGAGGGTGGGAGGGAGACGCAAGAGGGAGGGGATATGGAGATATATGTATGCATATAGCTGATTCACTTTGTTATACCGCAGAAACTAACACAGTATTGTGAAGCAATTATACTCCAATAAAGGTCTATTAAAAAAATAAAAGAACTTGTCATCCAAGAACTCATCAAGAAAAAAAAAATTTGTAACTCTGTATGGTGACTTGTTGGGACCATTTCGCAGTATACCATATCAAATCACCATGTTGGTGGGGGAGGGATAAATTAGGAGTTTGGGATTAAAATATACACACTACTGGGACTTCCCTGGTGGTCCAGTGGTTAAGACTCCGTGCTCCCAACGCAGGGGGCCCGGGTTCGATCCCTGGCCAGGGAACTAGATCCCGCATGCCGCAACTGAGAGCCCGCATCCCACAGCTAAAGATCCCGCACGCCACGATTAAGACCTGGCACAGCCAAATAAGTAAATAAATATTTTTTAAAATATATGTACACACTACTATACATAAAATAGATAACCAACAGGGACCTACTGTGTAGTACACACAGGGAATTCTACTCAATATCTTGTAAGAACCTATAATGGAAGAGAATGCAGATAAATTATATATATATGTATATATAACTGAATCACTTTGCTGTACACCTGAAACTAAAATTGTAAATCAACTATGTTTCAATAAAAAATTTTTTAATCATTATATTGTACACCTGAAGCTAATATAATGTTATAGGTCAATTATACCTCAATTTAAAAAGTCCTTATATTGAATTTCCTGCTTTCCTGTTTCACAAGGCCAGCTCCCTTAATGCGGCTCCCGGGAATTGACTCCCAAATAAACTAGAAGCACCTCCCCCATCCCAAAAAAAAGGCATGAAGGACTACCACGGGCTGCATACAACATGGATGAACCTTGAAGACATGATGCCAAGTGAAAGAAGCCAGTCAGGAAAGGCCACATACCGTACGATTCCACTTACGTGAAATATCTAGAACAGGCAAGTTCACAGAACCAGAAAGTAGAGGTTTCCAGGGCTGGGGGGGCGGGGCGGGGGGATGGGCCGTGACGTAATGGGTGTAGAATTTCTGTTTGGAGTCATGAAAAAGTTTTGGAAATAGTAGCGACGGCTGCACCACACTGTGAAAGGAATGAATGCCCCCAAATCACATGCTTCGCACATGGTTAAAATGGCAAATTCTGTGTTATCCTTTACCACAGGTTTTGGTTTTTTTTTTTAAGTTAAAAAAAAAAAAAAAAAAAATCCCGAAATAGTAGCGACGGCTGCACCACACTGTGAAAGGAATGAATGCCCCCAAATCACATGCTTCGCACATGGTTAAAATGGCAAATTCTGTGTTATCCTTTACCACAGGTTTTGGTTTTTTTTTTTAAGTTAAAAAAAAAAAAAAAAAAATCCCGGCTCCGAGCAGGTTACGTCAGCTCCAAGGCTCGCTTCTGAACCAGGTCACCGGGAGGATGGATGGACAAGGCCCGGAAAGCTGAGGCTGACCGGCCGGCAGCGGGCACCCAGATTAACCTGCGCTTCGGGACCACCGCCCAACCAAGCGCACCGTGAAGGCCGGCGGCCAGGATGCTGCCCGAGGCTGGGTGTGCTGGGGACGGCGGTGGTGGCGTTAGGCTGCAGAGGCTCTCCTCCCGGGCCTGCCCACGTGGCCCAGCGGCGGCCCAGTGGGTTGTCCCCGCGTTGCGTGTGGGAGGCGACTTGGCTGTCCCAGAAAGGCCAGAGGCCCCAAAGGGTACTCGCTGCCCCAGGCAGGTGGAGGAAGATGCAGAGAAGGGGGTGCCAAGGCCCCGCCGCCTGGAACCCGCTCACAAGGTGGAGGGAGAGACTGGCAACTGGGGTGGGCAGAACAGGGGCCCCCCAAACACGTCCAGGTCCTACTCCCCTCACTGTGAATCGGTCAGCTTCTGAGGGACCCTGGAAGTCAGGCTGCAGCCAGGGTGCTGGCCTGCTGACCTCACAACAGCAAGCAGAGCCTGGAGTAACCGGCGGCACAGCGTCATCCCAGGCTCAGGACAGCGGGAAAGCGAGCAGGAGAGGGCTCCCCCGGCCTCGCTAGCTGTGAAGATCGAGGGGCCACGAGCCGAGGGGCGCAGGCGGCTCCAGAAGCTGGAAAGGCCAGGAAACAGATTCCCCCCTGGAGCCTCCGGAAGAAACTTCACCCAGTGGGACCCGGGTCAGACTTCTGACCTCCGGAACCGTAAGATAACAAGCGCGTTGTTTGTGGTAATTTGTCTCTGCAGCTCTAGGAAACGCACAGCAACTGGACGGGGGATGAGGAAACCCCGGGGCTCCGACAGCCCGGCTGACCTCACTGCCCCATCCCTGCACTGGCCTGGCGCTGGGCGCCGGGCGCAGCGGCGACTCACATTCCACCCTGCCCCTCAAGGGCGCCACTGCCCGCCAGCCTTGGCCGAGGTGGACCAGCCGGCATGGCACTCGCCCAGCATCACCCCGCCAGGCGGGGCAAAGGAGACAAAAGGACCCCGACCTGGGGGGTGGGCCCCACTCGGGAGGGGGGCGGGGGCAGGCCTCATCCCAGCTCGTTCCTGCTGCCAAAGGGGGTCAGAAGGTGGGCCTCAGTGGTGCCCGGGAAGATGCGTGCTTCCACTGGGGGGCTGAGAGGCCTGAGGAGGTGGGAATCCAGCAGCCACAGTGAGGTGGAGGCGGGGAGGACAGAAGCGTCTTCACGACGGCCAGGGCAAGAAGGATATGCCTGCGACCCAGCCTTCAGGAATGTTCTCGCCCAGTGCCCGGGATCACATGCAAAGTTCCCGAACATTTGCATACCTGAATGTCAGGTGGGGACCACAGGCCAGCAGGGCTCCACCAGCCTCCCGCCCACCAGAGGTGGCCTCTGGACACCAGCCTCTCCCCTTGGGCGACCCCGGGCCGGGCCCTCACCTGCTCAGGCACACCTGGGAGCTCAGCCAGGCAGCCAGAGGCCACCAGCCTCCACAGGCCGGGTCTCTCCATCTTCTCCTTGGAAGGAGGCCAGGCCCGGGGCAGGCCACACCTGCACCAGGTGAGCACAGACTGGCAAGCCAGCAGGGACAAGCACCCCAGCTCAGGGATCCAGGCCAGCAAACAGGCCACTCCCGTACCCCTCAGAGGCAAGGGCAGTGACAGAGCCCAGCAGCTGTGACCTTGGATGGTGGGCCTCTGGTGCCCCGTCTGTCATACAAGGCCAGTAAGTCGTGCATGAGTGGAAGCAAAGGAGAACATCCTTGGGTGTCCCTTCCCTGCCTGGCCTGGCACCCCTTCCTCCTTTCCTGACAGTGTCCCAGGGACTCAGCTGCCCTCAGCTCGGGTGCGGCCTCAACACAGCCTGGGGCGCCTGGTCCCCAGCCCCTCACCCTGGCCGACTGGGCAGAGCCCACAGCACTGCCCCAGCCTGGGTCTCCACATCTGGGAAATGGGGTGACACCCCGACCTGCCCATCCAGGCTGTGGTGAGGCTGGGATGACAGCTCTGAGCCCTGGGAGCTCTTACTACTGTTGTTATTAAATACAGTTTTCTGATCTGAGAGTAAAAAACATCCCACTTCTGACCTTTGGGGCTGTGGGCTGATCTTGGAGGTGATCTGGCCCCAGGCTTGCGTTAACCTATGAGGAAAGGCCCCATGCTCCCCGGCCATGGGAGTCACTGGGCCCAGCCATCCTGCTGGAAGCAACGGGAAAAGGCAGCCAAGGCACAAGCTGCATGCGGGCCAGCTCGGGGGCGATCCCGAGAAGGGGCCGAGAGCATCACCTCCACCCCGCCCGGAGGCCCTGTCCAGACCACAGTGCGGGGAGGAGGAGCCCCAGGAAGCCAAGCCCGTCAAAAATGGGGGCTCAGAGACAGCGGCCAGGGGGCTAGGAGCCCAGCGGATGCCAGGGGTGGCACGGCTCGGAGACCTCGCTGGTGAGCAGGGTCAGGCTGGTTCACTAGCTCATCTACCGCCTGCTGGACGAAGACTCCATCTTCGCTCAAGCGAAACAGCAAACATCGAACCTTTTCAATTCCAGGGCTTCTGGGTCCCTGGGGAGGTGGGAGGCCTAGGGGCCTCCCTGAGAAGATGCTCTGGGGCCCTCCAGCCAGGCAGGCCTAATGAGGTCACTGGGTGCAGTCGGGTTTGGGATAAATGGAGCCGTGGGCTTGGGGGTGCCCAGCTGCTGGGGGTCAAGGAGGGTCACGGCGAGGAAGGCCGGACAGGCACCTGCTGGACTTAGCAAGGCCCTGGGGGCCCCAGCAAGAACCGTTTCAGCCGGAGGCGAGGTGAGAAGGTGCGGCCAAGCGCAGGCCTGGGGAGGGAGGGCTGGCTCGGGGGGGCGAGATGGGAGAGATTGGGGCCAGCAGATGGCAGAGGAGAGGACAGAGATGCGGGGCGGGGGTCACGGAGAAGGCCAGGGGGTGCTGGCCTGACAGAGGGGCGCCTCTGCTGGGGCTCAGGGATGAGGCTGGGGAGAGGAAAGCTGCTGGCTCCATCTTCTCTGGGCCCCAGGAGGAGGGCGAGAGTGCCCTGGCAGCCCCATGAGGAGTCCTCCGGGCCTGGCTGGACACCCAAACCTGGCCCAGCCTGACCAGGCTCTGCCCCCCTGGGGGATCTCAGCTGATGTCGGGGGAACCCTGCTCGCTCAGGCCTCCAGCACAGAGCACCAGAGAAGCTGGGTTAGCACACTCACGCCTCAAGGGCTCTCTGCTCCAGTGGGGCAGCCTGGAGCCCGCATGGACAGCCACACACAACCAGAGACAGACAGACCCGTGCAAATGGCCTTCCAGCAGCAGCCTGGGTGGGGCCCAAGGCAGCTGGCCACGAAAACAACCATTGCTAGAAGTCCGACTGTCCAGGCATGACACAGAAAGGAGGGGCCGAGGCCCAGGGAAGGGTCTGACAAGGCAGGGCAAGGCCGACAGAGCCAAGACTCGACCTCAGGACCCCCCGACTTCAGGCCCGCTGGATGCGGCCGGAGCCCGGGTGTGGACGTGGTGCTCAGCAGGTGAAACGTGCCCGGCGTCTGACACACGCTTACTCATGCAGCCCTCGCCACCCTGCCCGGGAGGGGACCATACCCCCATCTTGGAGATGAGCATGCAGGGCTTCCACCACATCGTGAAACAACCTAATTTTCCAGCGGCTCCTCCAGAGTCCACAGGGATTCCTCAGCCCCGAGGGGAGCTGTTTCCTGGAGCTGGGCCACGTCGTCAGGGCAAAGCGCCCAGAGAAAATCCTGGGTCCCCGTTCAAGAGAGCCTCGCTGCGGCCTGGCCCCCGGTCCCAGTGCTGCGTGCCCTTGGGCCGCCCCCGTCCCTCTCTGGGCCAGCTTCCTCACTCTCCATCCCTACGGCGCCCGCTCTGACAGCCCCGGGCTGTGAGGACCTGGAGGTGGGGTCTTCCCCGGGGCACAAGGGCCTCGGTGGGCAACAGAGGGGAGGCCGAAGGCCCTGAGGTGTCGGGGCGCTTGGCCCAGCGGATGTGAACATTTCCATGCATTACGTATATTTACATACGTGGCAGACTCGTGCATGAGGAGCCTGCCAGAAGGGAAGGCAGCCCGGCCCCAACGCCCTACACTGATACCACAGAACAGCCTCCCCGTGGACACCTCGTTGCTCCCAGAAGCTTCCTGACAAATCCTGCCGTGCCAGGCGTGGTGGGGAGGAGACGGCAGACGCAGGCAGCCAGGCACGGGGGGCTGCCGGGCCCTCGCCCTCCGCAGGGAGCAAGGGCGGCCCCTGCCGACCGGCCGCGATGAGGTGCCTCCTCTCCGGCCTCCTCCAGGGCTCCCAGGAGCGCGCGGGGCTTCTCCCCACTCTGGACCCTCCGCGCACCCGGGCCGGACACCATCTAGGGCCAGGTACCCTGACTGCTTCCCCAGGGGGGTCAAGTGCCATCGCAGGACAGTCCCACTGGCTCCAGGGGGGCCTTGCCACCGCCTCTCACCACCAAGTGCCCCCCGGCCTGAACTTTCCATCGTGTTGGTCAGCTCACTGCTGCCCACCTGCCTCCAGCGCCTGTCTGACCCTGTCCCGCCACAGGCCGCCCCGCGCGGAGCAGCTGCCCTCTCCCCCAGCGGCTGAGCAGCTGCCCTCTCCCCCAGCGGGCTGAGCAGCTGCCCTCTGACGGCTTCTACAGCAAAGGCACCCAAGCCCTCTTCATCCCCGCCTTCCTAAACGGCTCCCCTGCAGCTCTGGACCCAGTGCTTCCTAAGCCTCCGTGCCCTGCCCCATCTCGCCCCCTCCTTTCCGGTTTCGGAGCCCAAAGGCAAGCCTAAGCCTGGCTGGTCAGTGTGGGAGGTGCTCTGGGGGCACCGGGGAAGCGGCCCAGAGTGCCTCCAGGACTCACCCACCCACCTCCCGCCCAACCTGCCCTTGATTCCCGGACAAATATTTACCGAAGGTCTGGGCCGAGCCAGCCCCGGGCCGCAGAGGCGGGAGGGGCTCGCAGGCCGCGCAGGGGTGGGAGGCACACGTGCGGGGCACAGTGGTGTGTCCCGACTAGGACGTGCTCAGGACACACACACCGAGTCCTGTGACACTCGAGCCGAAACTCGAGGGATGAGGAGTGGCTCTGAGGATACAGGGTGGGCTGCCGAGTGACTGCAGGTGGTCCTAGGGACCTCTGGGGTGAGGGGAAGGCCCTCAAACTAGACTCTGTAACTTTACTAAAAAATCACTGGACTGTGCCTTTAAAATGAGTGCATTTTATGGCATGCAAATCACACCTCATAAAAGCTGGTACGAATTAAAGAATGTGGATTAGAAGCAGGCCAGGTGGAAGGCACAGCACACACATCGGTACGGAGGCCGGAAAGAATGAGAGGAAGGGGCCGCGTGAGCTGGCGACTGCCCGTGGGTCACGTGCCAGGGAGGACAGGAGGGGGACAGGCTCTCTTCAGGTCCCTGGTGGAGAAGAGGATGGAACAGAGGCGCAGACCGGAGTCACCAAGTTAGAGCCCTGTCCTAACCCTAACCAGGCTGGGTGACCTTGGACAAGGGGCCTAACTTCCCAGGGTCCTGCCCTGCATTAAAAAAAACGCAAATGTCTGTAAGGCCAAAAAAAAAAAAAAAAAGGGTGGGGGGGTGGGGAGGAACGGAACGAATGGA
>NC_041224.1:177922694-177941381 GCF_002837175.3 Physeter macrocephalus
AAATAAATGTTCCAGGACTTCCCTGGCGGTCCAGCGGTTAAGACTCCACGCTTCCAATGCAGGGGTGCGGGTTCAATCCCTGGTCAGGGAGCTAAGTTTCCACATGACGTGCAGTGCGCACCCCGCCTCAAAAAAAAAAAAAAAAAAAAGTTCCAAGTGAAAAGACAAAGGACAGATATGGGAAGATTCTTGTTACATGTGGCAAAAGCAGGGCCACTACAAGTCATGTATAAAAGACTCCTACAGTTCCAGGAAAAGGACTCCTCCAATAGAAAAAGGACATGAGTCGAAAATTCACACAAGGAGAAAGACAGTGAAATCATGGAAGAAACACTCAGCCTCACTAATCAGCTCAGAAGTGCCAATTAAAACGGGATGTCTCAGTACTTTCCTGGTGGTCCAGTGCCTGGGACTCTGCGCTCCCAATGCAGGGGGCCAACGTTCAATACCTGGTCAGGGAACTAGATCCCACAGGCCGCAACTAAGAGTTTGCATGCCACAACTAAAGATCCCACGTGCTGCAACTAAAGATCCAACATGTCCGCAACTAAAAAGATCCAGTGTGTGGCAACTAAAGATCCCACGTGCCAACTAAGACCCAGCACAGCCAAATAGATAGATAGATAGATAGATATTAGGGGGAAAAAAACAACAACGGGATGTCTCCCTGCTCTCCAGCTGGCAAGGATTAAACCGCATGCTCTGAGCTGTGGCCGACAGGTCCCTGGCACCTCTGGAGGGAGGGAAACCCTGCGACGGTCATGGCAGGTTGGACTAGAGATGCTCAAGCTTTGGTAGGTGCCTACTGCCTCATTCAGCCTCGCTGAGAAGGGCACTGGTGGAGGTGGGCCTGGCCCTGCCCTTGGGAAGCTCAGAGTTGAGTAAAAGAGTCAGACAAAGCTATCACCCCACACATCAACGTAGAATTACAGATGGGAGCAAAGGTCACAAGGCAACAGTGCGCGGCACCTCACGGAAGGATAGGGGAGGAATAGCTGGGCGGCAGAGACGGGGGTAGACTGTGGTGTGGGCAACCAGCCTATGCCTGCCGCTGGCAAGCGCCCAAATATACGGCTCTCTCCCCAACTCCATGGGCAGTGATGCACGTTGGTAGTCTGAACTTGGCCATGATGGAAATAGCTATAAAAATTGGCAAATGCCAATTTGCGAATCAGGGTCTTTTGTTCCCTCCAGAGATTCCACTGATTGTTTAATATTTCCCAGCATACCGTGTGTGAGGGCACGCGCTGTTAGACAGTGTTTCTGAGAAAGGGACATTTAGGCTGAGGCCTGAAGGATACATAGGAGTTCCATAGACGAAGAGTAGGGAAAAAGAATTCAAGCAGAGGAAACAGCATTTGCAAAAGCCATGAAGTAGGAAATGGGCAGATGGGGGGTATATTCCACCAAGTGGCCAGAGAGCAGAAAGTAAGGAGAAAGGGCAGGGGCCAGAGCATGGGGTGCCAATATGCAGAGCAGAGATGAGATTTCAGGAAGGGAAGCCCTTGGAGGATTCGAGCCAGGGAGGACACAATCAGCTCAAATAGGGTCCTAGAGGGACTCCCTGGTGGTCCAGCGGGTAAGACGCCACGGTCCCAATTCAGGAGCCTGGGGGCGCTAGATCCCACATGCCGCAACTAAGACCCAGGTAAATAAATATTTTTTTAAAAAATAGGGTCCCAGGGATCACCTATTGTCTGTGTTGCTGTGCGCCCATGCACCCAGCACCCCTCCCTCCCCACCCAACTTAGGATCACAGCACCCCTTTCCCGTAGAGCTGCAACTCTCTGCCGTCACAATGGGATACTGTGCGGCTTGCCCATCACGGCCCCCTGCCCACTGGCCAATCAGAGGACTCACAGCTCTGGCCAGAGATTAGCTGGCTCAAGGGGAGGACGGGCTACTCAGGGCAGAAGGGGAGAGAGGCACCTCTCTCTCTTCTGTGGGAATCTCAGAGCTGGGTGGACACAGGCTGCAGCCCGCCTGGAGGACGAGGAGAAGGCTGACTGCAGCAAGGACGGGCGGGGAGAATGGCCGTGTGGCCGGCCGGCCCTCCACCCCTGGCTCCAGCATCTCTGTGGTTGGGTGAGGAGCCTCCAGGGATGCGCCTGAGAGCGTCGCCAGTTCTGTTCTGGATTTTACCGCTCGCCACTCAGAGACCCCTACGCCCACCCCAGGGCCTTTCGTGAGCAAATAATCCAGAGCCTCACTTCCTTGCTTTCCTTTGATTATTTTTTGATTATTTGATTTTTTTTTTTTTTTTTTTACTTATGAAAGGGCACATACATGGGAAAACACAAAAAACAAAAAATCTCAAAGCTATTTGTTTTTGAAAAGACAAATTCAAACCCTGCTTCTTATTCCGCTGGGCACACCTGGCTTGGACTCTGATCTCCAATGTGACCAGAGTCTCACCGGCTCCGTTCCTGCCCTCGCAGCACAGGGAGCCTCAGCCCTGGCCTGCAAGGCATGTCCCCATCCAGGCAGGATCTGGAGATGGACTTTGGTTCTGCCCGAAGAGCACGGCAACCAGCTCTATGCGAGGACTTCCTGGGTTCTGACTTCAAGATTAGGATCTTTGAGCATCCAGTGGCCCCCAAGGAGCTTGGTCTGGGCCACAGCAGCCAGCTGGCTGGGACTGGAGCACATCCCTGCCTGAACACCAACTTGGCCTCTGTGGCCACTGAGCTGTGTGGCCCTAGGCAAGTCACTTCCGCTCTCTGAGCCCCACTCTGGGGCCTCCTCTGTAAAGAGAGACTGACAGTTACACATAGGATTTCCCTCAGGCTGGGAACTGCGCAAGCTTCAGGAAAACAGAGATGGAAAGGCATTCCCTGTCCTTGGGGAAAACACGGGCCTTTCTGCAAGAGGTAATAATTATCATCGCAGCTAACATTTTGTTGAGTTCTGGGCTAAGCATGAACACCACCTCATTTAATCTGCACAACAGGGACTTCCCTGGTGGCACAGTGTTTAAGACTCTGCGCTCCCAGTGCAGGGGGCCCAGGTTCCATCCCTGGTTGGGGAACTAGATGCCACATGCATGCCGCAACTAAGAGTTTGCATGCCACAGCTAAGGAGCCAACGAGCCACAACTAAGACCTGTTGCAACCAAATAAATAAATATTTTTTTAAAAAATAAAAGTGATATTTTTTTAAAAATCTGCACAACCACTCCAAAAAGAAAGTGCTACAATTCACCCCTTTTAACTCAATCAAACCTCAGTTTCCTCATCTGCTTATTGACTTGCCCAGGGTCACATGGCTAATGAGTGGGTGTTGTCCTTGCCAGGAGATGAGCTCACAGCCAAGGTCTAGACCCATGTGACGTGCCCCAGAGAGATAAGGACCCGATGGGCTGGAGCAGTGGAGGGGAATCCCCCTGAAGCACCCTCCCCTGGCCCAGGCTCGGGGGTGGGGTGGGGGAGGGAGGATAATTCCCACAGGAGGGAAGACTGAGCAAAAGCGAGTGGGGCAGAGTAGCAAGGAAGGTCCCCCAGGCGGAGGAAGAGCACGTGCAAATGCCTGAGAGGGAGGGGGGGCGGCACATTCCAAGTTCGTTAGCTCAAAACTGGACGCGTGGGGAGGAATCCACAGCACCCAGTGCACAGAGGGAATTTGCAAAACTCCCTGGAGAGCCAGCGCTTGGGAACTTGTGCTGTCCCCACCCTGGCCCAAGTCACCTCCCTCTCCTCCAAGTCTTCCAGGCTTCCCAGCCACCCTGTCCAGGATGCTTCCTGGATTGGTTCCAGGGTCTGTGGCTTCCCTCTTGAGAGACAGATCATTCTCCATGTCCTGGCCTGCTGGGTACCACACTGAGGACCTTCTCACCCAAGCTCTCCTTTTATCCTCATACCCACTCCTCCATAAAGGAAGATGGGGCCCATTATGCAGATTGGGAAAGTAAGTCTGCAGCCCAGAGTGTCTGGATCCCTCCAGGCAGCTCTGTGGGCCAGGATACATCCCGCAGCCTTCTCCACCTGGGGCCAGGTGCCCAGTGAGTCCTGTAAGGGGGAGGTGGGGGACAGCCAGGGGAGGGGAAGGAAACACAGCCCTGCCTTGAAACTGCTGAGAGACAGCAGCCAAGATGCCTGTGCTCTGTGGGGGAGGGAGGACCAGATGATCACCAAGCGCCCTCTGAGCCACCTGCAGGAAGCTCGCAGGCGTAAATAGTGCTGGGTTATTGCTCACCTCACAGGAGAAAACCACAGACGTTACAGACCCACCCAGGGGTCTCTAGGCCCTGAACCCCCAGCAACGGCGGGGCACAGTCATACACTAACCACTCAATGCATCCGGTGTCTGAAAGGTAATAGGACAGATATTTCCCTAGTCTTGGGGTGGAGCAGGAAGACACCAAAGGGAAAATTCTAAAGAAAAAAAAGCCAACCTATTCAAATGCATTTTTAAAAAAGCAAAAAAGCTTTTGTGACTATAAAGGGAAAAAGATTTGCAATGTATAAGACAAAGGGTTAAAAGCCTCTATACAAAGAGCTCTAACACCAACAAGCAAAAGACCAAGCCAAGAGGAAAAAAAAAAATTTTAATGGCCAATTAAACATTGAAACCAATCATCAAATTAAAAATTAAACCCACAATGAAATAGTATTGTTTTGTCAATCTGCTTGGTAAAGATTGATTAAAAACGTTTGCCAACCCCAGGTGTAGGCGAGGGTGTGGTGAAATGGCGACGGATTCTGGGGCAGGGGAACCTGCTGGAAGGTGGAACCAGCTTCCACCCGGCTGGAAGCTGGCCCGGCACTGCAAAGGCGATTTGGTGGCACCTAGTAAAAGCTGTTCTGGAAGTGCGAGCCCTTTAACCCCTAATTGCAGGTAAAGGACTGTACATCCTGGGTCTTCCTGAGAGAGGGATGGAGCCCATCAGGATGGGTGAATCCAAAGGATGGGTGAATCCAGAGGATGGGTGACCACGTAGGTAAAAATGACCTCCCGGGACACTAAACGACAGAGAGGCGGGCCACCGTGTATTAGGCTATAAAATGAAAGGACAGACTCTTTGGTACAGTCTTTGTTTTTAAAAAACTTGTCTCTCTGGTTCAGCGTTTGCTTCCTTCGAGGCGCTCAATCTGCGCTAAACTCCGGGATTGGGGGTGGGCTTGGCGGCTTCTCCGGCTGGGCCTCCGGGACCCCGGCGCTCAGCGCACATAGGAGCCCGGGGTGCGGCGGAGGACAGATGGCTGCGGAGCTGCCTTCCAAAGGGGGGGGCGGCGCATCCCGTACAAAGACAGTCCCTGGGGCCGACCTCTGCGCTGCGACCTCTCCCCAGAGTTCAAGCCCTGGTCCGGGCCCTGGGAGTGGCTCGCGTCCCACAGCCAGGATGGAGCAGCTGAGACGCGCTCCCCTGACGCGCGGATCTGGGCTCGGGTCCTCGGGTCTTAGATCCCAGGACAGAGGCAGAGACGCGAGGGGAGTTCCAGGCCGGAGCTGGGGACCCTCAGGAACCCCGAGCCGGGGACGCTGAGGGAGGGGGATGGCGCTCCTACCCTCTCTGGAGCAGAGGTAGGGCAGGGCCTGGTGGGCTCCGGACCCGCAGGAGCGACCCCCTGGGCTCGGGCTGGCCCGGGACACCAGACGGCCCCCGGGCTGTCCCCACCTGGGGCCCGAGCTCACCGAGCATCTCCTTGCGCCGCTGCGTGTGCGGCTGGTCCGTGTAGACCCACTCGAAGTCGCTGCGGCCCGCGCTGTTGCCCATGGTGGGGCCGGGAGCGCGGCTCAGGGTTCGGCTCCCGTCCACCTGTCGCCCTGCTCTGCGCGAGGACCAGTTCGGGCTCGGGGCGGGGCCTCCGGGGGCGGGGCCTCCGGGGGCGGGGCCCGGAGCGCCTCTGCCGCCAGACCTGGGCGCGGCCCTGTGTCGGGGCAGAGGCGGGTCCCCGGGGCTCTCGGAGCCTCAGTTACCTCGGCTGGAAAATGTGACTGCTAGGACGCAACCCGTGCAGAGTCCCCGGACTCCACGTTGTGTGGCGACGCCCCGTTCCCTCGGTTTCACTGAGGCCCCCCCCCCGCGGCTGAGCACCAGTTCTCTCCGCGGCCCAGGGCCACTCGCGCACCTGCCACCCCTGCCCCTACAGACCCGCCGGTGAGAGCGCCCACCTGGCACGGGGCAGGGGTTGGAGGGTAGAGATTAAATGGATGCGACAGTGCTGGTAAACAGATAGGGCTCGGGAAAGGTTCGCCACAGCGATTCTCCCTTCCCCTACCCACTCCTTTCATGCAATAAGGCAGAGGACAGTGAGGTGTCTGCAGCTTCGAGGGAGTGAGTCAGCCCCGCCCCTGCCTTCAGGGAAATCGAGCGACAGGGACACAGGCATGGAAGAGGCCTATTAATGACTTAGGATGATTCGTGCTATGACACAGGTAGGTCCTGGGACAACTAAGGTGCAGAAGAGGGGTGTTTTGTATTAGGCTTCAAAGGATGAGTAGGAGTTCAACAGCTAAAGAAGGGCAAGGGCATTGGTGGTAGAGGGAACAGAAGCTGCAAAGGCTGGGACTTGGAAGAATCCAAAAATTGTCAGAATGGAGAGTCTGGTTTGTGGGGAGTGGGGGCACAGGGCCCCTCATTTCACCTTCTCAGGGATTCCTCCCGGCCTCCTCTTGCTCCTTTGGAGCTTTGTATGGTGTACTACCTCATGTACCTGGAGCCCAGCCTGTAGGAGCTGCCTAGGTAGCAGACTGGCCTGGCAGCCAGAGGTACCACAAGGTGGGCAGATAATAATGGTGAGCCTCCCTCCAGTCTCCCACAAGTCTGTGGGCCAGGGCCAAAGGCAGTCCTGGCGTGAGATGGGAAGGAAAGCAACTGGGTGTGGACATCTGGTGGCAGCCAGCCACCTGCCCCTGAGTCAAGGGTAGGAAAATGGGCCAACAGAGAGGCTGGATTCCCTGTCCAACAGGGAGACGCTTAGAGCCTAGGGTTGCCACCACCCCTTGCACCACCCAACAGTGTCACCTACCTGTCTTGCACACCTCCAGGAATGGAGAACTCAGCACTCCCCAGGGCAACCTGCTCTATCACAGCCAGAGGGACCCTCAGAAGTCATCCCAGCGGCTGCCACTTTACAGATGGCTAAACCGAGGCTCAGAGATGAAGGGGGCCTCAGAATAAGCAGAAGAGCTGAGACAGGCCCCTGATCTTTGACTTTAAAGGCCCAAAGTCAGAGTGTCGGCCCCGTGTTACAACCAGTGCGATCTGGGTCCCAGCTCTGCCCTCTGGGGCACCACCATGCACCCAGGATGGAGATCAGCAAACCACTCAGAGATCAACCCCAGGACTCAGTCTGTCCAGGTGAAACTAGCCCAATGGCTTCATTTTACAGATGAGAAAATTGAGGCCAAAGAGGGGACAAGTCAAAGGACAGACTGGAGAGAGACCTGAGAGTCAAATAAAAGTTCATGACTTCCAATCAGCTGCCATGGCCAAGTAATCCCCAATTCCCTGAGGTCAGCTTGGACCACAGAAACTCGGCTTCAAGATGATGAACCCACTCAGAGCACATGGGCTAGCCTCCCCACCAGGTCCCTGGTCCTAGAAATGAAAGAAACTGCATGTTCATTTGTAATGTGGTGTCCTGGGTGGGATCCTGGACCAGAAAATGGGCAGTAGGTAAAAACTAAGGGAATCTGAATAAAGTATGTGCTTTAGTTAATAATAAGGTATGAATATTTGGTTAATTCCTCGTATATTAGATTATAATATATCCCTATATTTTAAGATAGTAAAATAAAGAGAATTGGGTGTGGAAGCTATGGAACCATCAATACTATCTTCACAGTTTTTCTGTAAATCTAAATCAGATGTTAAAGTTTATTTTAAAAATGAAGTGGGGCTTCCCTGGTGGCGCAGTGGTTAGGAATCCGCCTGCCAATGCAGGGGACATGGTGTTCGAGCCCTGGTCCGGGAAGATCTCACATGCTGCGGAGCAACTAAGCCTGTGCGCCACAACTACTGAGCCTGCGCTCTAGACCCCGCGAGCCACAGCTACTGAGCCCGCATGCCACAACTACCGAAGCCCGCGTGCCTAGAGCCCGTGCTCCGCAACAAGAGAAGCCACCGCAATGAGAAGCCCGCGCACCGCAACGAAGAGTAGCCCCCGCTCGCTGCAACTAGAGAAAGCCCGCGCGCAGCAACAAAGACCCAACACAGCCATAAATAAATATTTCTTAAAAATTAAAAAAAATAGTAAAAGTGAAGTGTATGGACTTCCCTGGCGGTCCAGTGGTTAAGACTCCACACTTCCACTGCAGGGGGCACAGGTTCGATCCCTGATCAGGGAACTAAGATCCCACATGTCACAGGGTGTAGCCAAAAAATAAAGTTAAAATTAAGATGAAGTGTATAAAATGTACATATATACAGATACATACATACATAGATACATACATACATATACGTATATATGTGTGTGTGTATATATATATATACATATACGTATATATATATGTAGTAGTTGTTGTTAAATCCCTAACAATATTGGAAAACAGGGACTTTTGTGGATGTAAACTGAGAGGACGCCAACAAGGCCAGCCACTCTTCCATGACTCCTGCCCACCCTCCACTCCCCCACTTCCCCTAAGCTAGGAACCAGCCCCAGCAGGCAGGGTTCACTGACCCCCAGGAGGGACCCTGATTGGAGGCTCTTGGTCGGGGTGCTCTGGTGTCTTCAGCTGCCTCTGAGGAGCAGGAAGCACCTACGCCCAGAAGTCTTGACTACAGTGTTTGCTGCCCCAGCAGAAAGTCCTCTCCTGCCCCGTGTTTGCTGAAAACAGGCCAGAATGCATTCCACACAGCACCTCCCAGCCCTCCCCAAAGCCAGCTGAGTCTAACAGCCCGTGACCCGTGACCCATAGCCAGCCAATGTCGGAGAGAAATCACTCCACGAAAAAGGGCAACCACCCCAAGAATGGGAAGAACTTCACACCTGGGAAAACAGAGCCACTGGAGAAAACAGAACTGGACTGAGGAATGAGAGTAACGTCTCCCAGGAGACATAAAGGGCTATTCCAACCTATTAAAATAAACAAACACACCAGAGGTGGGCAGGTATGTATTGCTTCTTTAAAAAAAAAACAAAACAAAAAACCCTCAGGACTTCCCTGGTGGTCCAGTGGTTAAGAATCCTCACTTCCACCGCAGGGGGCACAGGTTCAATCCCTGGTTGGGGAACTAAGATCCCACTTGCCACATGGGGCAGCCACAGGAGAAAAAAAAAACCTCTATTGAAATGAGAGGGACTTCCCTGGTGGCGCAGTGGTTAAGAATCCGCCTGCCAATGCAGGGGAGATGGGTTCGAGCCCTGGTCCGGGAAGATCCCACATGCCACGGAGCAACTAAGCCCATGCGCCACAACTACTGAGCCTGCAAGCCACAACTACTGAAGCCCGAGCGCCTAGAGCCTGTGCTCCGCAACAAGAGAAGCCACCGCAATGAGAAGCCCGTGCACCGCAACAAAGAGTAGCACCCGCTCACTGCAACTAGAGAAAGCCCACATGCAGCAATGAAGACCCAACGCAGCCAAAATAATGAATTAATTTTAAAAAAATAAAAAGAAATGAGAGCTGGGGGACAGGAACAGAACCCCAACATCCTTTAATGAGATTTCTAGGAGAGAGAATGAAGGAGAGGTGACATTTACCCCTCCCCTGCCTTGTTTTCTTCAAAGAAGCCATCTCCCACTGAAATTATAATTTAATTATATGCACGTATGATTCTGCCAACCTTAAATAAATTGTTACATCAGGTACTTATTTATTTGCTTATTGTCTGCTCCCTCCTCTCCAGTGTCTTGTTCCCTTGGGTTCTCCCCTGGCATTCCTAATGCCTAGAAGAGTTCCTGGTACAGGAGATGACCTTAATAACAATTTGCTAAATGCAAGAATGAATGGGGACTTCCCTAGTGGCACAGTGGTTAAGACTACACACTCCCAATGCAGGGGGCCCAGGTTCGATCCCTGGTCAGGGAACTAGATCCCACATGCATGCCACAACTAAGAGTTCACATGCCGCAACTAAGGAGCCCATGTGCTGCAACTAAGGAGCCTGCCTGCTGTAACTAAGACCCGGTGCAACCAAATTAATTAATTAATAAAAAATTTTTAAAAGTCTACACAAAAAAAAAAAAAAAAGGAGGGACTTCCCTGGTGGCACAGTGGTTAAGAATCCACCTGCCAATGCAGGGGACATGGGTTCGAGTCCTGGTCCGGGAAGATCCCACATGCCGTGGAGCAACTAAGCCCATGCACCACAACTACTGGGCCTGCGCTGTAGAGCCCGCAAGCCACAGCTACTGAAGCCCACGCACCGCAACAAGAGAAGCCACCGCAATGAGAAGCCCGCGCGCTGCAACAAAGAGTAGCCCCCGCTCAGTTCAACTAGAGAAAGCCCACGTGCAGCAGCGAAGACCCAGCGCAGCCTAAAATAAATAAATAAATAATTTTTTTAAAAAAATGAATGAGTCACATCAAACAAGTAATAACTGAGGATTTCCCCAGAACAAAGGAAAGACATGAGTCTTCAGACTGCAAAGTGTGTCGTCAAGATGAAAACTTGGTTCAGCCAGTTTGGAAAACTGCAGCTAAATCTGCTGTAGCTCCACATCCATCCACCTCATGATGCAGGACTTTCACAGCAGGGTGCGTCTTACAAAGAAATGAAAATAGACATTCGCCAAAGACATGTGCAGGGATGTTCATAGCAGCTTTACTGGTAGGAGCCCAGTCCTGGACACAACACCAACCTCCAACCATAGGAGAACGGACAGACGTCTCATGGCAAATCCACCTGCTGGAAAGTGTACCGCGATCAAACCGTGGCACCAAAACCTACACCAACGTGGTGTATTTTCTGAGCTTTTTTTTTTTTTCTTTTTTTGTGGTACGCGGGCCTCTCACTGTTGTGGCCTCTCCCATTGCGGAGCACAGGCTCCGGACGCGCAGGCTCAGCGGCCACGGCTCACGGGCCCAGCCGCTCCGCGGCACGTGGGGTCTTCCCGGACCGGGGCACGAACCCGTGTCCCCTGCATCGGCAGGCGGACTCTCAACCACTGCGCCACCAGGGAAGCCCGCCAATGTCTTTTAAAGGGTAAAAATACACTTAACATATGAGCCACTAATTCTACTCCTGGCTATTTAACCTATAAGAATGAAAAGTTATGCTCACACAAAATCCTATACACGAATGTTTATATAAGCTGAATTCATAATTGCTAAAAACTGGCCAAACACTTTCCAGTGGGTAACTGGATCAAAGAAACTGATACATCCATACACTGGAACAATATTCTGTAATAAAAGGAACAACCTACATGAAGGAAGACAGCCAGGGCCCGAACCCGCGTCCCCCGCATCGGCAGGCGGACTCTCGACCGCTGCGCCACCAGGGAAGCCCCTGAGCTTTTTAATTTACTGTACGTCTAATGCTTTGACATTTTGGGGGCATTGCTGACCCTGAAGAGACTGCCCTCCAGGGCTGGCCAGTTCCTAGAGATGTAAATGCTTGGCCGGGGAGTGTGCCTTCCATAAGCAAACTCACCTATCTCCAGCCCACCACCTGACCTACCTGCTCTGTACTCAGGGCCAGTATTCCCCTGCCCCAATCAGCCCAGGGCCAGGTACCAGACAACTCGGCAGACAACCTCAATAAAATTATTCAAACTAACCAATGCTAAGCCTGCTGCCCCTGCCTCATCCTTCGTGGAAACCACAGTAAAGGCTCCTGCCCTGCTTCCCCCTCACGCCCTCTGCTCCTGACCCTGGTGCTTCCCCGTGTGGCGCTGGTGGCACTGCCTCTGCTCTTGGGAACCATGCAGGACAAACTGTCCTGTCAAGGGCAGTGGCCTTCTGATCTCTTGGCCTCACCATACCTGAATAATAACAAAACCTACATTTTAAAACAACTGGTGCAGCGAGCAGGGTGGTTTGGCCTCAGACGAAAAGGATATGCTCTTGGCATACTAACTGGTCCCACCAGGTGGCAGTGGCAGCCTGGGAGGGTGGCGCCACCTGCTGGCAACACTTGTGCTTGGTGCCACTGCCGTCGGAGACTGGCCGGACGTGGCCACAATTCCTTGAGCTCTGGTCTGAGCCATGACTTGCCTAGATTCCGGGAGGACGTTCCCAGGGCCCCCCTTTTTCTTGGTTGACCAGCTAAGTTTACAAAGGCCCCTCCGAAGGGAAGGAGATGTGACTTCCCGCTAAGTGCTGTGGCCGGTCCTGACCGGGCAGCACTGATACGTGTGCACAAACTGAGCTGCTGTAAAAGGTGCCCTGCCTTTCAGCCCGGCCCATGGGGCAGAGTCGTGCTCTTCAGAGCCACACTGCCAGGGCGCCCACCCCAGGGACCGTGGCACCCTGCAGGTCCTGGGGGAAGGGCCACCGTCGTTGTGTTGTTTGCCTTGCTGCAGTCCCGTTTTCCCGCTGACCCAGAGGAATAGGAGGGACCACACTGGTGGAGACCTGGGGCGGGGAGGGAGGCAAAAGAAGCGTCCCAGGGAGTGGCTGCTACCTAGAGGCTGACAACTGGGCCCCTTGTCCCTGCCCCTTTTTTGCTTATCGGCCCAAGACAGAAACTAAAAACCACAGAATCAAGCAGCTAAAAGCCTCAAACAGAAAAGAAAAAAAAAAAAAAAGAAAAAGGAAAAAAAGCAGGGGTCGGGGAAAAGAGAAAAAAAAGGAAGAAAAAAGAAAACCCTAGATACAGGGGGAGAAAGCAACAGGTGAATAAATAAATTACATATCTTATAAATATATTTATAAAATATATAACAAATAAATTTTACATATAGTATGTATTTTTAAATATTTGAAATATATTTATAAAATATATAATAAAAATATTTTACATATATACATAAATTAAAGGTCCATAGTTTGACCCAACTGGAGATCCAAAATTTAGACACTAACAATTTATACAGTTAATTATATATATATATCAGTACATAACTATACATAACAAAAATACCACAGAATTTATATAACAAAAAGATTAAAAAGCACCAGTTGGCTTTTGTGCTTCTATAACATAGTTTCTAAATTAGCTTTAGTATTTGCTGACATCACCCACTGACAAAACTTCATGGGGCTTAATCAATACTGGGGCTCAAATGATTGTCATAGCTGGAGACTCCACCAGATTTGAACACTGTGGTCCCTATAATCTTAGGGAAGAAATTGAATATAAAATAGGGGGGAAATAGATATACTTCACTTTAATGGCAGCCTTGCCTAAATTTCCCATGGTCATAGTACTTTTTGCCCTAAAATATCTCATATTGAGCAAAGATGCTCTAACACTGTGAATAATAAAATTAAAGTCTTTGGCATCTACAAATTGGCTTGATAAAATGGGACCCCACAGACCCCCAGTTAAAATAGTTAATATGACCCAACGTAAGTTAAAACAGGTCCTTCAGGGAGTAAGACTTTTATATAAAACCTAATTAACAAAGGGTGATTATCTCCACTGCTTCCATTTAACGACCCAACTTTGCCTATTCTGAAACCTGGGAAAAAGAAAGCGTTCCTCCTGGTGGATTCACAACAGTAAAGCTGTGGTTCATGCATTAAGGCCCCTGACCCAATATCCAATCTTTTTAAGAATATTTATTTATTTATTTGGCTGTGCCGGGTCGTAGCTGCGGCACGTGGGAACTTCATTGCAGCATGCATGCAGGATCTAGTTCCCTGACCAGGGATCGAACCTGGGCCCCCTGCATTGGAAGCGCAGAGTCTTAGCCACTGGACCATCAGGGAAGTCCCTCTGATATTATTAAAATCACTCCCTCCACCCAATCAAGACCAGTATTTATTTTGGTCTTACAGATTTGGCTGATACGCTCTGTTCAGTGCCTATATCAACAGCCTTTCTGCCAGTTTGCCTTCAACTCTAAAGGGACACACACACCTTTTGCAGGCTACCCATGGGGACTTCGACAGCTTTGGCATCACCTCTACATGAAAACGCCCACTCCCCCAGTGCCTTCCCCTACTACACCCTCCAGCTTCCCAGCAGGACCACGAGGACTGCCCCTTCCCCTTGGTTACACACACCACCACTCATCCTCACACAGACTTTACCCAACAGTCACCTCATGCCCCCAGCAACTGCCCCCCAAAACACACCAAGAAAATACTGTAGAAAAACAGACAACAGCAACAAGTCATATGTGTCTCATATTGATATTTTTAACACACTCTAGGATTCCACAGAGATATTGTTAGAGACCCTGGAAATTTCAGATCTGTTTTCTTGGGTAATGCCATATAAATGAGAACCTTCGGTATGGACCAGCCTAGAAGGACTCCTAATACTTGCTACTTGTGTCCTTCCTTCCTAGTCTCACAATAGAAACTTATGCCCTACTCTCTAAAAACCTCCTCTATCATCTCCCCGCAAGGGTTCCTTAAAATGATCTCAAAGCATCACAGGGCCAATTATATTAATCACACCTATTTATTTTCTGTAATTCTAATGCTCTGATATCTTGAAGGCTTGTTGATATTGAAGAGAGTACCCACCTCCCAGGGCTAGCCACATCCTAGAGATAATAAATTGGGATAATAAATTTCCACTTGCAAATTAACCAATCCCAAGCCCATGAGCCACAATACTAAAGAATAACAAAGTAAAGATTTCAAGACTTACTATGAGACAATATGTCCTTGGTGAAAGAACAGACGCTTAGACCCACAGAACAGAACAGAAAGCCCAGAAACAGACCCCACCCAAATATAGTCAGCTGACCTTTGACAACAGAGCAAAGGCATTCAATGGAGAAAAGATAGTCTCTTCAGCAAAGGTTCTAGAACTACCGGACGCCCACATGCAAAAGAACAAATGAACCTAGACACAGACCTCACACAAAAAAATTAACTCAAAATGGATCACAGACCTAACTGTGAAGTGCAAAATGATAAAACTTCTTCAAGAAAACATAGGACGCTCAGGTTCGCCCAGGCCTTCGCAGATGGGCGCGCCAGCAACTGCTGGGCCGCGACAGTGAGGCAGAGGAGGGGGAGGTGGGGAAGGTGAGCCCAGTTTCGGGGGACGGCAACACCCTTAACCCCCCTGCGGGCCCAGCCCTGGCCACCCCTGTGAAACGAGGGCCCTGGGGTTCCCTCTCACCCCACTGGCCCGAGGGCGCCACCTCTAGGCCAAGGCCCACTCCTCGGCCTCCTGTGACCGCGTGCTGAGCCAGGGCTTGGGCCAGGCGGAGGGGGCCCAGCAGCTAGCCTTGGGAAAGGGCATTTTGGATTACGCGGCGGGAGCGATGCCCTCTGTCCCTCTGTGCCGGGACTCCAGCTCTCGGCCATCTCGGTGGAGATGGGCCTGGCCATCACGCTCTGGTGGCTGGGCGCGTGCTGGGAGTACCACACCCTTCGGGGACTCCCGCACCACAGTCAGCAAGGTCATAACGGGGTGTCGGCGAGGCGGTGGTGTGGTTGTTGGGTCCCTGGCACGTGCTGCCCTCAAAGGGCTGGGTCTGCAGGTCCTGGCGGCTGCTTTCTGTAGCCTTACACGGCTCCTACAACTGGAAGGGTCCCATTGGGGCCCCGGGGATGCTCACAGCTGACTGTAAAGGGTCTGGCACTTATTGGTCGGGGAGGTCCTTTGAAGAATCTGGATTCAGGCTGCTTTGGGGGGGGTGCCATCCACCACCACTAGGTGCGCCACCACCAGGGACTTCAGGGTTGGCGCCTTTGTTTACGCTTCCCTTGGGCAACAAGATTTATGCTCCAGCGTTTCTCCGCTCCTCCTGCTCGGCGCCATCTTGTCTTCTTCCTGCTGACTTTACATTGTTCGAAGTTGAGAGAGAAGGAGCGTGAGTCTCCAAAATGGCGTTGGGCGGGGGCTCTGTTGCGTTCTCTCTCCTGTGCTCTCGGCGTCTCCAGAGGACACGGCACCGACGGGAGGGGTCAGTCTGAGCCAGGCAGCCCTCCTTAGGCGCCGGGCCCATGCTTCTCCCTCCTCAGGTTCGCCCAGGCCTTCGCAGATGGGTGCGCCAGCAACTGCTGGGCCGGGACAGTGAAGCAGAGGAGGGGGAGGTGGGGGAGGTGAGCCCAGTTTCGGGGGACGGCAACACCCTTAACCCCCCTGCGGGCCCAGCCCTGGCCACCCCTGTGAAACGAGGGCCCTGGGGTTCCCTCTCACCCCACTGGCCCGAGGGCGCCACCTCTAGGCCAAGGCCCACTCCTCGGCCTCCTGTGACCGCGTGCTGAGCCAGGGCTTGGGCCAGGCGGAGGGGGCCCAGCAGCTAGCCTTGGGAAAGGGCATCTCGGATTACGCGGCGGGAGCGATGCCCTCTGTCCACCAGTGCCGGGACGCCAGCTCTCAGCCATCTCGGTGGAGATGGGCCTGGCCATCACGCTCTGGTGGCTGGGCGCCTGCTGGGAGTACCACTCCCTTCGGGGACTCCCGCAGCACAGTCAGCAAGGTCATAACGGGGTGCTGGGTCCCTGCCACGTGCTGCCCTCAAAGGGCTGGGTCTGCAGTCCTGGCGGCTGCTTTCTGTAGCCTTACACGGCTCCTACAGCTGGAAGGGTCCCATCCTGGCCCCGGGGATGCTCATAGCTGACTGTAAAGGGTCTGGCACTTATTGGTCGGGGAGGTCCTTTGAAGAATCCGGATTCAGGCTGCCTTGGGGGGGTGCCATCCACCACCACTAGGTGCGCCACCACCAGGGACTTCAGGGTTGGGTCCGCGGGTCGCCCAGGCTGGAGGCATGTCGTTCCCAGGAGCATAGAGGGTGATTGTATGTGGAGTTCAGAGTACGCATTGCTCCGTGGTTGATGAGTACCCTTTGCAGGTGAGATAGGAGCGTCCCAGGTGCGGGAGAGTTTAATCCAGGCTGTTCGCTAGGCCTGGGCACAGTGGGTAGGGCAGGGCGTTTGCAGCAGGGCAGGGCAGGGCTGTGACCTTCCCCCCCACACTCATGGCTCCTGCTGTCTGCTTCGCCTGTAACTGTAATATGAAGGTTGGGAAGAAGGCTGCTGGGGTGGGTGGCTCCCCTGGACTGGGGGAGAGAGGGAACTGGAGCAGCCAGGGGCCCCAGAAGAAGAGGAGGAAGGGAGGCGAGGCCGATTCGAGACCAGCCGTGTCCGGCCTCGAAGGACAAACCCATGAGGGCACTGGGCCACACAGTGACGTTATCGTCTCTCCTCACCAGCTGTTCCTGGCTCCCCAAGACTCAACCGTGGAAGGTACAGAAAGGTGTGTGACAAGAAACTCATGGCTTTTAATCCTGGCAGGAAGGACAAGGAAAACCAAGGATAAAGATTTGATCAAGTTTTACTATTCTCCCGCTGGAGATGGGGGAAGGGGAATCAGTCATATTTAATAAACATCTCTCTCCTCAAAAAAAAAAGAAAAAGAAAACATAGGATGGACTTCCCTGGTGGCGCAGTGGTTAAGAGCCCACCTGCCACCGCAGGGGACACGGTTCGAGCCCTGGTCCGGGAAGATCCCACATGCCGCGGAGCAACTAAGTCTGTACGCCACAACTACTGAGCCTGTGCTGTAGAGCCCGTGCTCCGCAACAAGAAGCCACCACGATGAAGAGTAGCCCCCGCTCGCTGCAACTAAAGAAAGCCCACGCGCAGCAACAAAGACCCAACACAGCCCCAAAATTAATTAATTAATTAATTCAAAAAGAAAACAGGAGAAAAATCTACATGACCTTGGGTATGGTGATGGGTTTTTAAATACAACAGCAATAGTACAGTCCATGAAAGAGAAAAATAATTATAGTTTCCACTTTAGTAAAATTTAAAATGTTTGCTCTGTGACAGACACTGTTAAAAGAATGAACAGACAAGTCACAGAGGAGGAAAAAATATTTGCAAAACATGTATCTGATAAAGGACCTGTATCCAAACATACAAACTACTATAAAAAGTCAACAATAAGAAAACAAATAATCCAATTAACAAATGGGTAAAAGATCTGAACAGATACCCCACCATAGAAGATATACAGGTAGCAAATAGGTTATGAAAAGATACTCAACATCATGCTGAGCAAATTAAACAATAATGAGATACGACTGCACATCTATTAGAATGGCTAAAATCCAGAACACTGACCCCACCAAATAATGTCAAGGATGTGGGGCAACAGGAACTGGGCTGCATCCATACAATGGAATATTATTCAGAGATAAAAAGAAATGAGCTAATAACTCACAAAAAGACGAGGATGACTCTTAAATGCATACTGGTAAGTGAAAGAAGCCAGTCTGAAAATACTGTGTGACTCCAATTATAGAATATTCTGGAAAAGGCAAAAGTATTGCGAATACAAACAGAACAGTAGTTGCCAGGAGTGCTGAGGGTAGAGTTAGGGATTAATAGGGGGTAGTAGGCAAAGCACAGGGGAATTTTTAAGGAGGTGAAATTATTGTGTAATAGTAACTATAAGACATTAGCAATTGTCAAAACTCGTAGAACTTTGTATCACAAAGAGTGACTCTTAATGCATGCAAAAAGCCATTTAGGAGGTATGGATCCCAGGATGCAATGCAAAATATGAAAAAAGAATCTAACTGTCTTAAAAATGGGTAAAACATGGGCTTTCCTGGTGGCGCAGTGGTTGCGCGTCCGCCTGCCGATGCAGGGGAACCGGGTTCGCGCCCCGGTCTGGGAGGATCCCACATGCCGCGGAGCGGCTGGGCCCGTGAG
>NC_041224.1:177943554-177945108 GCF_002837175.3 Physeter macrocephalus
CCGCCTACCGCAAAAAAAAAAAAAAAAAAAAAAAAAAAAAAACTTAAAAAAAGAAGAAAGAAAATGGCATTGGATTATAACCCAAAGCAATAAACCAATATCCATGAGTCCATACTGATATAAATGACTGAGTAAATAACTAAATGGAGGAGAAGAGACAAACCTCCCATGCAGAAGAATTCCAAGGAATTTAGGTGCATACCCCACCCTCAAGGACAACTCCCCACTCCTCAAGTGTGGGCTGCACCATGGCTTCCTCCCGAAGACGACAGTATAGGGAATTCCCTGGCGGTCCAGTGGTTAGGGCTCTGTGCTTTCACTGCCGAGGGCCAGGATTCAGTCCCTGGTCAGGGAGCTAAGATGGAACAAGCCGCGCTGTGCGCCGCCAAGAAAGAAAGAAAAAAACAAAGCAAAACAAAAAAACCCCAAAGAGGACGGTATGGAAGGGGAGGGGGAAGAGTGACTTCACGGAGGAGAAAACCTACAAACGCGTCTCAGCCAGGTCAGCATCACAGTGACCAATCGCGCTGATAGTATGTGGCCTTGATACACAGAAATGGCACTTCACCTCTGGGGCCTTCCTCCCAAACCCGTAACTCAAGTCCAATCATGAGAAAAAGGCAGAAAAATCCCAGTTGAGGAACATGATACAAAACACCTGGCAGTACTTAAAACTGCCGAGACCATCAAAAACAAGGAACGTCTGAGAAACTGTCGAGGCCAAGAGGAGCCCGAAGAGACATGACGACTGAATGTAATGTGGTGTCCTGGAAGGAATTTTGGAACAGGAAAAGGACATCAGGGAAAAACCGAGGAAATCTGAATAATGTATGGATTCCAGTTAGTAATAATGTATTGATATCAATACGTGCTCACTAATTGTAGCAAATCTAGCATACCAATGAGTGTGAGTATAGGAGAGCTCTCTGGAGTATCTTCCCAGTAACTGTAAATCTAAAACTGTTCTAAAATTTCAGAAGTTTACTTTAAAAATATGCACAAAAGCATACAGACTGTGTTTCCATTTACGTGAAGTTCAAGAACAGGCAAAACTAATCAATGGTGTTAGTGGTCAGAATCGTGGTTTCCTCTGTGGGTGAAAGGGAGCCCATCAGGGGCTGGAAGTGAGTGGTCTGCATCTGGACTGGAGTCGTGGTTACACAGGTGTAGACAAATGTGAAAATTCATGGCGCTGTATTCCTAAAATGTGTGCATTTAACACGTTACATTTTTAAAAATTGGAGTAGAGTTGCTTTACAATGTTGTGTTCGTTTCTGCTGTACAGCAAAGTGAATCAGTTATATGTATACATATATCCACGCTTTTTAGCTTTCCTTCCCATTTAGGTCACCACAGAGCACTGAGTAGAGTTCCCAGTGCTACACAGCAGGTTCTCATTTGTTATCTGTTTCATACGTAGTGGTGTGTATATGTCAATCCCCATCTCCCAATTCGTCCCATGCCCCCAATACATGTTACAATTTAATTAAAAAGTGAACACAGGGACTTCCCTGGTGGCGCAGTGGTTAAGAATCCACCTGCCAGGGCTTCCCT
>NC_041224.1:177945148-177948087 GCF_002837175.3 Physeter macrocephalus
CAGTGAGAGGCCCGCGTACCGCAAAACAAACAAACAAACAAACGAAAAAAAAAGAATCCGCCTGCCAATGCAGGGAACATGGGTTCGAGCCCTGGACCGGGAAGATCCCACATGCCGCGGAGAAACTAAGCCTGTGCGCCACAACTACTGAGCCTGCGCTCTAGGGCCCGCGAGCCACTGAAGCCTGTGTGCCACAACTACTGAAGCCCGCACGCCTAGAGCCCGAGCTCCGCAACAAGGGAAGCCACCGCAATGAGAAGCCCGCGCACCGCAACGAAGAGCAGCCCCCGCCCGCTGCCGCTAGAAAAAGCCTGCGGGCAGCAACGAAGACCCGACGCAGCCAAAAATAAATAAATAAATAAATATTTTAAAAAATGAACACAAAGGAAACAATAACAGCAAAAAAGCCTGACATCACCGTCTACAAAGACTGTTGAGAAATTTCTGAATGCCTGCACTGAAGAGAAAAATGCCAAAAGCTTCCAAGAAGAGACAGAAAAGAAACAACCTGTAAAAGAACATGAGTCAGGCTGGCCACAGACTCCTCAGCAACGCTGTGCACAGAAAGCCCTGGAGCCGGCTGCCAGGTCCACCCCTCCTGCCTCTCTCCCACCTTGGCGCCCCCAGCCCACCCAGTACGCCCAGACCAGGCCAGCTCTGCCCTCACAGCTAAGTCTGAGCAGCTCCTCCAGCTGCACCCCACAATGCCCCCAACCCCTCCCTGTGTCCCCACATCTCTTACCTTGCATGCCTTCCCCATCTCTCTCCAAATCCTTCAGGCCAAGCCCAAGTGCCACCTCCTCCAGAAGCTTCCCAGACCTGTGAGCCTGAACTAGAGGCTCATCTCCCTTCCACTCTCTCCCCTCAGCACTGGTCGCTATATAATACGGAAGAACCTTTGTATTCTATTACAAGTTAATCACTAAAGGGTTGTTGCCTATAAGCTTCAATTATACACAATGGCCCATCTCTGGGGACCCTGCCTCCCAGGTAATGAGTGTTAAGCTAAAACACTTGTGTTTAGCTCATAGGAAACCTCCTGACCGGGCCCATCTGTGAACGGCTGCGGGAAGGAAGAAAGTAACACATCCCCTCCAGAGGCTGGCTGAAACCAGGACTTTACCCCGTCCCCTTTTAGTGTACAAACAGCCTGAATTCTAGCTCAGGGAAGATGGTTCGTTGGGACACTGGTCCGCCACCTTCTCAGTGTGCTGGCTTTCTGAAGGAAGTCGCTATTTCTTGCCCCAGCACGTTGTCTCTCCATGTATTGGCCTAGTCCTACAGCAAGCAGTAACATCTGCCTCTGTGATCTCTGTCTCCCCAGTTCTGCCCAAGGGGCAGTACAGCCTCTGGACACAGATAGACCCAGCTGGGATGGCAGCTCGGCCTCTCACCTGCCAGGTGACCTTGGGCAAGCTTCACGTCCCAGCCTTGGTTTCCCCACCTGCAAAGTGGGGATAGCTACTCCACTTCCCAGGGTGGTTGGATGTACGTGGAAGCCTGTGTAGGAAGCACCCAAGACCTCTCCTGGCACCTCGTAGGCTCTCAGATGAAGGCAGTTATCAGCTGGGAGAACCAGGCTGATCTTGGGATTGATGGACACCTCCTCCGTGGGGCCCTTGGCATTCCGGGCGGGGAGCCAGGCCCTGAGCACTCTTGTTGAGATTTAATTCATGACCCTTCTTTGATTAAGTCATTTCAAACATGTGGCTTAAGGATAAAATTAAAACCAGTTGGAGAAGTCCGCCCTGATTTGGCGGGGGGAGGGTTCCAACCACAGACAAACGAACCCAGTCAGGTGTGGATGGATGTTTGGGGCATGGGATGTGATGCCAGCCCCACGGGCCAGAAGTCCGACCATGCCCCAGGTCACGGCAGCCCCTCCCCTGGGCCAACAGTAAACTGGGGGCCTCCCCCCGCCCGTGTGACTGTGGAGGAAACAGAGGTTCAGCAGAGACATGAGCTTCAGCCCAGGCCTGTCCGGCTTCTGCATGTTCCGTGGAGCTGAGGCTTCCAAATCAAAGCTCTGGAAGGTTCTTGGTCTCCAGGGCCAGATCCCCAGCCCAGGCCCAGGTGTGACAGTGTGACAGTCAGGCACAGGGGCAGCCCAGGGCTGGCACACTGCCGACTCAGTCCTCTCCTGCCTCCGTCCACGCCTGTCTGTGGATTCTGTCAAGGTGTCTCCGCAGGGCCCTCTCCTGGACCTGGCAGCCTGCTGAGAAGCATTCTGAAGCTCAGATCTTATTCAGGGTGCGAGGCCTCTAAGTGCCTTTGAAACAGGAGGGAAGGGGACAGGGCATAACCTCTGAAAGAATGACATAGCCCTTGAGGATAGGACATAAACTGGTTAGAACCAACTAGGTCCAAGATAGCAGAAGATTCAACTTCCAGTGGACCTTGAGCCTCATTATACGCTCATTGTACTACATTAGCATAAGCTAAGTGACACACCCACCAGCACCATGACAGTCCCCAGGCCGACCATAAAAGGCCAAAAAGTGGGCGGTGGCCCAGTTCCTGGAAATCTCGGCCCCTTCTCCAAAATAGTTGGAATACTCCCTCCCACTCATTACCCAGCTCATAGAAACTAACCACCCCATATTTCTGGGCCTCTCGCCTTCTGAGATGGCCCAAAACCTGTCTGTGGAGTGTGTTTCTCCCAAGGCCGGTCTTGCCTTTTGAGATGGACCGCATCCTGTCTATAATGTGTATCTCTCTAAATAGATCCACTTCTTACCTATCACTTTGTCTCTCACTGAATTCTTTCTGTGATGAGACATAAAGAACCTGAGCTTCGGACTTCCCCTGTGGCGCAGTGTTTAAGAAACCTCCTGCCATGGGCTTCCCTGGTGGCGCAGTGGTTAAGAATCCGCCTGCCAACGCAGGGAACACGGGTTCGAGCCCTGGTCCGGGAAGATCCCACATGCCGCGGAGCAACT
>NC_041224.1:177951822-177972319 GCF_002837175.3 Physeter macrocephalus
CCAGGGCTTCCCTGGTGGCGCAGTGGTTGAGAGTCCGCCTGCCGATGCAGGGGACGCGGGTTCGTGCCCCGGTCCGGGAAGATCCCACGTGCCGCGGAGCTGCTGGGCCCGTGAGCCATGGCCGCTGAGCCTGCGCGTCCGGAGCCTGTGCTCCGCAACGGGAGAGGCCACAGCAGTGAGAGGCCCGCGTACCGCAAAACAAACAAACAAACAAACGAAAAAAAAAGAATCCGCCTGCCAATGCAGGGAACATGGGTTCGAGCCCTGGACCGGGAAGATCCCACATGCCGCGGAGAAACTAAGCCTGTGCGCCACAACTACTGAGCCTGCGCTCTAGGGCCCGCGAGCCACTGAAGCCTGTGTGCCACAACTACTGAAGCCCGCACGCCTAGAGCCCGAGCTCCGCAACAAGGGAAGCCACCGCAATGAGAAGCCCGCGCACCGCAACGAAGAGCAGCCCCCGCCCGCTGCCGCTAGAAAAAGCCTGCGGGCAGCAACGAAGACCCGACGCAGCCAAAAATAAATAAATAAATAAATATTTTAAAAAATGAACACAAAGGAAACAATAACAGCAAAAAAGCCTGACATCACCGTCTACAAAGACTGTTGAGAAATTTCTGAATGCCTGCACTGAAGAGAAAAATGCCAAAAGCTTCCAAGAAGAGACAGAAAAGAAACAACCTGTAAAAGAACATGAGTCAGGCTGGCCACAGACTCCTCAGCAACGCTGTGCACAGAAAGCCCTGGAGCCGGCTGCCAGGTCCACCCCTCCTGCCTCTCTCCCACCTTGGCGCCCCCAGCCCACCCAGTACGCCCAGACCAGGCCAGCTCTGCCCTCACAGCTAAGTCTGAGCAGCTCCTCCAGCTGCACCCCACAATGCCCCCAACCCCTCCCTGTGTCCCCACATCTCTTACCTTGCATGCCTTCCCCATCTCTCTCCAAATCCTTCAGGCCAAGCCCAAGTGCCACCTCCTCCAGAAGCTTCCCAGACCTGTGAGCCTGAACTAGAGGCTCATCTCCCTTCCACCCTCTCCCCTCAGCACTGGTCGCTATATAATACGGAAGAACCTTTGTATTCTATTACAAGTTAATCACTAAAGGGTTGTTGCCTATAAGCTTCAATTATACACAATGGCCCATCTCTGGGGACCCTGCCTCCCAGGTAATGAGTGTTAAGCTAAAACACTTGTGTTTAGCTCATAGGAAACCTCCTGACCGGGCCCATCTGTGAACGGCTGCGGGAAGGAAGAAAGTAACACATCCCCTCCAGAGGCTGGCTGAAACCAGGACTTTACCCCGTCCCCTTTTAGTGTACAAACAGCCTGAATTCTAGCTCAGGGAAGATGGTTCGTTGGGACACTGGTCCGCCACCTTCTCAGTGTGCTGGCTTTCTGAAGGAAGTCGCTATTTCTTGCCCCAGCACGTTGTCTCTCCATGTATTGGCCTAGTCCTACAGCAAGCAGTAACATCTGCCTCTGTGATCTCTGTCTCCCCAGTTCTGCCCAAGGGGCAGTACAGCCTCTGGACACAGATAGACCCAGCTGGGATGGCAGCTCGGCCTCTCACCTGCCAGGTGACCTTGGGCAAGCTTCACGTCCCAGCCTTGGTTTCCCCACCTGCAAAGTGGGGATAGCTACTCCACTTCCCAGGGTGGTTGGATGTACGTGGAAGCCTGTGTAGGAAGCACCCAAGACCTCTCCTGGCACCTCGTAGGCTCTCAGATGAAGGCAGTTATCAGCTGGGAGAACCAGGCTGATCTTGGGATTGATGGACACCTCCTCCGTGGGGCCCTTGGCATTCCGGGCGGGGAGCCAGGCCCTGAGCACTCTTGTTGAGATTTAATTCATGACCCTTCTTTGATTAAGTCATTTCAAACATGTGGCTTAAGGATAAAATTAAAACCAGTTGGAGAAGTCCGCCCTGATTTGGCGGGGGGAGGGTTCCAACCACAGACAAACGAACCCAGTCAGGTGTGGATGGATGTTTGGGGCATGGGATGTGATGCCAGCCCCACGGGCCAGAAGTCCGACCATGCCCCAGGTCACGGCAGCCCCTCCCCTGGGCCAACAGTAAACTGGGGGCCTCCCCCCGCCCGTGTGACTGTGGAGGAAACAGAGGTTCAGCAGAGACATGAGCTTCAGCCCAGGCCTGTCCGGCTTCTGCATGTTCCGTGGAGCTGAGGCTTCCAAATCAAAGCTCTGGAAGGTTCTTGGTCTCCAGGGCCAGATCCCCAGCCCAGGCCCAGGTGTGACAGTGTGACAGTCAGGCACAGGGGCAGCCCAGGGCTGGCACACTGCCGACTCAGTCCTCTCCTGCCTCCGTCCACGCCTGTCTGTGGATCCTGTCAAGGTGTCTCTGCAGGGCCCACTCCTGGACCTGGCAGCCTGCTGAGAAGCATTCTGAAGCTCAGATCTTATTCAGGGTGCGAGGCCTCTAAGTGCCTTTGAAACAGGAGGGAAGGGGACAGGGCATAACCTCTGAAAAAATGACACATAGCCCTTGAGGATAGGACATAAACTGGTTAGAACCAACTAGGTCCAAGATAGCAGAAGATTCAACTTCCAGTGGACCTTGAGCCTCATTATACGCTCATTGTACTACATTAGCATAAGCTAAGTGACACACCCACCAGCACCATGACAGTCCCCAGGCCGACCATAAAAGGCCAAAAAGTGGGCGGTGGCCCAGTTCCTGGAAATCTCGGCCCCTTCTCCAAAATAGTTGGAATACTCCCTCCCACTCATTACCCAGCTCATAGAAACTAACCACCCCATATTTCTGGGCCTCTCGCCTTCTGAGATGGCCCAAAACCTGTCTGTGGAGTGTGTTTCTCCCAAGGCCGGTCTTGCCTTTTGAGATGGACCGCATCCTGTCTATAATGTGTATCTCTCTAAACAGATCCACTTCTTACCTATCACTTTGTCTCTCACTGAATTCTTTCTGTGATGAGACATAAAGAACCTGAGCTTCGGACTTCCCCTGTGGCACAGTGTTTAAGAATCCTCCTGCCATGGGCTTCCCTGGTGGCGCAGTGGTTAAGAATCCGCCTGCCAATAGCCCCCGCTCGCCGCAACTAGAGAAAGCCTGCACGCAGCGACGAAGACCCGACCCAGCCCAAAATAAATAAATAAAAGAACCTGAGCTTCATTAAGTCCTGAGACCAGGTGTGTGATTTTAATTAAAAGACAGTGGATTCAAGTCCCACTCTGGGTTTCGGCTGCATTCAAATCCCATCTGAGCTGTGCGGCTTCACGTTCACTGCCGGCACCACCCAGTGGGAACACCCTCTGAGCTGGGCCTGGAGTTGGGGGTTGAAATGCTTCCTCCCCACACCCAACACACACACCCACAGACTGTAGAAGTCCGTGTCTACCAGTCAGGGCCCCTGGGGGCTCTGCTGGGGCTAGGATCACCTGGGGCATAGTGGCTTTCAAGAGAACTCTCCAGAATTCACCAGAGTGGGGGCAATGGTGGAATTGCAGGCAGAGTGACTGGGCCCCCATGTGTTCAGGTAGACCAAGAACCCCGGGTGTGGGAGAGCCCTCTCCTTAAGGGTCTCTCCGGGGTCTAGTTTCAGCTCAACATGGTTGCATTTTCATGGGATAATCAGTGTTTGCAGCCCACACAAATCCAAAGAGCCCCCAAGGCCTCAGACATGTCCCTTGAGAGGGTCAAGGGTTGGCCCCAGGCCGGCCATTGGCCTCTGACTTCTCCCCTCCTTGGCTTTGCCCTCACTCTCAGGGCATCTTCCTGAATCCCAAGGGGTAGGCAATACCCCATGCCCACACCCAGGGCCCCCCAGCACCACCACCCAAGCAGCCCTGGCAACGTGTCGTCAGCCGTGAAGAGTTTAGACATGGGCCACCTTGCACCTAGCAGCTGGGCTCACCCACAGCGCAGAAGATGGGATGGAAATGTGAAATGCCTGTTGGTGTGGCAGCAGGAAAGCCGGAAAAGGAGGCGAGGTTTTTATGCAAAACCTGTAAAAATAAAATGTATGTAGATTCATCACCAGAGATGTGTCTGCCTAAATACACCCACACCACAGAGTATTCTGACCAACCTACTTATGTGCTACAAGTGTTCTCATGTGTCGGCGTGTCCCTGTGTGTCTGGGTGAATGCGTGTCTGTGAGTGCATCTGTGAGCCTGGCATCTTGCTCTGTGTGTGTGTGTGTGTGTGTGTGTGTGTGTGTGTGTGTGTGTGTATCTATATGGACCAAAAAACATTGCCTGCCATCAAGCCAGCAGCCACTGCAGCCGCCTCCTACGGTGCGCCCTGAGGGGAATTCAGGATGGAGAAAAACTGGATACTGACCCTAAGTAGTTAAGATGCATATATAAGGAATAATTTCAATGAGCCCAGACTCTTGCAGCTTTTTTTTTTGCGTTGGGTCTTCATTGCTGCACTTTCTCTAGTTGTGGCTCGCAGGCTCTAGAGCACAGGCTCAGTAGTTGTGGCCCGTGGGCTTAGTTGCTCTGCGGCATGTGGGATCTTCCTAGACCAGGGCTCGAACCTGTGTCCCCTGTATTGGCAGGTGGATTCTTAACCACTGGACCACCGGGGAAATCCCCGTACTCTTGCATCTTTCCATACATAGAAAGGCACTAGAATCATTAACTTGAGATGCCTGGTTTCTGTGATCAGCAGTAATCTTTTGATGTTCTACTACTTTTTTTTTTTTTTTTTTTTTTCCCAGCAAAAACTCCTATATACCCTGGCTCCTCCCTTACCTCTTTGGAGCAGTTCCTCAAAGCTACCTGAGAGGCACTGAGCTCTCAAGTTATAGTCCTCGGTAAGGTCACCAAATGAAACATAATTCCCAATTTTTAGGTTTTGCATTTTTTTTTTCAGCTGCCATCTAATTTAATGTTTTAAAATTAACCCTCTCTGGTCCAGCATCGCTGAGTCTCGCCCTCCTCCACCCCCAAGGCCAACACGCACCCCCTGCTGGCTGGAAGGGCCACCCGCGTCCCTAGCCCTCGCTGGGTCACCTGGCCTGTGGCCTTTGCTGTTTCGCCTCTGAGAGTCTCACCCTCCCACCCCGAATCCCGGCCCAACGAGGCAGCCCAGCCCAGCCCCTGCCTTGAACTGCCCCCCCCTCCGCCCCGTCCCCACCCCGGGGCTCCCCTGCGTGCAGCCGGTGGGAACCGGGGCACTGGTGGCCCGACGGTCCCCCATCCCACCCTCCGGCAAACAAGCGCCAGAGGTAAGAAGGCCCCAGAGGGGAGACTCGCAGGTCTAGCACAGAGCTTGGTATCGGGGAGAGGGGGCCGCAAGGAACGGAGAAATTCGCTTTTGAAATCCTTATTTTAACCCCTTTTCCGGCCCATCTGTCTCCTATCTGGGGGAGGGGGGCAACAGGCCCCTCCCTGGGCCACGCTCAGGGCTCTCAACTCTCCGGGCGCCAGCCACGCCCATTCGGGGGCGGGGTGGGGGAGCGGGAGCAGGGAGGGGGAGGGGACAGCCACCCAGATGCCACAACCTTGGTGAGGGTGGGAAGGCCTGAAGCTGTGGGTTCGGGCCTCCAAGGACAGGGAAGAGAGGGGTCCTGACCAGAGGGAGAAGAGGGAAGAGACTCCCAGCGGAGGGCACCGCTGGGCAGAGGCCTGGCATTGGGAAGGAGCCCGCGGGCTGCGGCTGGAGAGGGCGATCACAGGGGCCTCGGGAGGAGCTCCAGCGGTTGCGGGGGAGAAGGGGCAGATGACAGGCGGCCACGAGAGACCATTAGAAGTCCTGTAAAACGGGGTCTCCCCCTGCAGTCCCGTGATTAAGGTTTCCACTGCAGGAGGCGCCGGTTCCATACCTGGTAAGGGAAGTTCCGCATGAAGCCAAAAAGAAAAGGAAGGGATGGAGGGAGGGAGGGAGGGAGGAAGAAAGAAAGAAAGAAAGAGTGAATCCTCCTTCAACATTTCTCCTTGGGCCTCTGCTCCTGGGGCCACCTCCATGGGGACTGGACCAGGGACACCTCCACTTCTGCAAAGAGCAAAGGGGACTGTACCTGAGACCTTGAAGGAGACAAATGCAACCAGCAAGTCGGTCAGTGGCTGAACCAGGGGAGGTGGCTAAGCCTCCTGTTGGCCCTGCCAGAGAAGCTGAGTTTGCCCCCCCATCGGTGGAGTGCAGGAATGGCCTGCTCCAGGAGGTGAGAGTAGAGAGCATTGATAGAACCAAGACTAATCCTTGTACTGATTTAATCACCTGTGGGCCTAGGGCCCTGGCTCATTCAACCCCACCTGCCTCCCTGGCATGGACTGCAGCTTTCAAACCCCATTCAGTGATTCACTACACCCCACCCTCCATTCATCTATCTGCCACAGGGAGAGATTTGGAGAGATTTACCCAGGGGCCAACATAGGGTTACACAGAGGGTGGAAGGAAAGCCTAGAGCTCATGTCCTACACCTGCTCCAAAGGGAGTCTCCAGGGTTCACCAACACCACCCCAAGGAGGGTCTTGGACCAGCTTCAACAAGCCTTTCTCCTGGGGAATTCCCTGGCGGTCCAGTGATTAGGACTCTGTGCTTCCACTGCAGGGGGCCTGGGTTCGATCCCTGGTCAGGGAACTGAGGTTGCACAAGTCTCGGTGCAGGGGGAAAAAAAAAGGAAATAAAAAACAAAACAAAAAAACAAGCCTCTCTCCTGAACGCTTCTCTCAGCCAGCAGCCCATTGCTGGCCCCAGATCACTCTCCCACTGCTAAGCCTTTGTTCCAGCAGTTCCCTCTGCCTGGAATACCCTCACTTAGGCCTGGCCAAAGTCCCTGAGCCTTCAAAGGCCAACCACTTGGTGAAGCTTCCCCAGACCCCTCCCTGGAGCATGGCTCTCCTTGGCCTGGACAGGTTGGCTTATCTCTGGATCTTCAAAGCCTACTCAGGGTACACAGTAGTTGCCTAATAGGTGCTGGCTGAGTGCTCATCTACTCCCTGAATAAAGACTCAGCCTGCACTTGGAGCTTCAGTTTCCCATCTGTGGAAGGGAAGCTAGGAAGAGCAGACATGGCCTGTCCCTCCGGGAGTGACTTCAGGACCAATGAGAACCCACTCCCTAGGAGCCCCTGGACTAAGGCACCAGTCCAGAGATTTCAACCTGGGGGCTCTGGAGCAGGATGAGGGAATGTTTTCTCCCCTCCAGACCAAGACCAAGGCTTGCATGTCTTACCTCCTGGGTATCTACACACAGAGGAGGAGAGCAGAGTCCTAGACACCAAAGCTAGACAAGGAGCAGGCACTTGACCTGGGTAGACCAGGGCGGGGTGGAGGGGTAGGGCCCAGTGACCCCAAGGGATGACAGAAGCCACCAGCTTGAGGTAACCTCAGGACGCTGCTAGGGCATTTATAAACAGCTAAGCCAAACCACAGATACCAACGACCAGTAAAGTGAACTCCCTGGCATTCTCTGCTGCCCTGATTTCCACCTTCAGAACAGTTTTCAACAATGGAGTCGACTCAGGTCACGTTCTCGTACAAAAAAAAAAAAAAAGCTGAAAGGGTCAAGTTCCCTCAACCAAGACTCACTATTCACTAATCACTTAACATGTGCCAGGCCCCAGGGGGAGGGGGATACAATTATTATTATTGTTGTTATTAGTATAATAACATATAGATGGATAACATAATAATGTTGAGTGAAAGAAGCCAGACCCAAGAGAGCACATACTGTATGATTCCATTGATATAAAGTACAAAAATCAGGCAAAATTAATCTATGGTGGTTAAAGTCAAGGTAGTAGTTGCCCTTGGTGGGGAATTTCGGGGGCTGAAATGCGGTTTGTTTTTGTTTGTTTGTTTTTTTGTCTGCTCTGGGTCTTCCTTGTGGTGCATGGGCTTCTCTAGTGGCTGAGTGGGTGGGCTCAGTAGTTGCTCCACGGCATGTGGGATCTTAGTTCCCCCACCAGGGCTCGAACCCGCGTCCCCTGCATTGGAAGGCAGATTCTTAACCACTGTGCCACCAGGGAAGTCCCTGAAATGTGCTTTAACTTGATCTGCATGGAGCCACAGTGTAGACATATGGAAGAATTCATCTGGCTGCTCACATAAGATTTTACACTTTAATGTAAATAAACCAGTAAAGCTAATATAATAATAATATACCAACATACTAATGATTGTAGTCCCCCCATTTTTGAGCCCCGCTGGCAGGAAGGGCTGTCTCCACCGCCGTGTCCTCACTGCCACGCACAGGGCAGCCACTTGGCCGCAACTCTCTCTATTCAACCTCACAACTTTTACAACCATGGAAGGTGCGGTTTGATGGAAGTGGGTCTTGTCTGACTCCAGTGCCTTTCCCAGGAAGTTCTGTGGCCACTGCAGCTCTGGGAATGAAGGCAGAGATGTGAGTCCGAGGATGGAGCCAGGGCTTCCAGCGGCCCGGTGGCCAGCTACCCCTCGTCGGGCTGTGAGGGGCCAGAAGAGGGAGGGTCTAATGCTTCCAGCGGGAGGTGATGTTCAGGCTTAGGGTTTAGACCAGTGGGTGAGGTTTAGACCAGCAATAACTGGAGGGAGGACGGCAGCCCGGGTGGAAGAAACAGCAGAAGCAGAGGCCTGGAGGGAGGCAAGTACAAGGTGTGGGCGGGACAGGGTGCCCTGGTCAGGCTGGCACACAGGAGCTAGAAGAGGCTCAGCAGAGCAGGTGTGACTGGCACAGCCATGGGTTGGCACCAGGCAATGCTGGGTTCTGCTGAGAACTCTGGGGTCCTGAGAAACTTCCAGAAGGCTTTAATAAGATGTTATCAAACAGGAGTTGTTTGGGGGACTTCCCTGGCGGTCCAGTGGTTAAGACTCTGCAATCCCGATGCAGGGGGCACGCGTTTGATCCCTGGTCAGGGAACAAGGATCCCACATGCCGTACAATGTGGCCAAAAACAAAAATAAAAACAAAAAAAACAGGAGTTGTATTTGAGCTCGTGTGAGCCACGCCCAGATTGACAAAAGAGGTTGGAGAAAGAGGAGCATCAAGGCAGGGCGGATGTGACATCACTGCCCCCCCATCCCCCCCCCATTCCCCCGCCCCACCCCCAACACAGAGCTTTGTGTGCCTGGAATCCAAGGTGACACAACCAGAGCCTCTCCACCCAGGTGGCTCCTGCTGAGACACTCACAGCTGTGATCACTGGCAAGGACACTGGACACCTCCCCCAAATGGCCCTAAGGAGGACAGGAACTCTGTTGGCAGCCCAGTCAGGGACATAGGGTTCAGAGAGAAGAAGATCAAGAGGCCCTTGAATTCCATCTCAGCCATGACCACTGTTAGCCCTCTGCAGGGACTGTGGGATGGGAAAGAGTTTTGTTTTTGTTCAAGAAGCTATTACTATGTCAGTGGAGCATCTTAAAATCAATGACATCTTAGACACAAGGACATATTTTATATATATATGATATAAATGGATATATTTAACCTGATGTTTTTTTCATTTAAAATTATATTGTGAAAAGGATGGTGGAGAAAAGGAAGGAGAAAGGAAAGACATAATAGTGTCATCATTACTCATAGCTGGGAGTCAGTAGATAAATAAAGGACTAAGTGTGTTATATAAACTTACAGAGGTAACCACAAGTACACAGCTACAAAATTTCCAAAATATCAGAAGAAGTCTTGCACCTAAATTAAACCAATATTTTATAAACTACAAAAATAGAAAGCATAAAATAAGATGACTTCACTGAGTCTAAGATAGATTTGTCACATCGATATATGCAAACTCATCTGTAAAGGGACCTGCCCGTCAGATGGTTCACATTCAACTCTAAGCTGGAGGCAAAAGACACTTCCCAATCCAGAGGACTCAGAAAGGATGAAAATAAAAGCATGGTGCAAGGGATAACAGGCAAATGCAAACAAAGAGAAAGCAGGGGTCAAGTTCAAGGCAAAACATTAGGTGGGGCCAAGAGGCGCACTTTATAATGAGAATGAGTGCAAGTCACAGTGAAGGTATCACATATCTAGTATGCACCAAATTGCATTCGTTTGCTCTTTGGTGCCAACCCTGCATCAGATAACACAGTATCCACATGCATACAATGAAAGAAATACAGGGAGAAAGTAAAAAGCACATCAGTAGTAGGAAATTTTAATTCATCTCTCACAGATATGTGTACAAAAAATTAAGATTAGAGAAGACAATAATATAATTATTGACATAGATTTAATTAACTTTTTAAAAGATCTTTTCTTTTTTATTTATTTATGTTTTAAAAGTTAGCCTTTCTTGGGCTTCCCTGGTGGTGCAGTGGTTGAGAGTCCGCCTGCCGATGCAGGGGACACGGGTTCGTGCCCCGGTCCGGGAGGATCCCACATGCCGCGGAGCGACTAGGCCCGTGAGCCATGGCCACTGAGCCTGCGCGTCCGGAGCCCGTGCTCCACAACGGGAGAGGCCACAACAGTGAGAGGCCCGCGTACCACAAAAAACAAAAACAACAAAAAAAAGTTAGCCTTTCTTGGTATTATTTTTTTTAATTTTATTTATTTATTTTGGTTGCACCAGGTCTTAGTTGTAGCACATTTCCTCCTTAGTTGCGGCATGCATGTGGGATCTAGTTCCCTGACCAGGGATCAAACCTGGGCCCCCTGCATTGGGAGTGTGGAGTCTTACCCGCTGGACCACCAGTGAAGTCGCGATTTAATTAATTTATATCAAACTCTACCCTAAAAACAGACTGCTCCTTTGCAGATGGACAGCTGAACATTCACAAAGATTAACCACATATTAAACCATTAAAAAAATACATTCCAAAAAGTAAATATAGAACAGACAATATTCTCCAATCACAATGTAAATTGAACTAGAAATTAATAACCAAACTACTAAACAAAAAGATGTTACTACCTGTAAATTTTAAAACTCTCAAATTGCTCTTTGGTTACAACACAAATCAAGTTGAAATTTCAGAATATCTAGAAAACAATCATAATTGAAAGACTGCATATCAGAACCTAAGGTAAACAGCTACATCAGTATTCAGAGGGAAATTCATAATAGCTTTAAATACTTCTATTAATAAGGCTGAGTAGAAATTAATGAACTAAGTATCAAACTCAAGCTAGAGGTTAAAAAACACCACTACCAACAAAAACCCAAGAGAAACAGAAGGACAGAAATTAAAGATAAAAGTGTAAAATGATTTAGAAGAGAAAAAACAGTAGAACTAATTCAAATAAAATAAATCCAGTAGAAATAATTTTAAAAAAATTGAAAATAGCAGGAATTCCCTGGCAGTCCAGTGGTTAGGACTCAGCTCTCATTGCCCAGGGCCTGGGTTCAATCTCTAGTGGGAGAACTAAGATCCCACACGCCCCACAGTGCGGCTAAAAAAAAAGAAAAAAGAAAGATTGAAAATAGCTAAATCAGTAGCTGATCTAGTCAAGGAAAGAAAGGAATAAAATACAAATACACTAAAGAGGACGACAATGGTGGTAAATTTTTCTCTGCACACCCTTTGATGCCTTTAGAGCTTACCTTTTGCAGGGAGAGAGGCCATAGAAAGATAAATCAGTAAGGTTCAATTTCGTGTTTTGTGTTTTGGCAAAGTCCTTGCTCCCACGGGGGTGAGTGGCCTCTGCAGCAGGACCTGCCGCCCGCTAGGAGAGCCTGTTTACCCGAAGCTTTGCCCTGCGCTTTCTGTATTTTTAATAAATTTATTTATTTTATTTATTTATTTTTCACTGTGTTGGGTCTTTGTTGCTGCGCATGGGCTTTCTCTAGTTGCCGAGAGCAGGGGCTACTCTTTGTTGCGGTGCGCGGGCCTCTTACTGTGGTGGCCTCTCCCGTCGTGGAGCACGGGCTCTAGGCACACGGGCCTCAGTAGCTGCAGCACGTGGGCTCAGTAGTTGTGGCTCGCAGGCTCTAGAGCGCAGGCCCAGTAGTTGTAGCGCATGGGGCCCAGCCGCTCTGCAGCATGTGGGATCGTCCCAGACCAGGGCTCGAACTCGTGTCCCCTGCGTTGGCAGGCGGACTCTCAACCACTGTGCCACCAGGGAAGCCCGCTTCCCATAGTTTTGATGGAGTTACACGCCGTTTTCACAGCTTGAATACTGGGTGCAAAGGGTCCTTCCTTGGATGCTTTCTAAGGCGCATCTCCCTTACCCTCGGGCTGTCTGAGGGGTCGAGGACGGTCATCAGTCCCCATCTGGACTGGTACAGGTGGGGGTTCCGGGGCCAGAGGACACTTCCGGCTAACCAGCCCTCACAAGTCACCACCGAACTTGGCGGAAGAAGCCTTCCTGTCTGCATCTCCTCCCGGTCAGCTGCGGGTGGGCCAACTTCAGCCCTTTACTTTGCCTTGATGGACCCCCAACGAGCCTGGGGCCCTGGCTGGAGAGGGGGGCCCTGCCCTCCGGGAGAAACATCCCCAAATAACGATGCTTCCGGATCGAGAGAAAAGCTCAGAGCCCTGGGAAGCCCCAGGTAGCCCAGCCACTGGGGCCTCCAGGGAAGGCTTCTTGGAGGAGGAGGCGTGCACGCTGAGACTTAGAAGTCGGGACCTCACAAAGGGGGAAGGTGAGTGTTGGGGGGAGGAGAGCAGACTTGTAACTCCACGGGCCCCACAGACCCCCTCTCTCCCGCCCTCAGAGGCTTGGAACTCTGGCTTAGCAGAGCAGGGTGGGACAGGGACAACGAGAAATGATCACTGCCCAGCGGACGCCGGACGACCTCGGCCAACACACACGTCATCGTCAGTTCATAGAAATTGGTCTTTTGGCCAAGTGGACGTCCGGGGAATTGCTAATCTTCAACCTGCTGCCGGGCCCCATTCGTGAGCCCCGGCAGGCCGAGCCGCCCTTTGCCGCCCTCTGGCAGCCGGTCTGTACGCGCCTCGCGGCGCGGCAGAACTCGGGGCCCGGGGCCCTGCCAGCGCTAGGATTGGCCGCTCTGGGTCAGGTGCCCCCGCCCCAGGCCAACCGGAGAGGGAGGCGGAGTCTCACCGGCGTGTCTCCTGCCGGGCGGGGCTGCGGGCTGGACGGCGGCGCTGTTCGCTCCGCCCCGAGCGCCCGGCGGGGGACTGGGTGCGCCCCTCCCGGCCCCCTGGGACTTCAGGACCCGGCGCCCCGCCTCCCTTCCCTACTTAGTGGCGGAGCAAGATTTTCAAACCCCGAAGTGGCTTTTTTGGGATAAAGACACAAATCCTTGCTAGGCCGCGAGGCCCTGCAGATCGGAGCCCTGCGGCCTCTCAGCCTCCCTTCGGGCCTCTCAGCCTCCCCTCGGGCCTCGTCCTTGCCGTCGGCTCCGCAGTTCCAGCCACAGCGCCCTCCTGCCCCGGGCTTTTACCCAGTGTGTGCCCTGTGCATAGTCAGCCCTGCCCCCCACGTCCCCTCCCCCTCCCCCTCCAGCCCCCATCTCTCCTCAACTGCAGCCTCCCTCCCCCCATTCTCCAGTTACGCTGACCCGTGCCAAACTCCCAGATCAAGGCCCCTGGGACTTTGCGCACGCCGCCGCCTCCGGGGTTCACCCAACCCCGCCCCCATCACGAGGTCAAGAACAGTCCCTACTTTCCAGAGCCTAGTGGCTCTGCTCTGGCCCCACCAGTTCCCTGAGGACCCACAGTTGCAGAGACTTGAGTTCAAACCCAGCCCTCTGCCTGACACATTTGTGGCCGCCCTGGGAGAATGGCTCATCTGTGTTCTTGCAAAACAGTGCAGCCTACTTGGGGAGAACTCTGCTGATTTGCCGTCACTGAGCAGGGGCTTGGTGGACATTGAACCTCCACAGCCCAGCCTGCAAGGTCAGACATGTGGAAAGGGCCTTTCAGGTTCATAAACAGCTTTTTAACATTAACTCTCAGGTTCTAACTTCAGCAACATCTGATAGTGAAAATAACCTGTCCTCAACATGAGTCTGGTCCCTCTGGCCAGATGGCCTTCTGTGCACCTCCAGCATCAGGTCCAGCGGGGCTGTAGGGCCCACCTCCGTCTCAAGTCTGAACTCTGGCTCAGCTCTGAATCCTGTGTGACCTTGGGCAAGTTCCTTCACCTCTCTGATCCTCTGTTTTCTTTCTCTCTTCTTTTTTTACTCTTTTATTTTCAATAAAATTAGTAACAGGTACACATCTTTAAAGGACAAATAGAACTACAAGGCTTATAATGAAAAAATGGCAGTTTCCCGACCCTCCCCCTCTCCCTCAGCCCCACCCCAAGTCCTCCCCTCAGAGGCAGCCATTTGTGCTCTTCTAGATGTTTCTTCTGGCTTTCACTTTTATATGTGTAAGTGACAGGCTTATACTGACAATTACTGATTTTTCACTTTTTTTTTTTTTGGCCGCACAGCACAGCATGTGGGATCTTAGTTCCCCAACCAGGGATCGAACCTGCACCCCCTGCAGTGGCATTGTGGAGTCTTAACCACTGGACCGCCGGGGAAGTCCCTGATTTCTCATTTTTAGATACGATCCAATGGCTGCCTGCTGCTGAAAGATGAGGATTTAGCTCTGTTAAACCCTGGTACCTCCACACTTTTCCCCTGCCCTGTCCTCCCAATGTGACCACACGCCTCTACGTCTCTCTCACCTGTAACGTGCTGGGTCCTCAGGCCTGGTGTGAGGATAAAATGACCTCCTGGATCCTAGGAACACGTCACACAGTGCTTGGCACACAGCAGGCGCTCAATAAATGCAGCTATTCAGTGATAAATATCTGCTGATTGGTTCAGGTATATTTTAAATTTTTTATCATAAACAGTTTCAAACATACATAAAAGTAGAGAGAATTTAACAGTCTGATGAACCTCCAAGGACCCATCACCAGCTACAGCTACGTCAACCCACAAGCCTAAGGGGCAACCACTTTATATTATGGGTTTTCCTCCCATCATTTCTTTCTAACATAAATAAAAATGTAGCTATTTGTGTCCCCCTAACCTTTTTAGATAGATGATGACATAATATATACAAGAATCAAGTGTGTTTTTTAAAAATACCTTTTCATTTATTCTCTTTTTGGCCATGCAGCATGTGCGATCCTAGTTCCCTGACCAGGGATTGAACCCATGCCCCCTGCAGTGGAAGCACGGAGTCTTAACCACTGGACCACCAGGGAAGTCCAAGAATCAAGTGTTTTTTCATTTTTTTTTAACATTTATTTATTTATTTCTGGCTGCGTTGGGTCTTAGTTGCGGCATGCAGGATCTTTCATTGCGACACATGGGCTCTTCATTGCAGTGCACGGGCTTCTCTCTAGTTGTGGCAGAGGCTCCAGAGTGTGTGGGCTCTCTAGTTGTGGTGCCCAGGCTCAGTAGTTGTGGCATACAGGCTCAGTAATTGTGGCACGTGGGCTTAGTTGCTCTGCAGCATGTGGGATCTTAGTTCTCCGACCAGGGATTGAACCCATGTACCCGGCATTGGAAGGCAGATTCTTAACCACTGGACCACCAGGGAAGTCCCAAGAATCAAGTGTTCTTAAGTAAACTTTTTAAAACTGATTACAAATGTAACACAAGTTTATTGTGTGTGTTTATCTCACACAATAATCTCACTGCCCAGCTCTGTGCAGGGACCACATTGCAGGAACGTGTGGAAACTGACAGAAATGTAGGTATTTGCCTACACACTTTTTAATAACACATTTATTGAGATACAATTCTCATGGCCTAAAATTCACCCATTTAAATTAAGAGGTTTTCAGTATATTCATAGAGTTGTGCAACCATCATCACTATCTAATTTTAGAGCATTTTCAACACCCCAACAAGAAACCCTGTACCCAGTAGCAGTCGTGCCCCATTCCCCAGCCCCAACTAATCTGCTTTCTGTCTCTTTGGATTTGCCAATTCTGGACATTCCTTATAAATTGGATCTTACAATATGTGGCCTTTTGTGGCTGGCTTCTTTCACTTAGCATAATATTTTCAAGATTCATCCATATTGTAGCATGTCACTACTTCATTCCATTTTATGGCCATATAATATTCCACTCTAGTTAAACATTGTTTTTAACCTGCTTTAAAATATAACAACTTAAAAAAAAACCCCGCATATTAGGAAAGTAACACACATCATTGCAGGCAGTCTTCTCTGAAATGTGAGCCCTGCAAGAAGCTTAGAGATCAGGGCAGGGCGCAACTTTGTCATTCATTCATTCACTCTTTCATTTATTCATTCAACAAACACCCGCTGAGCCCTGATGTTGAGCTGGGCCCTGGAGACCCAGAGGTGGAGCAGCCCTGGCCGAGACCTTGCCTGGGTCAGTCCAGCAGGATAGCCCGGCCTGAATACAAACACTTGAGATCAATGCAGATGCTCTGAGGAGAGGTGGTAACAGCAGGAAACTAGAGTGAGGGGGACCTTGTGCTGGGGCTGAAGCAGGTGGAGGCTTTCCAAGGAGTTGGGTGGGGGTGGCAGATGGGGCAAGGGCATGGGATGGAAAGTCCTAGCAGCGGGAACAGCATGTGGAAAGGCCCAGAGGCATAAAAATCGGCCCTATGCTTCCCTTTCAAGCAGACCCACCCAATCAGGAAGGCTTGCCTCTCTCTGCACACACCCTCCCCCCCTCCTCTCCTAGTCCCTCTTTCACAAGCCTATTACCAGAGCAGGTTTCTTAACCAGGCTTCGCAGAGAGAACCGTGGGGAGGGGAGACCAGAGGACAGAGAAGCCAGGGGTTTCTGAAATTGGACAGAAAAATTTTACATCCTCATTTCCACACACCTCTGACTGATATTTACTTTCTCATCAGTTAGGAATGGGGGCAACAAACTTCAGTGGTGTCAGCTGCACCTGTGACTTTGTCACCAACAGAAACCCAGATATTTTCAAATCACATTTCAACTGAAGAAAAATCTTTAAATATCATTTACACTCACTGCTACTAAATTTATTTATTTATTTATTTACTTATTTTCTTTTTGCCGTACGCGGGCCTCTCACTGTTGTGGCCTCTCCCGTTGCGGAGCACAGGCTCCGGACGCGCAGGCTCAGCGGCCATGGGTCACGGGCCTAGCCGCTCCGGCATGTGGGATCTTCCCGGACAGGGGCACGAACCCGTGTGCCCTGCATCGGCAGGCGGACTCCCAACCACTGCGCCACCAGGGAAGCCCTCACTGCTACTTTAAAATGATGAATTTTAATTTTATTTTTATTTATTTTTGGTTGCGTTGGGTCTTTGTTGCTGCACTAGGGCTTCCTCTAGTTGCTGCGAGCGGGGTCTACTCTTTGTTGAGGTGCGCAGGCTTCTCATTGTGGTGGCTTCTCGTTGCAGAGCACGGGCTCTAGGCGCGCGGGCTTCAGTAGTTGTGGCCCACGGGCTTAGTTGCTCCGCGGCATGTGGGATCTTCCTGGACCAGGGCTGGAACCCGTGTCTCCTGCATTGGCAGGCAGATTCTTAACCACTGCGCCACCAGGGAAGTCCTAAAATAATGAATTTTAGACTTGCAGCTTTGGTCTTTTTATTTAATGTGCTAATAAATAAAATACACTACTACATTGCACACGTGTTTAAAATTTTTTATTAATTGCTTTTCTGTATAATTGGTTTCCTCCATCTACTCATTTTAAAATCCTGTTTAGAGAAGTCCATAGGCTTCCCCCAGACTGCCTCAGGGGTCCGTGGCAGGTAAAGTTCAAAGGTGCCTGGTCAAGAAAGAGGAAAGTTCTCAGGGGTGGCAGTGGAGGCCCCAGGGGAGGAGCAGGGGCGCGAGGCCAGGGCCCGGACCGTGGGGAGAGCCCGTAAAGGACCTGCCACCCGGCCTACAGAGGGCGCAGACGGGGCTGGTCCTTGCGGGGAGGGAGGAAGCCACTCCAGCCCCTAACCCGGTTAATCTAACCGGACCCCAAAGCCCAACTTGTGAGGATGGTCCAGGCTGCCGCATTTGACAGCCTACAACGTGCCAGGAGCTCCAAGCGCATCCCGTGTTACTTTCGCACCTTCCGATGACACAGGCCGCGAAGGCGAGGCAGAGGTCCCCAGGGCAGCCTGTGGTCCCCTGATGCCGCAAGTCACCCCCACGCGCCGCCAGAGCAGCCTCCGGACCCTGCACGCCTGTCCCGCCCACCCTGAGCGCAGGTGCCACGGGGCGAGGGGGCACAGCGTCCGGAACCATCGCCCTCGTGGGACTCTTGCTGGTGCCGATTCCCCCTGGCCTGGGGGGGGTGACTTTCCCAGCTGCTGCCATGGGCCTTCGGACCCAGACGCGACGGGGCGCACCGGCCATGCTCGTGGGGGGAGGTGGGCTCCATGGGCCCAGATGCGCGGCGGTACGCAGCCTTGGACAGCCCAGCACTGGGCAGAGATCCCGGGACTGCCACCCGCTCAACAGAGAGGGCTCCTCAAGGCCAGCGTGTAGTGTGACAGAATCCCAGCTCCTTTTTTACAGGTGGAGAAACTGAGGCTTAGAGAGGCTGCGTGACTAGCTCGAGGTCACAAAGTGAGTTGGTGGCAGGGCGAGAAGAACCCAGGCCCCTGAACTCCCCGGGCGGGGGCTCTCCCCACGACAGACTGAGAAGGCAGCAGGTAGAGCCCATGAGGTGTGATACTAAGGTAGGGGCCAGATGCACATTTCGGTGTTCCCAAGGTAAGATGTGTGTCGTAAGAGAAGTAAAAAATTTGGGCCCCCAAACAGGGACACACAGTTTGACCCATTATATTTTTTAAAGGGCCGGTGGAGTGGGGTGGGGTCTCAGAGCCAGACTGCCTGAGTTAAAACCCAGGCCTCCATCTTCCCTGTGACCTTTGATTTAAGAGCTCTGTGCCTCAGTTTCCTTATCTGTAATAGATGTACCTATTCAGGTAGGTTATTAATGCATTTCTAAAACTGGGAAGAAATGCACCAATAGTTAACAGTGAGATTTGGGGTGATTTAATTTTGCTTTATTTATACTCATACCTGTACAGTGCAAGCCATTTTATTTCCTGCTTACTGGAAAGTTTTGAAACGCTTGGAACCTGTCTGTCTTAGTTACTGATGTATCCCAGCACTAAGCATGGTGCCTGGTGCACTGGACATGTCTGTTGACGGAATAAGTAAACAATCAAAAACAATGCCCGCCCTCTTGGAACACTCATTTGAGTAAAGAATAATTCTACCCAAAGCAATTTTGATAATATGCAGAAATAGAGAAAAAATATGAAAAAGAATGTATATATATGTATAACTGAGTCACTTTGTTGTACAATAGAAATTAACACAACATTGTAAAGCAACTATACTTAAATAAAATAAATTTTAAAAAAATGAGAGCAGCACAGAAAAAGAAAAGAAATAGAGAGTCACAGGAGGGAGGGGGCCCATAGCTAAAGGGAAGGGGCAGGCTTCCTGGAAGAGGTGATGTTAGTGGCACAAGGGGTAAGGACGTGACAGCCTTTTGTAGTGTGTCCACACGGACAGAAGCTAGGTGTGCCACAAGCTCAGTGGGGCACAGCATTAGGGAAGGGTGGACAGGTGGTCCAGCCACAGTTGAGGGCCATGAGCATCTTGCTATAAATCTGGATTTTGCCTGGGGGCAGTGGGGACCCATGCACGCTCTGGAGCAGGAGAGCGCTAGGATGGAGATGGAGCTTCGGGAAGACTAGCTGGGGAGGCCCAGAGCAGTACCCCTTAGGGTGCCACAATGGTCCAGTTGTGAGGTGGTCTGGTCTGGGAGGAGGGGAAGAAAGGGATGACATTTCTGAGCAAGTTGATCAGGATCAAACTTCCCACAGAGCAAATGGCCAGCCCCGATGGCTTCACCTGTGACTGTCACATGCATTTAAGGAACAAAGAGTCCCACTCTTACACGAACTCAGAATGTAGAACAAGAGGGCACTGCCCCACGCCTTCTGTGAGGCAGTCACAGCCTTGACACCAAAACCTGACAAGGGAAATGGGACAAAGAAAAAGTACAGGGCAATCTCATTCATGAAATACATGCAAAAATTCAACATGAGTAACAAACTGAATCCAGCAATAAATGAAAAGGATAACAACACAGCCAAGGTGGGTTAATCCCAAGAGTACAAGCAGATTGGTTCAACATTGGTAAACTCAGCATCATCTATTGCTTTAACAGAAAAAAAATGAGAAGTCATACCATCCCCTCTATGGTTGCAGATGAAATTCAAGATACATTCATGAGAACAACTGTTAGCAAACTAGGAATGGAAGGGACTTCCTTGCCCTGATAAAGGGTAGCTACAAAACCCTAAAACAAGCATCACATACAGTGCTGAAGCACTGAAAGCTTTCCCTGTGAGACTGAAAACACGACAAAGATGTCCATTGTTACAACTTCCAGTATGGTTCAAACTGTCCCGAAGGTCCTGGCTAGAGCAGTAAGGCAAGGAGAAAAAGGGTATAAAGATTCAAAAGGAAGAAGCAAAATTGTCCTTATTTAGAGAGGATAGAAAAGTCACAGAATCAGCAGATAAGTTATTAGGACACAAAGGTTTTAGCAAGGTTGCTGGATATAAAAATCAATGTGCAAACCCCACCCCACCCCAAACCCACCTACGTTAAAAAAATTCTAGCTAAGACAATTAGAAAATGAAGTAAGAACAACCATTTACAATAACATCAAATATAAGCCTCTTAAAACACGTAC
>NC_041224.1:177972819-177997042 GCF_002837175.3 Physeter macrocephalus
TGAGCTGGTGAAGGAGGAGTGCTTGGTTAACTAAAGCGGGGTGCAACTGCTGGGGTGGGGGGCGGTCACCGTTCTTTACAGTGGTTTCCAGTGCCCAGCAGACAGCAGTGGCCTCTTATTGGAGCGGCTTCCCCTCCAGGCGTGCCCCGGTTTGGTTAGAGGCCAAATCAGCAGCCCCTGCCCCCGTCCTTTTGTTCAGTGAGCCCTGCTCAGAGCTGGGTCCGTGTTGGGCTCTGGGGACTCGGAACGGAGGCAGACCTGGCTGGGGCCCTGGGCGCAGGCAGAGAGGTGTGGAAGCGCCAGGGGGAGTGTGGGCCCAGGGTGGTGTGAAGGGCGTGGAGCAGAGGGGGCGCCGCCCGTGACCTCTGTTGGGGCTGCTCACAGGAGGGCTCCGGCCAGCCTCCTGGACGCTTAGTCAGCGGTGGCCTGTCGCCCCCAACTCCCTCCCTGCTAACTGGAGCTCCTTGGGGACAGGGCTGGGGTCTTATTTGCCTCGGTGCAGCCTCAACTCAGATAGTGTTTGTTGAATGAATCAGCGAGGGAGCTTGGAGGGTTCCCTGGGCAGGAGCAATTCCAGGGCAGTCGAGGAGGCCCCGGGACACGGATAAAGCCTGAGCTTGGGCTGGGAGGCATGGGGGCATCACAGCCTCCCCGGGAGCTGTCTGGACGTGGCCTGGGGCCGGGCCTGCAGGCAGTGCAGACGGTGGTCCTGCTCCCTGAGCTTAAGCCTCCCGTGGCCTCTCACACACTTCCCGACACCTGGGTCCTGAGCACACTGGGGCAAGGGTCCTCTGGGGTAGCGGGGAGGGAGTCCAGGTGGGCGCTGACCCGCCTGCTGCCCAGCACGGCCTCTGCCTTCGGGGCCACTGGTCAGCAGGCTCCGCCCCCCACCGCAGGTATAAGGTCTGAGAGGAGCCAGTGGGGAGCTGTTGAGGCCACCCTGGTGGTGGCACCGGACCTCTCTCAGGCACGCTGAACCGCAGGGCCTCCCCCACCAGCCACGCTGTCCATGGAGTTTGCTGCTGGAGCCATCGGAGGTAACAGTGGGGACAGAGGGGTCTCGGGGGGGACCGCTGCTCCCGGGGCCAGCAGGAGGGGCTGGAGGGGGTGCTCTGCCCGGGCAGCAGTGGGGTTTGAAGCCCCCCGGAAGTGGCCGGCACCTGGTGTGGGCCACAGGTGCTGGGAGGAGACAGCAGTTTTCCCGGAGGCTCGGGGCAGGCGACACGGGGCCCAGGAGGAGCTTTTGGGGGGCCGGCCGGGGGGAGTCTGCACTGGCCTGGGGGGCTCAGCCTGGGAGGCTGAGGGGCTGCCGGGTGGGAGCAGAGGGTGGTCTCTGCCTGGCCAGGGGGAGCCCGGGAGCTGTAAGCATGGAGCGGATGGCGGAGTCGTGGGAGGGGAGGGGAGGCTCCAGGAGAGGGTGACAGTGAGGACAGACGGGGCCTGGCTCCTGCCACGCTGACTGCGAGGGTGGGCGTGGAAAGGGAGGGTCCCAGCCGAGCCCGGCACCCCCTCCGCTGGCGGTGTGCACGCACGGGGCCAGTCCCAGCCTTGCTGACCCTCCAGACCGTTTTTGGGGAAAGGGCTATTGTGAAAGCCCGATGCAGAGATAGCCGGCCCATCGGGAACGGGCTCCTCCCAGCATTGATCACACACACAGGCTATTTTGGCGGAGGCACCCTTGGCCTTGCTCCTCTTGTGAAACAGCAGCGGCTGCCCGTCAATACTTCTGGGAATGGTGTGGGGTGTTCTCTTCAGAAGGGGAGGGCAGTGCCGAGCCAGGAAAGACCAGGGCCCTGGCCTCATCAGTGGGTTTCCTGAGGTCCCGCTGTGGGCCGGGCCTGAGGCCAGCTGCTTCCCTGGACATCAGCCCCCTAAGGAGGAGGCTCAGAGAAGGGGCTTGACTTGCCCAAGATCACACAGCAGGAAGGGCTCCCGAGTCCTGCATCCTTTCTCCAGAGCCCAGGGAAGGCCTAGGTGGCAAGGGCTCCTGCTCTGTGCCTGGCTCGGGGATCATGGGGATCAGACCTGGGCCTTTTCCTTGAGGAACTCTAGTTCTGGAGTCAGAGACGGCAGGCGGTGGGACAGCAGCAAAGCCATAGGACAGGGGCTGTGACTAACGTGTTTTCTGGCACAGAGGCAGCCCAGAGTATAGGGGTCAGGGAGGGCTCCTGAGAGGAGGTGATGCTATGGCAGGGCTTTGATGGATGAGTAGGAGTTTGGTGAGGTATATGTAAGGGTCAAGGAGGGCTAATTCTACCCAAGTCATTCAGTCAGTCAGTCTTTTGCTTCACTCTCTTTGTTCCTTCACTCATTCATTCATTCATGCATATTTAGCGAGTCCTGGGATACACAGTAAATAGGGCACAGCCCCCACATGCCTTATTGTCCTCAGATGGCCCTCACCCCCACCCCCCCCAACCCCCCAGGGATGAAATCCCAGGGACCTGCCCACTCGCTCTCTGTCTTTCTCATGGCAGTGCTGGGGGCTTGGATGTTGAGACCCTGGTGTCAGGAAAGGAGAAAGAGATAGGCGGGTGGCACCTGGCCCTCTTTGCAGGAGGCAGAGGGCCCTGGTCCAGGAAGCCCTGAGTCCTACTCTGTCCCATGCAAACTTGTGCTTCCAGGCAGTCCCTCACAGAGGCCTGGGGTGACCCGGGCTTTCCCAGGCCCCAGCCTCTGCTTGGGCTGTGTCCCCCCCGCCATCACCCCCAGAGCTGTGAGGTGCAGCTGCCTCCTGGCTTGCAGACAAACTCTTCACAGACTGAGGCTTGAGGGCGAGCTCGGCCTGACTTGGAGACAGGGCCCAGCAAGTTTTGGACCAAGTCTCCCAAAACACGACGCCAGAGGGGAGGCCGAGGAGTGTCCTTGGCTTTCAGAATGAGGCTCCGGTGGGCCAAGACCCGGGAAGGAGAAACCACTAGCAGCCTGGCAGACATCGCTTTACCTCTCTGAGCCTCAGTCTCCTCATCTGCAGAATGGGAGTCACTCTCCCTCACTGATGAGACACGGTGTGGAAGAGAAGAGCCAGGGGCGGCCTTTCTCAGCGGGAACACCATCAGGGTTCACCCGCCCCCTCTCCCTGGGGCGGCTCAGGCTCCTGCTCTTCTCACCGGTTCCTCTGGTTTCCTTCCAGGCGTCTGCGGTGTTGCTGTGGGCTACCCCCTGGACACGGTGAAGGTGCGGTCAGCCCCAGGCCCCTGCCACCCACCCCAAGGCCCCTGCCTGGGCTTAAGCCCCCATTCTTGGCCAGAAGACCCTTCTCGCCTGCTATTCAGAGCCAGTCGGCCCCCGGTCCTCGGGACTGTAGCGCGCCTTTCTCACCCCGTGCCTCAAATTTCTCATCCTAAATGGGGCTCACTGTCCCTGCTCTGCCCAGTCAGCAAGGCCGCGACAATCAGGTGGGGGATCTTCCCCTCCCCCAGGGCCTGCCGACCTTGCCCCTGGCCTGGAGCCACCCCTTCCTGAAGCCCACTTCTCCCACAGGTCAGGATCCAGACAGAGCCCAAGTACACGGGCATCTGGCACTGCATCCGGGACACGTATCGCCGAGAGCGGGTAGGCCTGGGGAGAGGGTCACGGGCAGCAGGATGTTGGGGCCTCGGACCCCAGGGCTGCCACTCACCAACCAGCCTGGCAATACTGAGCTTCTCTCTGAGCCTCAGTTCTCTCACCTTCCAAATGCGAAAAGTTGTACCAACCTCCTGGATTCCTCTGAGAACAAGAGCCGGGGTGTCTGGCTCACAGGAGGTGCTCAGAATGAGGTCCTGCCTCCAGAAGAGGGTCTAGAGGGGACATCTGGGGACTTGGAAGGTCTGGGGAGGAACCTGTTTGCATTTCTGTCCCCTCCAGCCTGGGCACCCCTCGAAAGAACGCTGGGTGGAGTCATCAGGGGCCCCAGGGTCCAGCTCGGAGCCCCGTCCAGCTCGGGGTCTCAGGGACACTTACCAAAAAGAACTTGGGAATCAGTGCCGACCAGGGGTGAGCAAAAGAGAAACAGCAACGACCAAGCTGCTAGTTCAACATCATCGTCGTCAAACAGCTGCCCTAGGTCAGGCCTGGCCCCCGGCCCTTCAATCCCTCAGCACAAGCTCACGAGTCGGGGGTTACAAACCCCATTTTACAGCCGAGGAAACTGAGGCCCGAGGCAGTCTACGTGACTTGCCTGAGGGAGGACGGGGCAGGGGCTCGGGACCCCCTCGGGCAGCCACTCCTCCCAGCTGGGCCTCTGGCCTGACTCGAGCCCTCGGGTCCCCTCCACCCGCCGCCAGGTGTGGGGCTTCTACAGGGGCCTCTCGCTGCCCGTGTGCACCGTGTCCCTGGTCTCGTCCGTGTCTTTCGGCACCTATCGCCACTGCCTCGCGCACGTCTGCCGGTTCCGGTATGGCAGCGCCGACGCCAAGCCCGCCAAGACGGACATCACGCTCTCGGGATTCGCCTCCGGCCTTGTCCGCGTGAGTGGGGCGGGGTGACGGGGTCCCGGGACCGCAGGGGTGGGGAGAGGCTGGATGGAGCCTGGGGGACTGTGGCTGAGGACACAGCTGACTCGGTAACTGAGGGCAGGCTAGGGAGCCTCTCTGAGCTTCTGTCTCTTCATCTGTAAGAGGCGTGGTGAGGTCACGCGTGTGAAGCCCCCAGCCTGGGCTCTGACAGGTATGAGCGACCACGACATGCAGCCAGTGTTATTAGTAAAATTATCCTATGTTGTCTATTAACGTTATCAATGCTTACATTAAGTGTTACATTATTCTTACACTAAATACTTACATTAATTAAATGATACATTAATATGTCATTAACAGATTAATGATGAGATTAAGCGCTTCCGCGAACTGGAGTCACATTTACCCGACACCTACTGTGTGTCAGGCCGCTCTGCCAGCAGACTGTGTGTAGCTAAAGGAAGCACTGGCTCCGGCTGGGCGGGCGCAGCCGGCTTTGAGCCCCGCTCCACCATGGCCCGTGGGCCAGCCCGGAGCTTCTTGGGGCCCAGGCTCCCTGGCGGTCACCACGGGCCACAGAGGCTGGGGGGAGGCCAAGGGCAGGGAGTGCGGGCAGCGGGCAGCGCTGCCTCCTCATGCCTGTCGGCCCCCACCCCTGCTACAGGTGTTCCTGACCTCGCCCACCGAGGTGGCCAAGGTCCGCCTGCAGACGCAGACGCAGACGCAGACGCAGCAGCGGCGCCCCTCGGCCTCGGGGCCCTCGGCTGCGCCCCCCACGTGCCCCGCACCCCCTGTGGGTCGGGCGCCAGGGCCCAAGTACCGCGGGCCGCTGCACTGCCTGGCCTCGGTGGCCCGGGAGGAGGGGCTGCGTGGCCTCTACAAGGGCAGCTTGGCCCTGCTCTTCCGGGACGGTCACTCCTTTGCCACCTACTTCCTCTCGTACGCCATCCTCTGTGAGCAGCTGACTCCCGCCGGCCGCAGCCGGCCAGGTGAGCGGGGGGCCGGGGCCTGGGGCCGTGGTGGTGGTGAGGCTCAGCCTGGCGGGAGTTGACGTGGGGGGAGGAGACGGGCTGAGGTCACACTGGCACCCAGTGCCTCCCAGGTGGGAAGCTCGTTGCCCTCCACATGAGAGTCAGGACAGGCCTGCTCTGGGTGGCCCTGGACAGGTCATGCTGCTGACAAGAGCCCAGGGCTCCCTCACGGCCAGGCCCCGCCCTGGGTGCCCACCAGCTCTCCTCGGGGGCCCCAGTGCGGCTTCCTACCAACGCACCCGTGGGGCCCTCCCCGCAGACGTCTTGGGCGTGCTGGTGGCCGGTGGCTGTGCAGGGGTGCTGGCCTGGGCCGTGGCCACCCCCATGGACGTGATCAAGTCGCGCCTGCAGGCGGACGGGCAGGGCCAGCGCCGCTACCGGGGCCTCCTGCACTGCGTGGTGACCAGCGTTCGGGAGGAGGGGCCGAGGGTGCTCTTCAAGGGGCTGTTGCTCAACTGCTGTCGCGCCTTCCCCGTCAACATGGTGGTCTTTGTCACCTACGAGGCCGTGCTGAGGCTCATGCGGGGCCTGCTCTCATAGCTGGTGCCCATCCCCAGGGGCCAACCCGTCAGCAGCTTCCAGAGGCCGCAGGGGCCGGAGGCGGCGGGGAGTGTGGGGGTCTGGGCCCCAGGGGGCCATCCCCCAGGACAGCGGGGGCCTCCCGCCCAGCGACCGACCACGAGGAGGTCAAGGGGCCCAGGGCTGGCCTGAGGGTCACAGGAGCCCGGGAGAAGCGGGCCTCTGGGATGAGGGCGTGCTCGCGTGCAGCCGCCTGTGCACTTGGCTCAGTGGTTCATCCCGGCTCCCCCCCCCGACCTCTCCCCGCCGCCCCGCGTCTTCAGAGCGCCCCTGCGTCCCCTCGGCTCCCCGTCCTTCTCTCCCCGCTCAGCTCTCCCTGCTGTGCAGTGTGCTCTTCATTCCTGGTCCTCAGACGCAGCCAACTGGTCTCCCCACCAGACAGAACCCAGGCGCGGCCGTCTGGCACCCGGCGCGCTCGGTCCCCACACCAGGATGCTCGGGGAGGGTCTCCGGTCCTGGTCACCCAGCCTCGCTCCACCTGCGGACCCGAGGCTGAGCGGCGAGCTGTTGCCAATAAAACGTTTCTCGGGCAGCTCAGTGGTGTTGCTCCGTGGTCTGTGGGGCTGGTGACTGGGTCCCCACCTCCAGCTTGTCCTCAGAGGCCAGGCCCTCCAAACCTGTGTGGCCAGGGCTCCCGCTGCACTGACGGCACGCTGAGGCCCCGCCAGCTCTCCGGCTGGCCCCGCTCCCTGGGCCCTTGGGGCCGGGGGCCACGCCTGTGCGCTGAACCTGCCCCAGGGTCCGTTCAGTGCTCAGCATCGTGCCTGCTCTCCTCCCCACCCCCATCCCAAACCCACCCCCTTCCGAGTGAAACTGATCTCCAGCCAGTTCCAGACACCAGAATGTGAGTTGCCTTTCCACGGGGCCTGGAGGAGGGAGGCTCCGTGTAGCCTCAACACCGCTGGGTCCGTACACAGGTTATCACAATGGCTCAGAGAGGACCAGGCCTACCCAAGGCCACCCGGCAGGGAGAATGGGGGTCTCACACCTGCACTTCTGAGGCCCCAGCCCTCTCTCTGGCACCACGTGGCTTCCGGTGACGGTGCAACACGAACCTTCTGGGTGCCCCCCACAGCAGCCCTCTGGTAAAGCCAGACCAGCACCTGCCTCGACACTCAGACACTAGCCTTGACCGTGACTTTGGACTGAAGTCCAGTGTTCACTGGTCCACCTCCAGTGTTCTGGCTGAACAAAACTCTTTCCTGTTCCCAGAACACGTGGGTGGACCCTCTCCTCCGGCCTCTCCTGTCGTACGGACCCAAGCATTTGCTTACACCCTGCGCTCTCTGCCAGGGACGCCCTTCCCTCCTCTCTGCCTGGCTAACTCCAGGCATCACTAACCCCAGGCGTCACTTCCCCCAGGAAGCTCAGCTGCTCTTAGGTGTCTCCTGCTCTGCTCCATGGGGCCTGGTTCGTCGTCTGGTCACTCACCCAGCTCCTGCACCCACCCACCCCTCCCCCGCCGCCCCGAGACGATAAGCCGCGCACAGGCTGCACGTGCCTGATGTGGACTATATCCAGGTCAGGGCCTGGCACGCAGCAGGTGCTCAGGGAGCGTGGAATGCGTGGATGCATGAGTGAGTGAACGACGTCCCGCAGTGGATTCCTGGAAGTTCACCGGGCTTGCAGTTAAAGATGCCGAGATGCTTTGGCCAGGCGCTGGGAGAAGGGCGTCTCCTAACAAAAGGTTTCGACGTTCGTCAAACCCCGTGCCCACCTTTGGCAAGAAGACCACTAGTGTGCCCTCTTGCTTCGGCCCTGGAAGGAGAGTTACTCCCTCCTCACGGGGAGGGTGGGGACCGTCGGCCACTGAGCACCGGCTCTGCTGCGCTGGGGAAGTGGCTCCGCAGGAAAGCCCGGGCCTCGCTCGGGCCTCGCTCTGGCCACAGCCTCTGAGACGCAAGGCCCTTCGGAGGGCGGACGTGAAGGGATGGCGAAGAGAAGGGCTGGGCCCAGAGTCAGTGGGCCAGAGCTGGGATCTCCTACTAAACGGGGCCACCCTAACCAAGTCCAGGCTGCACCTGAAGTTTCAAATGGGAGATAAAGGGTGGTCACCCAAGGGCTCCCAGAGCCCGTGCTGGCTGGGGGTCGTGGGGCCTCGGAGCCGCATCTGCCGCGCTCTGCGCAGGGCCGGGCCCAGCTCTCCACCGCCGTCAGGGGGCTCCTCACTGCCCCTCAGATGCAGCTCCACTGGGCTCCCCCAGACCGGGGACAGAGGCGGAGCAAGGTCTGAGGGGTGGACGTTAACAGTCACGGGGGCGGGGGACCGACCTCCCGCCTCAGCCCCCTAACACCGCCGGGCCGCACACCTGCCCACCCTAATCCAGGGCATCTCTCGGGGAACTTTAAGAATCTACTGGTTCGCAGCAAAATGTGGCGGGTGGGAGGGTCTGTGGCCCTTACCAGCAGTGACGTTGGGCAAGCCACCTGACCTCTGGCCCAGGGCCCGGCTGACCCAAACATGAGGTGTCAGTGCTCTTGTTTTACGGGGAACGGGGGGGGGCCTGCCCAAAGTCGCTGGCCTGTGTGGGGCCTCAGCCCCGCCCTTCTGTGGCCCCAGGACGACGCCCACTCCTTCTGGAGGCTCCGGCTGGGTGAAGGGGCGGCTCTGCTACCCAGGGGACTTGGCTGTGGTCCCTCCTGTGACGTGGACACAATGGAGCAGAGAGAGGCTGTCTCAGCTGCCCAGGCCACACGGCCTCACCATCCTCTGGGCTCACCTCCAGGGGCCACATCCGGTCCAGCGGGAGCTGAGGCCGGGAGAGGAGACCGGATGAGCTCGGGCCGCACACGGCACCCGGCCACCCAGGTGGAAACCTCAGGGTCCTCACGTGTAAAACAGCCTGTGCGAGGAGACAGCACACGAGACAGGATGGGCACGTTCGGTCACAACTCACCGTGTGGCCTCGGACAAGTCACATTCCTCTCCTGAGCCTCAGTTTGCCCACCTGCAGTACAGGGTGGGCGGGCAGAGTAAGCCCAGGGCTCCACCCCGGCTGGGGCCTGTCGCTACAGGGCGCCGCTCTGACGCCCCCGTGCTGTCCGCGAAACAAGGACATCTGCTTGCATTCTCCAGCAGCTGCTGGGAACCTCCAGGGAGGGTGGAAACCAGCACGGGGAAGACCGCTGAGCGCCAGGAAGGGGCCGCTTCCAGCCGATTCCCGAAGCCTGCACCTCCACGCCGTGGGGCTCCCGGGACCGCGCTTCCATCCCACACGCATCCCGGTATGACCCGTGCAGGAGCAAAAGGGCATCCGCGGAGGGTCAGGCGCGGCACGGCCCTGGGCTGGAGCGAGGTCTCTGCTCGCCCCTCAAACCCCAGACGGAGCACAGTGACACAGGCGGGACCAAAGGAAGTTTATCTGTCACGAGTGAGACCAGAGCAGGGCACCCAGCAGTGGACCCTGCACCTCCAGCAAGGGCAGGCTATTGGACCCAGGGCTTCCCCGAGACAGGCCGCTGCTTTTCCGAAACTACACAGGGTGCTCGGTTAAACGGGCCTCCCATGGACACACAGCCGAGGGCCTCGAGGGCTGCCGCACGCTGCCTAGCTGTGCCCACCCGTCTGGGGCACAGGCAGGACACTGCTCTGTGCAGACAGACTTCCACGCCAGTCAAGTGTCAAAACAAAAGCACCTGCAAAGGCAACGGACTCCCCTCAGCGTCTGGCACAATCAGAGCAAAGCAGCCATCAGTTCTCAGGATGGAGTGTCTAGGATTACTTGGTGCAAACAAAATATTAGTACGTTCAGGGAAAACAGCATGATTCCTGGAGTACAGTACATGCATGGTCTGGAGTTTAGTATGTAAACTGGGAAGTTTCACCCACAAAAGACTCAAGTGAGTAAAAACTGGCCCACTCTGGCCAATATTTAGAAACGTTTAAGGCAGCTTTCAAGCTGAGCGATCTCTTGGTTAAATGTTTAGCAAAGCTTTTGGCCAGCACTTCTCTTTTAATTTTGGGGGGTCATGTGCTGAAATGCCTCTTGTGCCCATTAAGCTTCCCCATATCAACTTTTCGAAGCACTTCTTTTTGGTTTTATGATAATAACATCTTGATTCCAGGTATGCATACATAGACTACATATTCTTTGACAGAGCACGTTTAAGAGTATGTTTGGACGTAGGATGCCTTCAAACAGGAGCTGTCCTGTGGACCAGAACAGGCTGGCCAGTGGACATCCAGCCCAAGGCTGCACATCCTTGGGGCTGCTCTGTGGGAGACTCCAGCTGGACTTGTCTGTGTGACCACTCAGTATTACCCGGCACCCAATCACCCCACAGGGCTATGCTCACAGGAGACAGGGAATGACATTCAGCAGAAGAAAGAGCATTGATACACACAGAGGGCTTATAGACACCAGGCCAGTAATTACCGTGCGACACAGCCTAAGGGAAGTGGTGATTCAACTGGGCTGGGATTCTTGGTAAATTACATCTCTTACTAAGCGTATAGAAAGTGAGCGTTACTCAAAGTCGTAGGACAGCTTCCGGGGAGTCATGAACTCTTTCACTATCTCGTCTGTGACCTCCTTGCGCCGGGCCTGGTGCTCGGCGATCAAGGGCTGCAGAACTTCTATGAGCTCCTTCTTGAGCTCGCCGGTGAGCATGGCCCCGCTGGTATAATCCTGCCCGGGAGGAGACAGGCCATGTAAGAAACGGCTGCGCACGCCCTGGGTACCTCCTTTGCCCGGGCACCACCCAAGCAGAGCCTGGCACACGGGCGGCATAGAAAAATGAGAACCTTAAACCATGCCTTTCTTAAAATGACTCTGGGCCCTGGTGAGCAGCCGCGACTCAGGCTGGCACAGCGAGGGGAACAACGGGGCCCGCCACCCCACCTCGCCCACCCTCCTTGTGGGGTCGGGGGACTCCAAGCCCTGAACCCGTGGCTGCTCCCTTTAGCTTTACTGGCTTAGCTCTAAAATCTCTGCCGAATCTTTTCTCATTTTCTGATTGTGATGGTAACATGTACTTACTGAACAAACTTAATAAGGTACCCAAACCACAGAGAAGCAGCAAAGTAAAGAAAAAAATCCCCTGCAAAGCCAGTGCCCAGAGGCTAAGGGCCACTGCTAATATCCTGGCACGTTTTCTTTTAGATTTTTTCTGGTGCATTGTATTTAAACATAGTGGATCTCACTGCACGTCCAATTTGGTGTCCTTTTATCACTAGCACTGGCGTGTTCTCCTGTGTGATCATAAACCTCACACCTGCGTAATAACCCCTCCTGACAATTCTCAGTTAAGGTCTCCTCTGTTGTACAGAGTCTCTTCTGAACTTTTTGCTACTATCATTTTTACCGTCTTTGCATGGAGAGCTCTTTTTCAGGATTAGTTTCTTGGAAAAGATGCCAAGAATTGGAAAACCTGAAGCAGGGGCTGTGAACATTCTTCGGGCTCTTTGGCTCACTGAGAGGCACGCTGGGAACACTCGACTTACCCGGGTGAGCCCCAAAGCGTCTGGATTACAGTCAGCGCAAATACGGCACAAACCCGCTAAATCGGTAGTGGAATTGTTTCAGCACTGAAGGCGTCTTCATTTAACTTCTAGTTCTCTATGACTAGTAGGATTAAACCTTTCTGTGTGGCTACTCACTAGCAGTTTGTATTTTCTCTTTTGGGAAGTATCTGTTCATGAGGTTTCTGGGCACGTGGTCAGAACATGACCGACCTACTCAACTCTAACCTGGTCTTAGCTGAGCGCCTGCCCCTCAGGCGCCAGGGACGCTGGCTGCCCCCGGCGTGGCTGCCAGGCCTTCCAGGTCCCGTGTGGGCACTGGGCCCCGCCTCACCTTCCTGATCTGCTCCAGCCTGTCGTCACCCTCCAGGAAGAAGGTCAGGTACATGAAGGACACGTCCACGTCGCAGTTGCCCCCAAACAGCCGGTGCTCCTCAGTGGTGCCTCTGCCTCCGGAGAACGCGTGCTTGTTGACCTGCGCCGGCGGGAGGACACACAGGTGCTCGTCGGGCCGCCGCCCTGCGCGCGGAAGCCAGCCCAAGCAGTGGCAGGAGCCCTCGGACTGCTCCTTCCCACCGAGCCGGGGGCGGGCCACCGTGGGGCGCACTGCCGAGAAGGGGGACCGGAGGGCGGATGAGCTCTGACCCCCCCCACCCCCCAGAGACACAGAATAGAATCGGGAAAGCCAAAGCACCACCTGTGCTGAAATTGGGGGAAAATGTCCTAAAGTGTCCTCGGGCTCAGTAAGAGGACAGATATGAGCCATCTTCAGAGTAAAAGGGACGACCAGGGAAGGGCGGCTGCTGCCTGGGAGGGCGTGCTACTGGCGGAGGACAGGAGAGCAGAGCACCCCCCCCCGCCCCCCACCATGGACGGGAGGACGCGAGGCACAGGACAGGGCTCCCGGGAGAGCAGAACCCGTGAGGAGCGCCGAGGTGGACAGGGCCCGCAGGCGGTGCCCCACCTAAAGACAGGCACTTCGAGAAGCTGAAGAAAGAAAGACTCAGAAACTAACAAAATGGTTTATAGGATTGAAGATAATCTTAGAGAAATCAGGGTCAAGAGGTAAGAGAAGAAAAGCCAAAAAGGGGAGACGAAGTTCCTTTAATGTTCTTTCAACGACTATTTGAGAAACCTATCACGTACAAACGTCACCCTCATCTTCTTCCAGAAAAGGGTGCGCCAACAGTCTCAGTGGACACGTTTGGTAAGCCTCCCGGCAGGACTCCGGAGCGGATTCCTAACCGGATCATCCGGAATCGCAGACTAACATCGGGGGCAGAGGCTGGTGGCCACGAGTGAGGCCAGAGAAAGCGGGACTTTCTGGTGGAAGTGCCAGCGGCTCTGAGGGACAGCGGAAGCTCCGACCTGTCCCCGGGCGGGATGTCCCAGGGAGGCAGGAGGCACGTTTTGGCCCGCATGACAAAGGAGCGGTCCAACGATCCATATTTGAACTGAAATCTTAAATTTGGGTGGTACTCTACAGTTTGCAACCACTTTTATATGTGATCTCATGGAAGCCTTGCCCCTAGTCTGCAGTTTTGTACAGCTGCTCCCACTTGACAGTGACACCCGGACAGCCATGGTCACTCACCAATGGCAGGTGAGCGGCGGGGCCCAGACAACCCAGGGCTCCTGCCTCCAGGCCACCGGAGGGCCCAAGCCGTGCGGGACCCGGGTTATGGCCCTGCCCCACCGCTTCCCAGCTGTGTGAACGTAGGGAAGCTGCCGGACCCCTCTGAGCCCTATTTCCTTGCTTACGAAATGGATGCAGCCCCCGGGGTGCTTGTCAGGACTCAGTGAGCTCGCACAGGTGAGCACATGGCAGGTGATCACGCAGCCAAGCTGCCGTGTCCCCAGCACTCTACTGTTGTTATTCGTGGGAGGGGCCTGGAGCGGATGCCCCTCTCCTGGCTGGCGTGGAGATTCTGCTTCTGGAGCTGAAGGTGGGCTTGGAGGTTGGGAACGGCCTGGCCTGAGCCTGACCTGCCCCACAGGGTGCTCGTGATCCTGGCAGCCTGGGTGGTTCCCGACCCTCCGCTCACTGCTCACCCAGCCCTCAGGTCTTTGCTGGTCCTGAGCGAATGAAAAATGTCCCAGAGCTGAAACGACTTCTTTAAAACAACTTCCAAAAACAAAACAAAATGACTTCTCTGCTGGAGGGAACAGGAGCTTCCCTTCCCCTCTTCTGCACTCTGTGCTCTGGAATTTTCGGCCAGAAGTGAAAGAGAAAGGAAAGCCCTGCCTAGGCTGGGAAAGCTGGCGGCTACCACTTCCTGGAAGACAGTTCTGATACTAAGGGTTCCCCATTGTCAACCAGAATTCGGGACTTTCCAGAAGGGGTAGGGGCCCGGTGGTAACTCAGGTGGATGCACTACGTGCCTCAAATACAGTTTCTGTCACTCCTGTTGTAATCGTCCAACCCGCAAATGTGCACTTGGTTCCAAATAAAATGTCAACAGCTTTGTGGAACAGTGAGGGGACTGAACACATACTGGCAGTTCAGAACTGAGCAACAGAAGTGCGGCCCTGAAAAGTAAGGAAGTTCAAACGAATTCTGACTTCCAGTTTCTCTGGCGACCCAGAAAATATTTACTGAGCTCCTGCTGCATGCCGGGCCGGGCGTAGCACTCCTGGGCGGGACCCGACTGTGGAAGGAGGCTTATCAGTCCTGAGTCTCAGTGAGAACTCTGGAGAAAACCAGCCCCCACCAGCTTGGTAACGGCAGCTCGTGGGCCGGGAGGGCATCTCCTGGTTTCCGGTGGAAACCTGGTCAAGTTGGTCATCCTCTCTGGGCCTCATCCTTCTTGTCTTTAAAGGGAACACACCACTATCTCCCAGTGAGAATTAAAACCGAGAAACATAAAGCAAGCGCCTGGCCCAGCTCCTGGAATACGGCTGATGCCCAGAAACACACTACATTTTTTTCTATTGTTCAACTGTAACTAAAGAAAATTGCCGTGATTTTGCTTCCCGAACAGTGTTGGTGAGGAAATCAGAGAAGAAAAAAAAAGAAAAAAATTCCAAATTCTTGCCCACATGAAAAGACACAAATAAAATCCCCCTGTCATCTGGGAACGGGGACAGGCTGCCTGGACCCTGGAATTCAGGGCCCCCGTGGCAGCGGAGGCCAAAGGACAGAGCAGCACCACGTGTGTGTGTCTCCCCATGGTGTGGCCCTGTGCAGAGGCTGCCCGCCCCCCGGGCAGCGCTCACCTTGGTCTTGATCTGCTTGGCCGTGTCCGTGAGGAAGATGGAGGAGTTGGGGTCGCTGGCACTCATCTTGGTCTGGGCCCCCTGCAGGGCGGGGAAGAAGGTCGAGTGCAGCAGGGCTGGCTTAGGGTAGCCGATCCTGGGGGCCACGTCTCTGGTCATCCTGAAGTATGGGTCCTGTGGGGAGGGAGGGGACAGTGGGAGAAGTGGGCCAGCTGCTAGCCCGTGAGCAACCCCTGAGCGGGCCTCACAGAAACCCCCAAGCTTCCAGTGAGTTCAAAGAATCAGCTCCGCCCCGCAACGCCTTTTAGACCCTCCTTTCCCACCGAAGAGGGCAAAGAACCTCCTGCAACACCCAGGATGACACAACCCTGGCCCTGCCTCCTGACCTGGTCGATGGCACACGGGATGAGGCACTGGACATCTGTCCGGTCTCGGAAGATCTGGGGGAATGAGTTGCTGAAGGAGGGAGCGGCCTGGATGGCAGGAAAACTGATCTTCCCTGGAAAGGAGGACAAAACATCTTTACACACGAGACCGCTTCCTGCTGGAACTGTAAAAGGGGTGAACAAAAATCGGCTTTCTCCCCACTGGAAAAGTAACAGTCATTAAAGAAAACCTGAAAACTACAGAAGAGTAGAAGGAAGAAAAAAACCCCTATAGTCCCAGTTTGTGTCTCTTTTCACCCATTTTCTCTCCCTTTCACACTCTGCATTTCAGTTGTGATTCTCCTCCGGTCTGTTCTTTACAGGTTCCACTTTGTAACATACCACGTATGTTCCACGTACCCTAGAGAGTCAGCCATTCTCTATCCACTGGGCGTCTGGGTTGTTCCTCAGCTTTAATTATTCTAAATTATGACATCTTGGTACATAAAACTGTTCTCAATATTTTGGATGCTGCTGCTGTTAACACTGCTACTGCTATTTGCTTAGACCTGCAGAAGCGGAACTCTGGGGTCAAAGGGCGTGGATCTTGGTGTGACCCCTGGTAAGTGGAGCCGGGCCAGTCCACCCCTCTGCGCTGCTCAGGCATTTCCCAGATGGCCCACGTGGCTCCAGCCCCGAAATGCTGTCTCTGTGATGCTCTTTCCGGCAGCTGTTTTCTCCCCTCTGCAGAAAGACGCACCTCATTTCTGGGTTCCTTTCTGCCTCTGGGTGTCCACGTGGCAGCTGCCACTGGCACCAGCACCCCCTTTGCAGCACTGCGCGTCCCTGGCTCTGGCTCAGGGCCTTCCCTGGGCTCGTCTACACCCCACGACTCTATGGAGAAGGTGTCACTGTCGTCCCCGTTTTATGCACGTGGACACCAGGCTCAGACTGCCTCTGTGGCCTCCCGGAACCAGTGCGCAGTCAGTAGTGGCTGAGCCAGGGCTCGAGCCCAGGTCTCCTGGCAGCAGAGTGTGTGCAGCTCCTCGTTACGCCTGCTGTCTCCTTACTCACTTGGGGCAGCCTTCAGGGAGACAGCTTTCCACTCGAGGCCGGGATTCCCAGGGTTAAAAAACCCTTTCAAAAGCACAGGGTTTGGGCTTCCCTGGTGGCGCAGTGGTTGAGAGTCTGCCTGCCGATGCAGGGGACGCGGGTTCGTGCCCTGGTCTGGGAGGATCCCACATGCCGTGGAGCGGCTGGGCCCGTGAGCCATGGCCACCGAGCCTGCGCGTCCGGAGCCTGTGCTCCGCAACGGGAGAGGCCACAGCAGTGAGAGGCCCGCGAACCGCAAAAAAAAAAAAAAACAGCACAGGATTTATGCCCCAGCTGTCAGGAATGGATCTGACCGAAACATCAAAGGGTTCTGCTTCTGTGAAAAGCCTCCCAATAAGGCCTCTGTGCATTTCTCTCTGCACTCTTCCTTACAGGCCCCTCACGGTGGGCCCTGGAATGTGCTCCCTCCCAGAAGGCACACCCGGCACAGAGCGCCTGCAGGCATATCCTGGGAGCTGCCCAGGTTGGCAGCTACTAGGCCTGGGGCCGTGCACCCAAAATAAAGGGGAGGGGGTCCGGAGACCCAGCCTCTAGTCTCAGGATTGATTCTCAGCTCAAGGAGCTAAGGGTCTCAAACGCGAGAAAGCCAATGAATCTGAACGGGGCATGGAGGGAGATAAGGGAAAGGGACGTAAACGTGGGCAAAGGGGGCCTATCCGCTGGGGACAAGCCTGGAAGGAGAGTGAGGGAGGGCAGGCAGGGTGGGCTTCCCAGGGCCTCCGGTCAGGACCCTCCTTTTGCAGATGGGGAAGCTGAGGTCCAGGGAGACAAAGACGGCAGGTTCCGGCCCTAGAGCAGGCCCTCCTGCAGCCCCTGGGCCCCCACCAAGGCCTCCCACGCTGACTGGGGTCCCAGGGGCAGGTGGAGGACAGAAGTCATCTGTACCCTTCTCTTCCTTCTAAACCTTAAAACGGATGACTAAGGACAGGGACAGAGGGTGTCCCGAGGGATAGCTCCACATGGCCCAGAAAAGGGGCCAAATGCATCACACCAGCTCTTTACGTTCCAGGGAAAACCCACGTATTTAAAGAGACAAACTGCAAATGCTACCATCTCAGAGACAGCTCAGCCCCGGGCAGGCACCAAGCACGTCCCCCTGCCTCCTGCTGAGCTCGGCTCCTTTCTGAGGGCAGCTGGGCGGGGACCGCGGGCAGCAGCGGCTCCTTACCGATGCAGTCACTGTCAGTGAAGCCAAAGATGCCTTTCACTTGGTTGAAGGTGACGTGCTTCTGTATCTTCACCACGTTCTTGTAGAAGCCTGGGCTCATCCTGCAAGGACAATCAGAATGAAACCCTGGACCCAGAGGGTGGCGTCCACTGAGGGCAAAGCAGCAGATGGTACAACATGGCAGGCCAGACACAGGCCGGGACACACTGGGGAGGAAGGCGCTGTGACGCCCCCTGTACGCAAAGATGCCTGCGGCAGGCGGGGCAAACACACCTCTACCTGTGGAAGGAAATCAACATGAAGCTGATAAGCAAATAAGGCAAGAACACACCAGATTCAGTGGTTAACTCAGCGGCTAACATGAGATATTTAAATTCTGCCAGGGTCACTGGCTGAGCATATGGGGCTTTAAGTTTGGGGGCCCCAGTGCAGCTTTTCTGTTGAGATGGACTGTGTGCTTTCTTGTGGGAGATTACCGTTGACCCTGGAACAACGTGGGTCCACTTACACATGGTACTTTTCAATAGTTAACACTGCAGTGCTACATGGTCTTGGCTGGTTGAATCCATGGATGCGGGGAACCCAGGCTGTGGAGGGCCGACTGTGAGTTATACGTGGATTAACCTCCTCATTGTTCAAGGGTATTTGCCACTTGTTGCCGGATGGAGTGTCCGGATAGCAACTGACGGGCCCAGGAAGGAGGGTCTGTCTCAGCGCAGCTGGTCCTCCCTGCATCCGGCCACCACCGTCCCCTCCACCGTGGGGCAGCCAGGCTGTCCGGACAGGGCGAACTCTCCTGGGTAGTGAGGGGTGTGAAGACGAGGCCTGGATCTGTGGCAGCCATTCAGCTATTAGAAGGAACTAGGCTGAAGGGGCAGAACCTAGAGGGGCTTCTTACACTGCATCTTTTGACTAACATATTCAGTAGCTTTTCCTCCAGGCCCTATTATGTGTCAGGCACCATAAAGATAACAAGGGAAAAGGCGGGAAAGCTGCTGTTTACTCTCAGGGGGCAGGAGCTGTGCTGAGCGCGGGAGATACACTGCCACTGCCCAGCTCCCCTGTGAGGCGGCAGCTTCGCCTCCACTTTCACAGAGGCTCAGAGAGGTTATGATCATAGACCTAGTGAATCTAGGACCTGGGATCCAAACCTAGGCTTGTCTGGTGCCAAGGCCTGTGCTTTTCTCACCACATCTCACGGCGTTTGAAGAGTTTAAGGCTTCTGGCCCTGACGGAGGGCCACCGAACGCCTCTGGGCAGGCAGGGGGCGAGGGTCAGAGTGCAGGGGTGCCGGCTGCCGGGGTCTAGGGCAGCCACAGGCAGCGAGGCCGGTAAAGGCCAAGGCCACCAAGGCCACCGCAGCCGGGTCTGTCTGAGTTGAGCAGAGTCGCACTCAGACAGGGAGCAAGGGCGGGGGAGGGATGGCGGCTTCCACTTCAGCCCTGGGGGCACCGGCCAGGGTGGGAACAGTGCTGCGGAGGACGCGCCAGGAGCAATGGCAGCAAGCAAAGCGCCCCCGGCACAGGTCGGCCCCCGACACCCCCGAGGTACAGTGAACACACCAGAGAGCAGAGTGGGGTAACCTCCTGGAGAGACGCCCGCTCGCTCATCCTGCTGGGACACGAGCTACCTCCCGTGCCAGGGCTCTCCTGGGGGAAAGCAGCAGGCCTCGTGCTGCCTACGCGTGGCGAGGGCCAGCGCTGTCCGCCACCGGGGGGGGGGGGGGCGCGAGAACTGCGTGCATCCTGGGGTTGACGCGACTGTCAATGCTAGTCCCCTGGGCAGATCAGCCGGTAGGCCCATCCTTTTCTACCTGGGGTCATGCTGCATAAGATGGCCTCCAAGCTCCGCGAGCAGGGGAAGTCTACGGCATCCCTAGTATCAGAAGCGGTACTGCTGAAGAAGACCGCCTCGACCGTTCTTGGAGGCCGGGTCGCCTTCTGGCTGCACTGAGAGCGTGGCCACACCCTGCCAACCCCCCAGGGATGTCTGTCCCCCGGGCTCGCCCCTGCGCCGATGCAGCGTGACGCACCCCGAGGCTTCGCCTCGGGGACCAGGAACAGACCCAGCTGCATCCTGTAAATGAGGGCTGGGTACCAGTCTGCCCCCCGAGAACACCTGCCCTTCACACTCACATAGCCTGGAGAACATGGCCTGGATTTCCTCACACAGGCAGGCAAATGAGCGACGGGGTTCTAAGCTGGAAGAGATTTTCCCGAGGGACACTGAGCGCTCACCAGGGCCAGGCTCTGCTGGAAGCACTGCACGTGCAGCGGTTCAGTGGTCGTCCTCGTGACCCTGCGGCGTAGCTGCTCCCGTCCACCGAGCTGACCATCCTCTGTCCTTTCTGCTCTCCCTTTGTCCTCACAACACTTATCTCACCTGGTTTACCACCTGTTAACTCCCGTTAGAGAGAACCTGACGGAGCGGCTGGATAACTGTCTTCGCTGCTGAACCCCCAGCATCAGTCTGACACGTAGTAGATGCTCAATAAACACTTGTCCAACACTCACTGCCCAAGTCACACAGGAGGTGGCGGTCAGGACGCGAGCCCAGGCAGGGCACTCTGAATCCCTCGGCTGGACCACCCCTCACTAGTACTAGCCCCCCACTGCATAGGAAAACGGGGGCTCAGAGGACTGAAGGACTTGCCCACAGGAACCAAACCAAACCCGGAACACAGCTGGGTCTGGAGCACTGGCCTTCAGATTCCCGGAGCAGTGTCCTTCCACCCCTCGGGGGTCCTGGCAGGAAGGCCCCTCTGGGCCCAAACGTGTCGGGGGACAGGGTGGAGGGAAGCCTCAGCCCCAGCACCAACTCCTTCCCCCATGGAGCCCCCCGAGAGGGTGGAGGAGGCTTTGTGTCTTTCTTGTTCCTAAGGAAGATTGGCTTGGGAAGGAGCTTTATGAAGTCAGAGATTTAGATTTTGAGTTAAACTTCAAGAAAAAAAGTAAAATGCTTGAGTGTTTAGAAGGAACTCTTAAAGGGAAAAAGACACTTGAAAACAGACTTAAACATTTAAATGTTCCTCCTAACTTTAGGTTCAACATAAAATACCTAAGAAGAGCTAGGACAGGCCCTTTGTCTGCGTTTTCATCTTTATTCCACGTTCATAAAGAAAAAGGAAGTTCTCAGGGAGCAAAGGTGGCAGAATTGAAGCTGCAGGTACCAAAAAAGACAGGGTGGAAACCAGTCGCCACAGACACCACATTCTCCCAGAACGAGCTGAAAGCACGGTGGGCCATGGTGGTCTCCTCACGCGGACTGTTCAAAAGTTCCCGCCCCCGCCCCGACATTCTCAAGGACTCGTCAGAGGCGTTTGTTTCTGTCCCACCAACATCTCAGAACCACAACGGGGGACTTCGTTTTGCTCAGTGCTATGTTCTCGGGGCCTCGGGCGGCACCTGCCACAGCGAGCGCCCCGTGACCGCTGCTTTACTGGTCTAGTGCGAGAGGACAAGCCCTCACACTGCACCAGAGTGGGGGCCGGGGCGCAGGCGGACCAGAGAGGGGTACCTAAGTCTGGCTGCAGGAGGGACAGCTCCCAGGAGAAGGTGGTGCTTGACCACGTGTTTGGAAGACAGCATAGGGATCTGTGGAGCTGGGAGTCCCGGGGTCAGGGCAGAGAAGAGCAGAGACAAAGGCGAGGGTGTGGAACAGCAAACTGTTCTGTCTAGCTGGAGGGGGCGGTGACCAGAGAGGAACACAGGCCAAATCACAAGGGGCTGGTGTGCAAAGGAGAAAGCAAGAACTTTATCCTGATGATGATGGAGAACCAGGAAAGCTGTGAGCAGGCGACTGAGCCACACCTGCCTTTTAGAAAGAGCGCTGGCTGGTGGGGGACCAGAGGCCGAGAGGGGCCACGGGGGGTGGGAAGAGGCTGCACAAAAGGATGCCGGTGACTGTGTGATGCCAGCACTGCCTTGTCCTAAAAAGAGCAGCAGAACCCATGGCGTGTCTATGGGTTCAAGCAGTTGAATCAGGTCCTTTTAAGGAATGGGGGAGCGAAATAAAACTAAGTGTCATGAAAATGATAATAACGGTGAGAGCTAAGGTCTCATCTAACCCTGTTCCGTGGACCAGACTTGCTGACTCACAGACCCTGAACAGAGGAGACCTGGGACTCGAACCCAGGTCTATTTTCCTCCCTTGGAAGGTCATGTTTCTTCATGGACCCCACAATGCCTCTGTGCCCACAAGAGAGTGATTAAAAAAATATAACAGGTAAAATTAGAAAATTCATTCATTTACTGGCTGGTAGAAAGGTCAGATTTCATACCAAGGCATGTATGTCTCTCAATGGCTACAAAGCTACCCCTTAGATTTCAGCAGTTACAAAGGGACCCTTCTGGGGCAATGTTAATCAGCAAGCCCCTCTGCACTTACTGAGCACGCAGCCCTTCGGCGTTTCCACTACACCCTGCCTGGGCCTCTAACGAATCTCCTAACAGGGGCCACACTCCACCAGCAAGTTGGGCTCTCAATCACTGTCCCCCATGGACAGCCAGAGCCACGCAGGGAGCACCACATCTTAGGGGCTCATGCAATATTTGGTGCCCTGAAGAGCATTCGTCTTGGGACGTTGGACAGAGTCTTACTTTTCTAACACACTTCTTGGTAGTTGTCTGGAATGAAGTTCAAAACCGCAGAAGTTACAGTTTGAGGACTTCCAGAAGGAAATCTTTTGGACTATTAAGTGTCCGGTTTAACTAGACTGTGAGGGAACTGTGTCACCAGTGAGTCTTTTCTCTGTAGGGAAAAAGGTACACTGAGAAAGAGAAAGACACCCAAATTGGCACAACTGACCATTTGTGGAGAGAAACTACGATACAGATGCACATCTGTCACAAGCTGAGGATGGAAATCTTATTTGTCAATAAACCAATAAACCAGACCATAACATTTACTAAAGGAAGAAAAACATCTTCCAGACCTCGAGATGCTTCAGGTGTCTCAGCTGCAGCCGTGGCCGCGATGACTTGTCTACAATCTGCATCTACTTATTTAAAAGGCAGCCAGGTGTTCTCTCCTTACCCCATGTAGTCAAGGTCAGAGAAGATGAAAGTCTTCTTGATGTCAAAGCCGCAGGCGATGATGTCCTTGGCGTTCTCCACAGCGTAGCCATAGGCCTGGTCCAGGGTCAGGTCCTTCCACAGGTACTTCTCGTCATCGGTCATCTGGATGACCAAGGGCACATTGAACACATCCTGCAGCCACCTAAGAGACGGGGGGAGGAAGGCCGTCATCTCACTTCCCTGCAGAAAAACGCCACTGTGCCTCTGAAAACACGGTTCCTGCTAACAATGTATGTCAAAACGTCCCTGCCCACAAAATCACACGCTCTGATCACACTGTGACTTTGACTCCTGTTAATAAGGGCTACCACTGTTTATTACCGTGTCAGCTCTGTGCTGGCTTCCCTGCACACTTTATTTTGAAGCCTTACGAGAACTGTAGGTGGTAGGTATTATTACTCCCTCTGGCAGATGTGGAAACTAAGGCCCAGAGAAGTAACTCTTCTATGGTCACACGGACAGGGGAAGAGGACGACGCAGGTCCACTGACTCCAAAGCAGTGCTCTCTCTACCACCCACATCCCGCTAAAGCGACACCAGGAACAGGGTGAAGAGAAGCCACAAAGGCAGCAACTCCCCAAGACCTTGGTTGTTCAAGCAGACGTGAACTAGTACTGTCTTGTCAGTTCTAGACAAGGTTTATGACTAATATTTCTTTTTCTTTTTTTGGCAAAATAATACATTTATTATCTATGATTGGCAGACATACTGCTGATTTAGTCTCTCCATGGTTCAAAAGAATTTCAAAATAACAAAATAATTTTATACACCATACTCGATCAGTAATGTGACTAACATTTCTGATTCGCTAATACAAGTGAGAACAGTCATACGACGCAATACTTACTTTGTGAAGATAAACGGGATGAGGTGACCTACGTGCATTGCTTCAGAAGAAGGGCCCCTGCCCGTATACAGATAAAATGGTTTCTTATTTTCATAGGCATCAAGAATTTGATGCATGTCTCTAAAGGAAAAAGGGCAAAAGAAAATAGTGTGATGTCCTGAGAAAAAAATCACGGTGTGAATGCTCATTTGGAAATGATAAACAGACAAAACAACCCGGATAATCACTAGAGCTTGTTATCCTTGGCGCTTATGCTATAAAAACGACAGGAAACTTCTTCTGAACTGGTTCTCCTGTGATTGTTTTAAAAGTGTAAGACATGCAGGTTGGGAATAATGTATTTAAATGTTGGTGAGCCACTGGATCTCTCTTGGAATCCCTCCAAGTATTGATGTTGACATACTGCCTGCTTCACACACCTTCCTGGGAGTCACACCAGGCCAACACCACCTAGTCCTTGTTGGGAACCACGCAGCGCCGACACTCTGCTGGCCCAGACGGGGGAAATCGCAGGGCTCCCACAGTCCTGACTTAGGGAGGGAAGTAAGGGGTGCCCCCAGGTGGAGATCTGCTTTGGGCTCCCTCAGCTACACTGGGACCAGGTGTCTTCATCTGGGAGTTATTCTGGAATCATCCACCCTCCCCAAGGACTGGGGTCCACTGACAGTGCACACGAAGGGGCCTCCTTCCTGGCGGTACATCAGAATCACCTGGCCAGCTGTTTCCATGCCACATCTGCCTGAGGTGTGCCTCCACAGACTCTGGTCCAGTGGGTCTGGGGTGACGTCTGGGAATCTGTATTTTTAAAACCTCTGCTGGTTCAGAATGGCCATCATCAAAAAATCTACAAACAATAAATGCTGGAGAGGATGTGGAGAAAAGGGAACACTCTTGCACTGTTGGTGGGAATGTAAATTGTTACAGCCACT
>NC_041224.1:177998319-178001803 GCF_002837175.3 Physeter macrocephalus
CGCGCAGGCTTTCTCTAGTTGCAGTGAGTGCGGGCTTCTCATTGCGGTGGCTTCTCTTGTTGCGGAGCACGGGCTCTAGGCGTGTGGGCTCAGTAGTTGTGGCGCACGGGCCTAGTTGCTCCGCGGCATGTGGGATCTTCCCTGAATCAAGAACGAACATTTCCTAAGATCTACATTCTTTTGTCATCTCATGACCTTCTCTTTCTAGGTGACCGGTTTATAAACTGCTCTCACTGCTTCCCATGGCAGGAGTGAACAATAGTGAAAACTTTTTATAATTTTTAAATCTGAACATTTACCAGTGAGTTGTGTCCTCTCGTATTATTGGATAAATACGCAAACATTGTATTTTCAAAATTTGGCATCAGAAACACTACCTGGATGTTGAAGAAAACTTTCGTGTCGTTACTGTTAGCAGCAGACTTAGGAAGATGTGGGCAGGTCTTGGAAGTTAGTTGACTCTGTTGTGTAAGGTTGTGCCTTCCTATTTATGGTGGACTTCACAGGTCAGGAGAGGAGCCATTTCCTAGTCCTAGGTGTCTTGTGTTTGTAGGTCCCATTCCGTGTAACTTAGTGATTAATTATCAGTAACAGCAGGCCCAGTGGTTTCTGGGAATCTTATTAGTAGCAGCATCAAATTTCCCTTTAGAGGGCACTGACCAGAGATCTGACCTTGGCATATCTTAACTTCTGACCTTGGGATCTTTGTAAAATGACTTGTTGGAGTAGGGGGACCCCAAAAGGCATTTTTCATTTCCTTTACAGCAATTCTACTCCTTTCTGAATTCTTATGTGACAAAAGGAAGCGGTACACTCAATTTCTTAAAGAAAACTACCCAATTTTAACATGATCTGGTGAGATAATAGGAACTCTCTTGAGTAAAATTCATAGTAACTATTCAGTTACTTTAGTCTTACAGTGTGGTTTCAGATATGAATAAACATTAAGCTAATGTAAATGGTTGTGATGGGCTCTTTTCTTTCTTGTGTAAGTTATTCCCCTCAAATATTAGAGCTGAGGGGCAGGGAAAGAGGCACTGTTGTGCTGGAGGCTGTTCTGTGGTGTCCAGACCCTGTCTCCTCTCCTAGGAGAGCCATAAACTTCAGGTAGAATTTCTAGCGTCTCGCAGAGTATCACACTCTTAAAAACACTCTGAAGTGTCTTCCTCCTTTTACAGTTCTCAACTCTGCTCCCTTCTTTCCCCTTTTTGTCTTCTAGATTTTAAGCACTCCCGAAAAATAGAAGCTGCTGCCATGACTCTAAATTGAGAGTTGGTTTTTAATTTTTAATTTTGTTGATAACTCACTTGTAATTTGTAGTAATACATATAGTCATTGTACTAACTACGTTTTTATAGATTCTTGACAAGGACTGAATACAGACTGCTGGTTTTTACTTCTGGGGATCTGACTGCATCACACACACACTGTTCCTTTCTGAATTAGATTCTAAGGCTTAAATTATGTGAATTCACTCCCTTGCCTAACAATCCCTCAAGCACAATAGTGTGGATGTACTTGATACCACTGAACTGTAAATTTAAAAATGATTATTAGAATGGTAAATTTTATGTTTTATATCTCCAAACACACTCATCATCATCATCATCCCAGAGACATACTGTTGCATTCAGTAAAATCCAAACTTCTCATAACCTGCCAGGCCACACGTGATTTGGCCCCTGCTTTCCTTCCTGACTTCCTTCCTTGTCCCTATGCTCCCACTATACTCCAGCCTTCCCAGCCTTCTTTTAGTTTCTTGAACTTGTTCCTTTGCACTTACTCTTACCTCTGCTTCCAGTGCTCTGACCCCAGATGTTCACCTTCTTAGTGCCATCTGTTTTTCAAGTCTCAGCTCTAAGAGGCCTACCCTTTCATCCTTTCAAATTAGCACCCCCCTCTCCCTCATTCTCTCTCAACCCTGTTTTATTTTCTTTGTAGCACCATCTGAAATTGTCTGGCTTTTATCTTTTAACTTGCTGCTTGTCTGTCGACTTCCTCTAGAGTGTAAGTCCTGGGCTGTAACCCTGCAGCCTGACGATGGTACAAGGTACATAGAAGATTCTCAGTAATTAACTGGGTGAATGAGTGCATGGAATTGTGCTATAAGGCAGAATCCTAGCCTAGAGTCCAAAATACCACTCTTACCTATTACTACTTTCAGAAAAGGAGTAGTAAGTGTGGGGAGAGGGTGGAGAAGCATTCCTTTTTTAGAAAAAGCATGGACTTTAGTCAGTTCTAGATTCAAATCCTGGATCTACCACTTACTGTGCCTCTTTAGATACACTACTTGGCATTTCTCCCCTGCCCCGGCCACGCCATGCGGCATGTGGGATCTTAGTTCCCGACCAGGAACCCGCACCCCCTGCAGTGGAAGCGTGGAGTCTTAACCAGTGGACCACCAGGGAAGTCCCACTACTTGGCATTTCTGAGGCTTGATTTCTTCAACCAAAAACTTGAGGTTAATACCATAAAGGTTTTGTTTGAATTGAGGAATGTGACAGTTGCTGGCATGAAACAGGTACTCAGTAAATGATAGTATCTCTTCCTAAGGTCTCTGTTAGTGGGGAAAAGTGGAAACAGCCTATGTCTGATTTTTGTCTGTTGCTTAGCAATGAATCTCAAGTATTAGCTCTCCCCCATTTCGGTGAAGGTTTGGCTTGATGGCGGTGGTGAGTAGATAATGTCTTTGGTCGAAAGTTACCTAGAATGGTCAGACCAAAGTTAATGGCCTAAGATGGAAGGTGTGGAGAAACAAAATCTAGCCAACCCATAAATAAATAAATAGGGAAGTAGGTAAAAAAAAAATATGTAAATTGGTGAAAATCAGGATCACAGAAAAAAAGGAAGCATCAGGGTCAACCCTAATGAGCTTCCTGGCAGTCAAGATAAATAAGGAAACTATACTACTGTTATCGGATTCTAAGATAGAAAATCTTCTAAGGGAATCAAACTCTTCTTAGGACTGAATTCTAAAATAAACTGTTTTCTGTATGAAGGGGCCCACTGAGTGATAGCAATGCACAGATTCCAGCTAGTATAGTGTCAGATTTCATGTAGTGTCTTGGAGCAGCCCAAAGACTTAAACGTAACCTAATTGAAGGTGATTCTTTACTTGCTTACTATAGTTTTTAAAAGTTCAACATTCTTTAAAAACCATAAGCATAGGACCTACTCTTCGCCTTAGGCCCAGGAGGGAGGGCAAAGTGGAATAAAGGTTGTTTGTTTGTTTTTTGGAATAAAGGTGTTTTTGCACACCTCTTTTCCAGACACCATGGTTCCCATTTAATGTGTTACCTTGTTTCAGCCGTATATATGATAGGTGGTCTACCCTTTAATAAATAAGGAAACCAAAGAAGGGTCAGTGATAGCAATGAGAGGCCTCTTGAAGGAAGGAGATCTTTTTTTTTTTTTTTTTTTTTTTTTTTTTTTTTTTTGCGGTACGCGGGCCCCTCACCGCTGTGGCCTCTCCCGTTGCGGAGCA
>NC_041224.1:178001939-178003774 GCF_002837175.3 Physeter macrocephalus
CCCCGCATCGGCAGGCGGACTCCCAACCACTGCGCCACCAGGGAAGCCCCAGAGGAAGGAGATCTTGATCTGGGCTTTGGAAAGCCCAGGTGGGGGATGAGAGGTGGGCAAGAAGGGAAGGAGCCTTGTGGTTATTCACATACCTTTTATCAGACATTGAATAATATTGCAAGCAAACCAGTTTGGTGGGAGCATGGAGGGCATGTGAAGCTCCACTTATGAACCTGGTTTCTAGGCCTGTAGAGTGCTCCCAGCCTTTACATTTAGTTCCTTAGTCATTTCTTTTTGACTGTAAACGTTTTGAGTCTCTTTGCTTTGCCTCAAACGACTGAGAGTGGCTATAGCTTTGGTAACTTAGAAACTGAATAGCTAAGAGACAGGGACTTATTTATGTATCTTTTTAACCTTTTGAATAGTTCCCATGTACAGAAAAAAGAATGTTTTTAAAATGTGAATGAATGGCTTGGCCTGCTGAAACAATTCAAAGTGTGCCACCCCATTCCTGGATGGTATTGGCTAGAGTTTGTTTTTCCAACACCTTCCATCTTAGACCTGGTTGTTGTAGGTCATTTGCCTCTAGCCGTAGTGTTAGTGAGCACAGGAATCATCTAATCCACACTTTTGACTAGAAGTTTTCTCAATATTACATTTTTCCTACCACCCGACTTCTTTGAATCAATGACTTGTTTTCTCAGCTTTTTCCAAACAGGAATTCTGAGATTTGGTTTTCATTTGCTCTGCCCAGTTGTGTTGTATAATCACAATTATAAGTTTAAGTCACATTGATTATAGAAACTGATTTTTTTGTTTGTTTTGGAGTATAGTTGATTTACTATGTTATGTTAGTTTCAGGTCTGTAGAAACTGATTTTGGTGACACTTCTAATGTGGATTAACCCTGTCCCCTTGAAACAATGAGATAATTAACTAAGTCCTACCCTCAAGGAAAACTCCAGAGAAGAATATACAAAACAGAGTTTAAAGCAAATTTAGATACTTTGCTTCATGAACATGCTTTACTTTGATGTGTGTGTGTTTGTTTTTAATTTAATTTATTTTATTTTATTTATTTTTGGCTGTGTGGGTCTTCGTTGCTGCCCGTGGGCTTTCTCTAGTTGCGGTGAGCGGGCTTCTCATTGCGGTGGCTTCTCCTGTTGCAGAGCACGGGCTCTAGGCGCTCCGGCTTCAGTAGTTGTGGCTCACGGGCTTAGCTGCTCCGCAGCATGTGGGATCTTCCCAGACCAGGGCTTGAACCCGTGTCCCCTGCATTTGCAGGTGGATTTTTATTTTTTATTTTTTTGCGGTACATGGGCCTCTCACTGTCGTGGCCTCTCCCATTGCGGAGCACAGGCTCCGGACGCGCAGGCTCAGCGGCCGTGGCTTACGGGCCCAGCCGCTCCGCAGCATGTGGGATCTTCCGAGACCGGGGCACGAACCCGTGTCCCCTGCATCAGCAGGCGGACTCTCAACCACTGTGCCACCAGGGAAGTCCCGGCAGGTGGATTCTTAACCACTGCACCACCAGGGAAGTCCCTTGATGTGTATTTGATAATTACTCCATTGCCAGTCACTAGAACTCAGTAACACATATAAGAAAATTGATAATCACAGCTGATCAGTTTACACCTTCATCCTCCTTTATACAGCGAATCTATTTCAGTAGTAATTCTGAAATGGAAGGAATATAATAATGTCCACTGCAGGCAGTGAAAATCTGTATTTGAATACATATTATAATAGTAAAACTTTTTTTTTTTTTTTTTTTTTTTTTTTTTGCGGTACGTGGACCTCTCACTGTCGTGGCCTCTCCCGTTGCGGAGCACAGGCTCCGGACGC
>NC_041224.1:178010122-178048319 GCF_002837175.3 Physeter macrocephalus
TGCACGTCCGGAGCCTGTGCTCCGCAGCAGGAGAGGCCACAGCAGTGAGAGGCCCGTGTACCACAAAAAAAAAAAAAAAAAAAGTATTATAAACCTATTACAGTACAGTACTACACAGCCGATTGTGTTAGTTGGGTACCTAGGGTAACTTTGTTGGACTTAACGAATAAATTGGACTTAATGAACGAATGTGCTCTGGGACCAGAACTGGTTCGGATGTAGGGGACCTTACTGTAACACTGTGTTAGTCTGAGGTGTATGACATAATGATTGGATACATGTATATATTGCAAAACGATCACCATAATAAGTTTAGTTAACATCAATCACCTCACATACTTAAGAGTTTTTTCTTGTGATGTCACCGATGCCCTATTTATACAGGGAAGTGTATACTCTTACAGTGTTTCGATTTTGAACCCTGTGAATATATTACTGTCCAAAAAAATTTTTTTTAAGAAAGCTATGAGAACAGAGCAGTACTGAGAACTGTGAAAAATTGCCTGTCCGCTGCTTGGTACGTATTCAGTGTAAAGGGCTGTGGGTCTGATTGAAATCAAGCCGAAGCAGAAGAGATGGAATTGTCAGACGCATTTGACAGCGAGGCCGGGTAGTTTCTCTAGTCAGCTTGTGCTCACCTGGGGTGGTCCCGGGTTTTAAGGGTTTCTTTTTAGCCAGAGAGCACCCTCCATCCTTTTTCTCCCCGGCTTCGCTTTCCTTCCTTGGGTGCCGGCCGTGTCTGGTGTAGAAAGCAGGAGAGTCAGAGTTCTGCTACATTCAGCTGTTGCTTGGGTACCAGCATTGAAAAATTAATGCCCAAGAGCAGTTATTAATTGCGTATTTGTATAGCCGATATGGAAAAGTCTCTGCTTCAGTGGAGGGTAGCCTTGGTAGCATATATAAAATCACTGGTGTATGCTCTGGTCTGGGCCACCAGCCCTTTCAAATTTAGATTCTGACAGCTCTGGGAGGTGGTTCTGATAACACAGTCCCACCTTTAAATATAAGGGGTATGGGAAGCAGAGAAAGAGTCCCTTCATGAGTGAGTAAGTCAGGGAAATGAATCACAAGGTGTGTTTAGATGAGATCTGTGAGGAAGGCGGGTTGGGTGGCCTGGAACGGCATCTGTTGAACGTGTCTGTGTTGAGCGTTAGGCGGCTCAGTACTGCCTTGGCGGCAGGGCTTGGTGGCAAGGGGCCGGGCCCCTGCCCCGCCCCCTGCACCTGGCCCGGCTTGGTCTTCCCTGGTACGTGGTGCTGGCGTCCTGTGCCCGCGCCCCTGGTTCCCTGCCGTCGGTCGGGCCGGCAGTGTCCTGCCAGAGCTGGGAGAATTCAAGTTCTTGCTAGTCCTTTTCCCTCAGGCTCAACATCACTATCCATTTTTTTTTTAATTGAAGTATAGTTGATTTACTATGTTATGTTAGTTTCAGGTCTGTAGAAACTGATTTTGGTGACACTTCTAATGTGGATTAACCCTGTCCCCTTGAAACAATGAGATAATTAACTAAGTCCTACCCTCAAGGAAAACTCCAGAGAAGAATATACAAAACAGAGTTTAAAGCAAATTTAGATACTTTGCTTCATGAACATGCTTTACTTTGATGTGTGTGTGTTTGTTTTTAATTTAATTTATTTTATTTTATTTATTTTTGGCTGTGTGGGTCTTCGTTGCTGCCCGTGGGCTTTCTCTAGTTGCGGTGAGCGGGCTTCTCATTGCGGTGGCTTCTCCTGTTGCAGAGCACGGGCTCTAGGCGCTCCGGCTTCAGTAGTTGTGGCTCACGGGCTTAGCTGCTCCGCAGCATGTGGGATCTTCCCAGACCAGGGCTTGAACCCGTGTCCCCTGCATTTGCAGGTGGATTTTTATTTTTTATTTTTTTGCGGTACATGGGCCTCTCACTGTCGTGGCCTCTCCCATTGCGGAGCACAGGCTCCGGACGCGCAGGCTCAGCGGCCGTGGCTTACGGGCCCAGCCGCTCCGCAGCATGTGGGATCTTCCGAGACCGGGGCACGAACCCGTGTCCCCTGCATCAGCAGGCGGACTCTCAACCACTGTGCCACCAGGGAAGTCCCGGCAGGTGGATTCTTAACCACTGCACCACCAGGGAAGTCCCTTGATGTGTATTTGATAATTACTCCATTGCCAGTCACTAGAACTCAGTAACACATATAAGAAAATTGATAATCACAGCTGATCAGTTTACACCTTCATCCTCCTTTATACAGCGAATCTATTTCAGTAGTAATTCTGAAATGGAAGGAATATAATAATGTCCACTGCAGGCAGTGAAAATCTGTATTTGAATACATATTATAATAGTAAAACTTTTTTTTTTTTTTTTTTTTTTTTTTTTTGCGGTACGTGGACCTCTCACTGTCGTGGCCTCTCCCGTTGCGGAGCACAAGCTCCGGACGCGCAGGCTCAGCGGCCGTGGCTCACGGGCCCAGCCGCTCCGCGGCACGTGGGATCCTCCCAGACCGGGGCACGAACCCGTGTCCTCTGCATCGGCAGGCGGACTCTCAACCACTGCGCCACCAGGGAAGTCCCAATAGTAAAACATTTTAAAATAAAATTGTACAAAAAGAAAAAATGAATTAATACTTCTCACTTTCGTTTTTTGAACAAAGAGGGAAGCTTATGTACACATGGTCTGTAAATGCGGTATTTGTCTTTTAGTGCATCATAAATTTCTCTTCTATTTGGCAAAAACTTCTGAAGATTTTCTTTGCAAAAGTCAGATAAAATGGCCAAATTATAGCAAACAGTGACATAATTTGATCTGTTGCTTTAATATGTGTCCAGTTCTTGGTGAAAATGAGGCAGACATCTTTGATTTCTTCTGGCAGTAGATCCTAGCATCTTTTGTCATTTCTCTAGCAGTCTTCTTTGAAATGTGATTTTTTTCCCCTATATAAGTAGTTTATTTTCTTAAATTTTGCTGTTGAATAGTTAACAACCCTCTGTTTTACAGTTTCTGTGCACTGGTCTTCAGAGTTCTCCAAATTAACTTCCATGAAATACGGTGTGTGTTAAGGAATAAGTAAGAGATACGTGATGATAATATGAAGTTTTAAGTATATATTATGAAAGCGTACAGTAACCACAGCAATTATTTAGAACTTAGACCAACAAAAGTTGTTTTTGTTTGTTTAAGGAAAGAATATCATATCATTGACATTGTTTTCAAAATGCAGGTATATAGTGATAAGCAAAAGCAGACTGATTTTTAATCAGTTTAATTATGGTTTTTAAAATGATATACAGATCATGCACTTATTGTGTGTACTTCAGGACAGATTGCTTTCACTGTGTGCCACTTTCACTTGGTGTGTCACTAATTAAGATTCTCATTAGACAAAGGTAGTTTTCTCTCTATCTGAACATGTATCTCTTTAGACTCCTTTGCAAAGTCCTCCTCATTCTCTCAATATTGGAATTACACAGCTTTTGGTTCTGAGCCTTTTCTCTTTCTCTGTTTTTTTTATAGATAAGATATATTTGTGCAGCTTTTAGCAGTTTGTATGCCAGTGATTCCCATTATATTTCTCTCCAACCTAGATTTCTTTTTATCCCCAGTACGTAGCTATTTCTTACCTCCTTGAGGTCTGTCCACTAGGTGTTGCACAGTTAGCTAGTGGAACCAAACCAAAGTGGGATTCCAGATCCTCTCCTGCGGGTTTTCTCTTCCCCCGTTTTCCATCTTAGCTAATGACACCACTGTCCTCCAGGAAACACAAACGAGAAACTGACTGAGATGGCATACTTGACATCCCTCTTCCACCGCCCCCCCCCCACCATCTGATTCATCACCCAGCCATGTTCATTCCTCCTCCACAATAAAACTTGAATCTAACCTGTTTTTTTTTTTTTAATAAATTTATTTATTTATTTTTGGCTGCATTGTGGGTCTTCATTGCTGCACGCGGGCTTTCTCTAGTTACAGCGAGCGGGGGCTACTCTTCGGTGCGGTGTGCGGGTTTCTCATTGCGGTGGCTTCTCTTGTCGCGGAACACGGGCTCTAGGCACGCGGGCTTCTGTAGTTGTGGCACGTGGGCTTATTTGCTCTGTGGCGTGTGGGATCTTCGCGGACCAGGGCTTGAACACTTGTCCCCTGCATTGGCAGGCAGATTCTTAACCACTGTGCCACCAGGGAAGTCCCATGTATTCTAATTCTTAATCATTTGATTGTTTTCTGGGTACTTTATATTCTTGAATGTTAGAACTGAGAACTGATTCTCAAGAAGTATTTCCTCATTCAGCTTCAGTTTGTGTCACCCCAAAATTCATATGTTGAAGCCCTAATCCCTGATGCAATGGTATTTGGAGGGTGGGGCCTTTGGAAAGTTATTAGGCTATAAAGCCCTCATGGATGGGGTTAGTGCTCTTATAATAAGAGACAGAAATTGTGTAATGTGATGAGAAATGGTGTGTATGTAAGGATACAAGAAGACATCTGATGTCTGGGAACCAGGAAGAAGGGATTCAGCGGGCTGGCACCTTGATCTCCAGAACTGTAAGGAATACATTTCTGTTTTAGCCACCCAGTCTAGAATATTTTTGCTATAGCAGCCTGAACCGAATGAGACAACTTCCCTCGCCAGAATGTAAAGTCCCACGAGGGCAGAGACCTGGTTTTGTTTCTGCTGCCTAGAACAGTGCCAGGCTCACAGGAAGCCCTCAGTTATTACATGTTGAACTAATACAAGGAATGGTTGAGCCTGTGATTCCTTTATGCCAAGAGTTCAGCTTTCTTTCTGCCCCAGCACACTTGAGACATAATCCTTACCAGTGGCTTGCTCAGAGCAGCAGTGATTCTCAACCTTGCCATCATTCTTGTATTTATTAGAAAGATACAAACAAGAATGTGTCTTCACTGTGAGAAGAAAAATAGTTTCAGTGAAGAAAAATAGCCTCCCTACCCACCAGTTTATTTCGATACCACTAGAAAGTTGATGTGGTAGTAGTTGTGCCTAGGCTGGAGCGATCAGAGGGTAAAGTAATTATCACAGCCCTGAGAAGAGAAATGAAAGAATTTGGTTACAGTGCGGAGTCCCGGCTTTGTAACTTGTGATCAGGGACCGCATTGCCTCTTCTTTTTTATTAATGCATCCAGCTAGGTGTTCTTAGGCTTTTCATATGGAAACGGGTAACCTGGGTTATATTATCAGGTTCTTTCTAGTTCCGTTCCAGACAAGAGGCGGCTGAGCCTAACAGTAAAGCACTCAGGTCTTAGAGTTCACCCCTGTCACTTACTAACTGGTTAACCCTGAGCAAGTTACTTAACCTCTCTGTGTCTCAGCTTTCTCTTCTGTAAAATGAACTTGCTAGTTTGCCCACTTCATAGGGTAATATGTGCAGTGATTAAAATAGTGCCTTCCCAGAAACATTCGATAACATGTCAGCTGCTATTATATTCTGTGGTTCCTTGTAATGACCTGTAATGTTCCCTAAAGTGAAGAGCGGTGGGAAAGGAGACGCATTTAAAGTTAAAAACTGTTGTATTCTGTGCTTTTCATTGTGAAGCAATTTGGTGAAGAAGCAGAAATTTTCAGTTAGCATTGAGAGTTTTGAAGCATTTTGTTGAGAGTTTTGAAGCATTCTATTTTCTGCTTTAGTCACCAAAGTAGTAGAAGGACTGGTTTTGGTCTCTGGGCGCTTCACTCTAGTTTGAGAGACAAGGCCAACAAAAGTTCAAAACAGCATGATTTAGAGTTCATCAATGTTATTATTCAGAAATAATCCAGGAATTCAAAGGTAAGAATCTGAGGTTGGGGCGATGGAATCAGCCAGCCCTTAGAGAGCCTGAGCTAGACTCCAGAGGGTGGGCTGGGTTTGGAGAGAGGTGATGAGAAAGAGCAAAGGGAGAAACTCCTTATTCTTACTGAGTCTTTCCTTCCAAGCACTTCTGAATTAACCTGTGTGAAAAACAGGCTGGTTGGAATATAGAGGGCATGTGCAAAGGAGAAATAAAATACTAGATATGGGCTTCCCTGGTGGCGCAGTGGTTGCGCGTCCGCCTGCCGATGCAGGGGAACCGGGTTCGCGCCCCGGTCTGGGAAGATCCCACATGCCACGGAGCGGCTGGGCCCGTGAGCCATGGCCAATGAGCCTGCGCGTCCGGAGCCTGTGCTCCGCAACGGGAGAGGCCACAACAGAGGGAGGCCCGCATACCACAAAAAAAAAAAAAAAAAAAAAAAAAATATTAGATATGGTAAAATGAGACGAGACAGCATAGGACCCAGAATGGTCAATAGGATTTGGTGTCTAGAATATAGGAGACTCATTGTGGGGGTATTTTTTTTTTTTAACCTGTTGGATTTGTGATGGTAGTAGAACATATAAGTAGAGCTCTCCTACATTATCTTTGAACACATATTTTATTTATTTATTTATTTTATTTTTCTTTATTTCTTTGGCTGCTTTGGGTCTCAGTTGTGGCACGCGGGATCTTCTGCCGCCATGCGGGGGCTTCTCTCTAGTTGTGGCATGTGGATCTTCCCTCTCTAGTTGTGGCACACGGGCTCTCTCTCATTGAGGCACACAAGGTCAGTAGTTGAGAGGTCCGTGGGCTTAGTTGCCCCGCGGCATGTGGGATCTTAGTTCCCCAACGAGGGATCGAACCCATGTCCCCTGCATTGGAAAGTGGATTCTTTACCACTGGACCACCAGGGAAGTCCCTGAACACATATTTATTGAGGACCAACCTACATGCCGACTCAGAGCAAGGCTCTAGGGATACATGGGGATCAAAACGGACAAATATCCCTGTCTTCATGGAGTTTACAGTCTAGTGGGAGTGGGTGACAGAAATCACACAGCTATGACTACACATCGTAGTCAATAAAAATTGCACGGGTAAAGGCCATGAGGTTAGGGTGGATGGGCCATGGTACCTTGGAGGAACTTAAAAGGCCAATATAGCTGGAGCTAAGAGTGAGGGGAGAAGAGTGAAGAATGAGGAGGCTGGAGTGGTAGGCAAGACGCCTAGCTAAGAGGTGAAGGCTAGAAAATCAGATCTGAGTCAGCATTGCAGAGTTGGGGGTTAACAGGAAGTGTGTGTGGTGGACAGAAAGCAGAACTCTGAGAAGTGGTAGGAGGAGAAGCAAGGAAGCTGAAAATAAGCCACCGGTTAGAGAAGTGGGCGTAGAACCGGGAAAAGTGGATGCTGAGGACAGTAATGGCCAACGCTTCCCACTAGGCTAAGAAGGAACGCTGAGGGAAAGGTTGTTGACTTTGGCATTGAGGATTTTGGTGACCTTCAAGCAGAAACAGGGTTTTAAGAGATTGAGGAGAAAGACTGGGTGGTTAAGAGGTAATGGCTATAAATCACCCATTTAAGAAGCTGCTAAGGAAAGCATTTTTTATAGTTTTAAAAATGTGTTTGCTTACAGATAGTTCTTTACTCAGCTAAGACGATCCATCTTATGTTTTTCAGATGAAAAAAAAGATATTGACCATGAGACGGTGGTTGAAGAACAGATCATTGGTGAGAACTCACCTCCCGATTATTCAGAGTATATGACAGGAAAGAAACTTCCTCCTGGAGGGATACCTGGCATTGATCTCTCAGATCCCAAACAACTAGCAGAATTTGCTAGGTAAGTTATAAGAACTTTTCCTTTCTTTTAGTAAAAGAAAGTACTTGAGTGTTGCCAGCTGTGTTTTTTGGTGCCTAAGTTACAATAGTGGTTTGTATTCTTGCTCTAGGGAAGCTTCTGAAAACAAAAGCAGTTGGTTTTTATTTTCATTGGTAACTATGCTATGAATGTAACTGGCACCATTTTAGATTTGAATAAGATGAAGCAAATACCTGCTCTTTAATTCTGGAGTTGCTGTTGCTTGTGAATAAATAAAATGGCACATAATTTGTTTGGAAATGGATCTTTACACTGCCTCCTGGCCTCTTTGTATACATTTTAAATTTGCGTGTATTGTCCTGGTCTGAAGCTGCTGGAGGCCTGGGTCTGTACTGGATTTGTACAGCTGAGCGCTGGAAAGGACTTCATCCGTTCTGATTTCAGCATGTCATCAGTTAGGCTCCCGGTGTTTTGTTGATTTAAGCTGGCATGACAGGAAGAGATCAAATATTTAGGGCCAGGACCCTGTGCCTGACTAGCCAAGGTGAGGAGCAGGAAGGAAGGTCTGAACCCAATGGTTGTTTATTTGTTTTGCCTGAAACCAGCCAGATTCCTATAGAAACCTTGGCCCCTTTTTACTTTATTTTCTAATATAGTGTGGCAGTTTTTATAAGGACGTGAGAAAACCCACACAGATGTAAAATTTTAAATAAAATGAAATGAACTAATAAAATCTAGAGTAGGAAGTATACTTCTTTTCCCTACTTGAGGTTGAATGGAACCTGGAACAGCCCAGGAAATTGAGGCAAAGACAGAATCAGGAAGAAAGAAATCTTTGTGCTCTCCTGCCCTGTCTACAGAGTGGAGCACCTTTTCCTTCCCTCGCCTCTTGAGAGCAGAGGAGGGAAGAGCCGGGGACCCTGGGGTGTCCTGGTCGCTCCCAGCCTGCCAAAATCAAGCTGGGCGGCCTCTGGCCATTTGGGCCTCTGTTTCTCCGCGTGTCATGTGGGTATAAGAATACCATCGTGCTTTGATAAAAGGGTCTGTACCCTTTTTCTCCTTTCCAGTGAAACTGTACTTATAGGGACTATAAACATTAATTTATTTCTGATTTATCATGGCTTTAAAAAACTTAAGGCCCTATCCTTTTGTTAATGACACCGTGTTCCAGCTTTTATTGCTGTTTGTATTTTAAATACAGATATGTAAATTGAATATTAACTGCCCTGTTCCCCTCCCCACCAAAAGTACAAATAAAAATGGAATCTGTGGGATACATAGTTAGCAGTGAGGTCAAGAGTTTTTGGACCGATTGAGCCAAATATCATACCTGTGTCTCATGCTGTCGTGTGTTCCTAAAGTTAGTCACATCTTCCTTATGGTACTCAGACTTATTGGGGTATGGGCTGCTGTCCCAGGGATAGAGGGTGGAACACGGGAATCAAGGAGAGCTTTGTGGAGGGGGCAGCGTTTGATTTGGGCCTTGAAGAACATAGAGTTCTGACAGGTGGATGGGGTTTTCACGGTGGGGCCTCCATGCCAGAACAACACGAACACAATACACATTCACTATCCAGTATATATTCAGAAAACAGAAGTAGTCAAGTTTGGCTGTGAATTAGGGTGCTTACAGGGAAATGACTGGGTTTATTTTAGGTAAACGTAAACCAGATCATTAGAGCCTGTGAATACTGGGCCAAGATACGGGCTCTTTAGTATGTAGTAGACAGCTGGTGAAGGTTTTTGAGCAGTAGAGAAGGGGTTTGTATGATCAGAGATTTAATTTGAGAGAATTACTTTTCAGCTGTATCCAGGCTGGATGGGTGCAGGGACACCCAGGAAGTGGGAGAAACCAGTTGAACAAGACCTCATGAAGGCCTGAGCCAGAATTGTGGTGGGTGGCGGTCAGACTATGTAAATGTGAGTAAATGTGACAGAGATGACAGGAGACAGTGGAGGACGGAGACAGGTTGGCTGTATGTCTAGAGGGAGGGGCAGGTGCACATGAATTTTTTTTAAATGCACATTAAAAGCTTTGCTCCATAGGTGACAGGGAAATTGGGAGAGGGTGCTGGTTTGGGGTTCAGAGTATGCAGTGTTTGGTTTTAGATGCTGAAGAGACATCGTGCTGGACTTGAGGTGGATTCAGGAAGTAAGTTAGGGCTAGAGCCATCTGATGGGGGGTGGCTAAGAGCATGAGAGTGTTCTGTAAATAAGCTCTTGGTGGGGGCAGTAGGAGGTTTTGGAGAGAAAAGAGTAAAGTCTTGGGAAGGCCCTTGTATTCAGAACCAGTGACAGAGCCAAAGGATCATTCAGACAGGTAGAAGACTCAAGAAAGTAAGTACAGGAGACTTCCCCTGGCAGTGTAGTGGTTAAGACTCTCTGCTTCCATCGCCGGGGGCACGGGTTCCACTGCACCTCCCTGGTTAGGGAGCAAATAAGATCCCACATGCCGTGGGCTGCGGCCAAAAAAGAAAAGAAGAGAAAAGAAAAAGGGAAGTACAGCATTCCAAGAGCCAGTAGAGTTTCCAGAAGGGCGAAGAGAGGGAAGAATAAATATTTCTCTAAATAATATATTGTGAAGTAATTCTGGTGGAGGAGCAGAGGGCTGAGGCAGGGTTTTGCAGAGAGGTGGGGCCCATGGGTAGTGAGCGGTAGAAGTAATTAGGTGTTGGTGACCCTTAACGTTGTTCCCCTTGCTGGAGAATTGGGGCAGCAGTCTTAAAGCTTCTCCCCAGTTCTCTCTGAACAAAAACTCCAGGATGTTTCAGCTCTAAACTCAGGCACATGTCGCTAAAAGCTTCCAGGGAGAAAAGATAGGTCTAAAAAAGGATGATAATTAAACCTGAATGAGAATTTTCTTCAACAGCAATAGATAATTAGAAGACAGAGGAGCAATGTTCTGAGATTTCTGAGGAAAATTATTGTAAACATAGAATTCTTGATCCAGCAAAGCTATCAGTCCAACACAAGGGCAAAACAATGGCAATTTTAGACACCTGAGTATTCGTTTTATGTTGCATGCATCCTTTCTGAAGAGGTTACTTGAGGGTGTGCGCCAGTACAATGAGGATGAACATCAAAGGGAAGACTTCCTAAAGAATACAGTGAACAGAAGATCAAGAAGACTGCTGTGCAACAGGCTGGAAAACTTGTTCAGTTTAGGAAGTCTCAGTGGGTTGTAAGAATTTCTTCAAGAAAAGTCCATTTCATTCAGTAGTGGATAGAATGAGCAAGAAGCTAGAAGATCTTGGTAGTATGGGAAAGAGTCTTCTAAAGAAGAGAAGATAGTCAGAAAGTCCGTGACAAGGGTGGCAGGGTTAAGAAAACCATGGCTTAAAAATGGGGCATAATTTTGACAATATTTAAAGAGAGAACACTCATTTGACTTGACTCTAGGAAAATTCTCTCCTTGGTAACTGAAGCTCTACTGTATTGGACTCGGAGAGCATGAAATATGATCCTAGCACACAGTTAAATTCTTTAGTAAGCATTACTTATGTAATTACCTGAATATAGTGTGTGTTTATTTTCTTTTATAGTCAGCCTGTTAAAGATTTCATTTTGTCTACAGAATAGAATGTAATCTTGCTCCCCTGGACAACATGTACAAAGTAAAGGTGCAGGATTTGGGCAGTTGTGAGGTTGGGCTCATTCTCATCCCCGTTTTCCATAGTATCTCTTGAAAAGATGATGTCAGACCAAATAAATCTCTTCTAATTGGGCAGTGGTGGTGAGAAATAGTTGAGCCTGTAATGCCCTATTCTGTTAGGCTTCACATTTTGACAATGTAACAGCTGTGAATAGGACTTTCCAGAGACCCCAGAATGGTGACTGGGTCTCAAAGCTGTTGACAAAGAAGCGCCAAGTTTCAAACTGTTGGGAGCCATATCTTATCTTCTTGGCTTATAAAAATGCACAGAACTTGTTCTCCTGGCCTCCTCTTTTCATCCACCCCCACCCTGTGACTCAGTTCTCGGCTTAAGGTAGGATGTTAGTTGCTTTCCCCTCCCCTCCATGTACTGGGGTCGTAGGATTCTGGACTGGACTTGGAACTGACCCAAGAATGTTCAGGTTCCTGCTGCACTGAGCCTAGACTGCTTAGGAAGTCACTTAGTGTGTGTGAACAAGTATAAGAAATAATGACTTATTTGAAAGTCATGGTATTGCGGAGGTGGGACTACGGTGATTTTGTTGTTTCTTGAAATGTCTTTTTAGTAAATACTTCAAAAATTGGTCAGTGGGTGGGACCTGGAAAATTCTGTTCCCTGATTAAATTTTGTGCATTTTTCATTAACTGAACTTAGCCCTTTGGAAACCTTCTGTGCAGGAAGATCAGAACAACGAGTGGTTAGGTCAGTCCCAAGTTGGTGGTGGTTTGTTGTGGTTCACTACCCACCCTGAGACTTTTTCACTGGTTTGATAGAAAGGTGAAGTGTGATGGTGGAACTGAAATGCCGTAAAACCCCTCAATATCACATGAATGCGCACTAAGAGAGAACCCCTTGAACAAACTTTGGCTCATTTGTCTTAGGCGACACAAAGAAGGGAGGTGAATGGTGCTTGCAGATGGTAGTGCTATTACACAGGGCCTTCTGTCCCGTCAGCACAGCTGGTTCCAGTCTGGAGTCAGTTAAGCTGCTTATTTTCATTCAAGAATCACTTCTTCAGAAATGTTTCATTTTGGCTTCTGGGACATTTACAGCTTTAACTTAGTCAGAACTTCTGGTTCACATAATGCCCTGCTGAAAATTGTCCAGGAAATTCCTGCAGTTTGTGGTACTGGTGTCCAGCCTTTCCAATGTATGCAGAATGGCAGAGTGTAAAATCAGCAGTCACATCATAGGGTACATAGTCTCTACTTTTAATTGAATAGGAAACTTTTGTTGCCTACCTGGCTCCTCCATATAATTTCTGATACACGGAGGGGGCCTTTCCACTTTACCTGTGCTGTTCTTTCTCAGTCTCTCAGTCCTTTAGTTGACAATGGTGGTTTGGAGCCACCAGTACCTTCTGGGTTGTTAAATACAACCGGCATGTTTTTAAGGAATGAACTCAGTTTTGCCTAGGCCCATTGAGCACAGGTTGGCGGTAATAATAGCCGTCATTTCTCAAGAGCTTAACGTACATCATCTCTTAATTTTCACAGCTCTAAATAGGTAGCATTAATACCTTTTTACAGAATAAGAAACTGAGGCTGAGAAGTTAAGTGATTTGCTCAAGGTCGTGCAGCTGGTTGAAGCCAGCACCCAGTCACACATCCCATTCCACCTCGTTCACGATGCTAATGCCGTTGTCATCGTCTCCAGGTCCAAGAGCTTTGTAAGTTTCTCAGTCAGTGAGAAACTCCTATCTTGGTTACTTGTGACTGACCAGTTTGGGTGGGTCAAGAAGGTATTCTAAGTAGTAGTATATAATTTTAGTCTTTTTTTTAAATTACTCTCTTTTTTAGGATTTCAAATATATATATATTTTTTACTCTGTAGGTTTATGTACCAATCGTTGCCACAAAGATTTTAATTTTAGTCTTTACTCACAAAACAGAACACTTTCAATCTAGGTACGCTTGTTTGGAAATTGACCTTTTTAGTGTTTGCATTCGAATACAATGTAAAAGGTACCTGCATATACTGCCTCACTTGCCACTCTGAAGTGAAGAAGAGTGATTTGCTCAGGAGCTTAAGAGTGGCTGCAGTTCAATACCTGCACTTCCTCCTTGCGTCCAGGGGTGTTTGCCCAGTGCGTTTTAAACTCTCATTCTAAAATTAACTAGATTGCTAAATTATTAGCACACATTTAAAAAATGACATTTTAAGAAGAAATGCCACTTAATAACATTCAAAAAATAAATCAAGAGTTGGGTGAATGGCACATAGGATTGTTCTCTTTACTTTTGTGTATATTTGAAATTTTCCATGATAAAAGAATTTAAGTTCCTAGGAATGAATTTAAGAAAATTTGTGAGGTCTGGGGACCCTCGTAGGTAACTGGGCCACACCTATCCTTCGGGCATAGGCATTTCACTGCCATTGTCCCCATGTTCGAGCCCTCAGGCGGGTGGAAGAGGGGAAGGGTTGTCAGTATGATGTATTTGTCAACCCAGTGAATGTGTTTTTAAAGTCAGAGTTTTTTGGGGTTTTTTTGAGGTAATTTGCATACAGTAAAATTCACCCTCTTTTAGGTTAGTACCATTCTATGAATTTGGACAAAGACAATCATGTAGTTATCTTCACAGCCAAGACAGCATTTGAGTGGAATCATCAAAGAGTAAACATCTTAATTGGGAAAATTGAAGCTTGGTTCTTAATATACCGTTATTACTATTAACATTTGATTGGAGTAGAACCCTGTCGTATGAGTCACTATTATTTTTCAGACTCTGTTATTACAACCTCCAGGTGGCGCAGTGGCACCAAATTTTTGTTGTACCTGGTTTTGTGAACTCAGACCCAAACTCTATCTAAGGTAACATAGGCTAGTTCAGAGCCCTGTACACAGCAGGCACTTAGAAAATGTTTGCTAACTGATGTCGTAATCTTCCAAGTACAAGAAAGAACAAGTATCTACGGGGTTGGACTGGGGAGGATACCAGACTGAAAACGTTCTCTTAGAATTCCAAGTAGGAAATTTGTACTGTCTTGAACAAACTCCTTAGAGATAAGTTATAGCTACCAGATGAATTGTTTCACCTCTGCTCATCCCGGATGTGGAAAGTTTAAGGAGGTGATTTCATGAGTTCAGGTTTTATAGAGTAAGGAGCATCAGGGAATCCTTTTCTCAGATCAAGAGTGAAGAAGGATGATACTGTTAGGGCCTTTGCTCCCTTCAAGATGACAGCAGCAATCTTTCATAGTAAAAGAGTGGTGGTGGATTAGCCTACTCTTAGGGAGCGTCAGCTCATTTGTGTATTAAATATGCACCCTTGTACAGGAGTGTGAGATGGCAAAGCTAGGGACAAGAGCATCAGTTTCAGAGATTTTATTTTGGTTTTTTTGTTTGTTTGTTTTGTGTGTGTGTGTGTGTGTGTGGTACGCGGGCCTCTCACTGTTGTGGCCTCTCCCTTTGCGGAGCGCAGGCTCAGCGGCCATGGCTCACGGGCCCAGCCGCTCCGCGGCACGTGGGATCTTCCCGGACCGGGGCGCGGACCCGGTTCCCCTGCATCGGCAGGCGGACGCGCAACCGCCGCGCCACCAGGGAAGCCCAGTTTCAGAGATTTTAAATCTTTATTTCTAGTTTTTCTAGGAACTCTTAATTTCTCACCCTCTACCACACACAGATCTTTAGGGAGTTTTGGAGAGAAAGTTTTGACAAAAGACCAAAGCTTGGTTCAGTGAAAATAGCAGGTAGGTAAGTTACCAAATAAGCAAACTCTGGGTAGTAACTCCACAGGCAGGGCTCTCGCTGACCGCCCAAGTGGTGGAAACTATAATCTCCCTCCCATCACCACCAACACCAAAACTAATAGTATGATAAAAAATTAAACAGCGTGAAAAGGTTTGGGGGTGTTCCCGCCAGTCCCTGGGGGCTCCTCCCCAGGGTAACCAATACTCACAGTTTGCTGTGTTTCCTTCTAGAGCTATTATACGTATATGTATATAAATAATTCTCTGTTTAAAAGGACTTTTCTGTACCCTTTTAAAAAAATAGTCTATTATAAACATCATTTCTGTCAGTATAAGATGGACAACACCCCCTTTTTTAAGCAGTTGCATAGGATGTATAGTTTTAAGACCCTCCCATATCTTCCTTTTTTAAAGCACCCTTATTATCACGGCAGCTGCTTTTGGATACCTCACTTTGCTTACCTCACTTTGCTCCCACTAGGAGTTTCATCTGTGGTTTTGGGGCTGTTGGTCTTTTTTATTTTTTAAAGAGTTTGGGACAAAGAGCAGATACTTAAATCACACGGTTCACAGTGCCATCCTAAGCTGCACCAGCTTATTAGCTACGAGACCGTAGGCAGCCACTCAGCCGTGCTTGTGCTTGAGCACGCTTACCTGTGGGTGGAAGAGTGCTTTTTCACCGTCGCAGGTCCTCAGAGAATGTGTTTTCTAATCCCTTCCCCTTCACGGAAGCATGTTGTAATCTTAGTTTTTGTACCTATAGGGAAAGCATTTTAGGGACTATATGATTTATGCCAGATGAGTCTACCCATTCCTACAAACTTCTCTCTCTTTTTTTTCCCCCCTTTGGTAAGAATGAAGCCAAGAAAAATTAAAGAAGATGATGCTCCAAGAACAATAGCTTGCCCTCATAAAGTAAGTAATGCCAGGGGGAAAGTGCGCGTTACTGTGAAGGAAGCTTCAGAGCGCTTATAGGAAATCGCACTTTTTATTTCCAGCTTCATAATTGAGATTCAGTGAGGAACTATAATCTGGTTTCGAAATTCAAGAGACTGTATTTTGTGATGTAAGTTTTGTTGTTCCATAAAGGCCACTTAAATTTAAATACTATTAAATGGGGTTACTGTAGGGTACCAGTGTTTTAATTATCACTGTGTACCGAATATACTCTGTTAGGATTTTATTCTTTTTGGATTGTTAACAAGTCAGTCTTAAGGCATTGGGTTGTGTCTCACCCATGGACCTTTATGGGACTGTGGGCTCCTTATAGAAATTTGGAAGTCATTTTGGATGTTGCGGAAGTGACCCTAATAAGACTTCATCACTTCCTTCACAATTTTAATTTACCCTGTTAATTGTGTGTTGCTAGGGAGTACTTAACTGTTTTCAAATGTGGCTATTTATTAGTCTTTAATGATAGCCTAAAAGTACTTGGAGATATCGATTGGGTCTGTTTTAAACTTAATTGGAGGTGAAAATAAAGTATCAAGTAGGTGGTACAGAAAAACAGGAGGGGAGAGATTTTGAATGGAATAAAAAATTTAAAAAGATGACAACAACAATTGGAGAAGGATAAATTTACTTTCGTGGTCTCACCTCTGAACACTGTGCACCCATAAATTCTTTTTGTCTCTTTTTTTAATGTTCTTGCTGTGGAAATTTTGATATGTAAAAGCATTTCTGTTGAGGCCCAATACTAATAAGCATTTGAGAACAGCTGTGCCTTAAGTGCTCATCTTCTCTCTAGCTTCTCTCTGTACTTCTTTGCCAATAAGATTTTTTCCCCCCAATTCCATTTTCTGAATGGAAACTCAGCCTAGGGGTCAAGGTGAAAAGCTGTGGCCCCCACGCCCCCCTTGCCTGCGAAGCTGTGCAGTGTCGACTCGTGCTGTCCTTCTGTCCTGCTGTCTGATCATTTCCCCATTCACTCCATTATTGGGCAACAACTGCAGAAGAAATGGTGCCGGGCATGCTTCTCCCGGGCACCGCCTACCCATCTGCCTCCCCCCTGCTCTGGTATCAGTTGACCTGCTTCTTTTCCTAGTGTCTCACAAAATAAATTTCTTCTGTAGTTGCCATTCCTTGGAGACCCTCTTGCTTCTTTCTCTGTCAAGAAGGGGAAAGAGGCAAAGAGAGAAGAGGGAACAGTAGGCGATGGAGAATGACAGCCCATTCTTGCAGCACAGAATACGGGGCCCACCAAAGGTAGTGGTGGACTGCCGTCATCTTAACTCCGTTTCTCTCAGTGCTTCTGTTACTTCATCTGGGGGCGTAGCCGGGTGAGGCGGCCATGGTGTAGCCGGCAGCCAGGGTGTCTGGGTTCTACTCCCAGCCTGGCTCCACTAGCAGCGTGACCTTGGGCAGGTCTACTTACAGACATCTCTAAGCCTCAGTTTCCTCGCTGTACAACAGAAGTTTGCATTCCATGTTAAGGCCTTTGTCAGCTGTTTTTTTGTTTTTTGGGGGGTTTTTTGTCGTAAATAATTTAATATTTCTACTGTAGTATGAAGTAAAATAAAATGTATGTGGGGAGGTTGGGAGGGTCGTTGTATTGTGTCAGTGAAGGCTGTCAAGCGGTAGAATCGTTCGTAACAGTTTGCGGAGTGAACCACTAAGCTTCTCTCTCTGTTCGAAGGGCTGCACAAAGATGTTCAGGGATAACTCTGCCATGAGAAAACATCTGCACACCCACGGCCCCAGAGTCCACGTCTGTGCCGAGTGTGGCAAAGCTTTTGTTGAGAGCTCAAAACTAAAACGACACCAACTGGTTCATACTGGAGAGAAGTCCTTTCATTGCATGTTCGAAGGCTGTGGGAAACACTTTTCACTGGACTTCAATTTGCGCACACATGTGTGAATCGACACCGCCCAGAGAGGCCACGGTGGGGTCCTGGTGACTCACTCGGGGGGCCGTCCCAGTTCTCGACTCCACCGCGTGTGATCTGTGTGGTACCAGAGACGGGACGTATCAGGGTGTTTCTGGAGTGTACTTGACGTCAGGAGAAACACGGGGTTGCTCGAGAGCAAGCCTAAAACAGGAGTTCTCATGCGTTCACTGTGGGATTAAAGCAATTTAACTTGCTGTAGTTAACTAATTTTTTATCGTATATTGAACTGCTAATTGACAGGGAACTTCTAAAATTTTTGCTGTAGGAGAGTAACTTTGAAAATAGTATTTTGCCTTGTTTTTAGAAGACCATGAACAGGTGAATGAATTAGCAGTGCAGCCGGTAAATCTAACATGGTTCTTTTCGATACTTGACACCAGAAACCTTCCTAACCGTTTGTCTCTTATTATTTGAAATATTTACACAAACGTTAGGACCCTAACATAAGATTTAGGAAGATTCTTGCTGTTTTGCTGAATGTTTCTCTCACGTTGTATTTAAACAATTCATAAGGGCTATGCATGGGTCCTAGGAGTTGTCGGGGCAGAGTTACAGCTCCCTGCCCCCTAATTTAGACTGTATCTCAGAAGCTTCCCCCCAGGGCAGGGAGGGGCAGGGAGGAGCGAGAGTGAGGTAGAAGAGGTATAGGCTGCTCTCCCCGCACCGCTGGGAGCTGCCCCTGCCGGGCCTGGTCCGAGTCTGAGCGGGTTGTCTCTGGTCTCTCCTCGACAGTGCACGTTCGAAGGCTGCGGGAAACGCTTTTCACTGGACTTCAATTTGCGCACACATGTGCGAATCCATACCGGAGACAGGCCCTATGTGTGCCCCTTCGACGGTTGTAATAAGAAGTTTGCTCAGTCGACTAACCTGAAATCTCACATCTTAACACATGCTAAGGCCAAAAACAACCAGTGAGAAGAAGAGAGAGAAGACCCTTCTCAGCCTCGGGAAGCATCTTCAGGAGTGTGATTGGGAATAAATACGCCTCCTTTGTATATTGTTTCTAGAAAAGAATTTTAAAAATGAATCCTACATACCCAAGGGACATGTTTTGATAAAGTAGTAAAAAGTAAAAAAAAAAAAAAACTTTAATAAGATGACATTGCTAAGATGCTCTATCTTGCTCTGTAATCTCGTTTCAAAAACACGGTGTTTTTGTAAAGTGTGGTCCCAACAGGAGGACGATTCATGAACTTCGCATCAAAAGACAATTCTTTATACAACAGTGCTAAAAATGGGACTTCTTTTCACACTCTTATAAATATGAAGCTCACCTGTTGCTTACAATTTTTTTAATTTTGTATTTTCCAAGTGTGCATATTGTACACTTTTTGGGGATATGCTTAGTAATGCTATGTGTGATTTTCTGGAGGTTGATAACTTTGCTTGCAGTAGATTTTCTTTAAAAGAATGGGCAGTTACATGCATACTTCAAAAGTATTTTCCTGTAAAAAAAAGTTCTATAGGTTTTGTTTGCTCTCTCAATTTTGGTTGTGTTCTTTGATGTTAACACATTTTGTATAATTGTATCGTATAGCTGTATTGAATCATGTAGTATCAGAATATTAGACGTGATTTCATAGTGTTAATCAATTTAAACCCATTTTAGTCACTTTCTTTTTTTCCGAAAAATACTGCCAGATGCTGGTGTTCAGTGTAATCTCTTTGCCTGTTCGGTTACAGAAAGTGGTGCTCAGTCGTAGAATGTATTGTCCCTTTAACACCCGATGTGTGCATCCCGTGTAACAGAAAGGGCAACAATAAAATGGCAATCCTACAGAAAGAATATGGCAGAAGAAGATCTGTAAGCACAGTCTTATTTCCTTTTGTTGTCCAGAATAATTACAATTCTTGAGCCTCCCAGAAATTGGAAGTTAAATAAAGCAACTCAAGTTTCCTTTATTTTGCACTCAATTACAGTGACTTGTGATTAAAGCGATGCATGGATATTTTAATACTTCCCATGTGTACTGAATTCTGAAAGAGTAGGTAACAGGCATCCCGAGTTAAGGAACTACCTCAGAGTACCCCACACCAGGCCCGTCGGGAATAGGATTTTGATTTTGGCTCCCCCGGCAAACGTGACCGAAGCAGTTTGTGCCCTGGCCTGTGTGTGTTCTCAAGGTAAGGTGTTACCTGGCAGGGGGCGCAAGCAGAGGGGAGACCAGGCATTTCCATTGCTCAGGCAGCCTTCAGGGCAACTCCCGCAGGTCCTGGCTTGTCTAACAGGAAACGCTTATGGTTATTGGCTATTTGGTTTGAGAGCCTTGGTTCCTCCATCTAGTGGAATCTTGAAACGCTAGCACATTGTAGCAGTTGAGCGCCAGTAGCTTACTTTTGTGCTTCTAAATGGATACTGAGTGCAGATTGGCAAGGTGATTCGGTTATTAAGAAAACTGTACTCAGTGAGTACTTTACCTCTCACATTGTGACCTCTTAAATGTACGATTATAATTTTTGGATTTTACTTAGAGTCAAATATCAGACTCATGAGACTATTTTATAAACTGCCATGATACAGCAAAATCCCATTTATTCAAAATGCAAACATACTGTGTGTCGTTGTGCTGTATGCTTGACTCTGCGAAGTAATTGACGGACTAGCTAATACCAGAGATTCAGGTACAAGACATCCAGGACATCATCAGGTCAAAAACATAGCCCTGTCTCTTACAGCTTCTCCATTGGTCCTATACAGGAGGATTGGTGACCTAATGACAGTGACCCTGTGGCCCTCCGGAATTTTGAAGTGCCTTCTGAATCATAGATGAAAAATTTAACTTGAGACACTTTTTTCTATTTGTTCAGAATCTGTTATCCATTGAGTAGTTTGATGGAACTGAGTTAATCAGAAGACCCCAGCTGTTCTCTGGGTAAGCCAGGCTTTGCTGTATCTGGCAGTCAGGAGAGAGGTAAGCCCATGGCGGAGGTCCCCTTCAAAGCTGAGCGTCCCAGTGCGAACCTGTGGTTCTTTGACTAGACCCGGGGCAGAGGCCTCCACCGCCACCCGTGGTGTCGGCGCCCGTGCTTCCCTCCCCACCGCACCCCTGGGTGCGCAGTCCCCGAGTGGCTGTGTTAGGGGTCTGGAGCTGCATCACCCTCACTCACCCAGCATTGTGCCACACTGGAGCCTGGTCCTGGCACCGTCCTCAGGACTCCTGCCCAAGGGCCCACGGCAAGACAGACTTAGGCTGTGGGAACGTCTCCCCAGCAGCCCCGAGAGCCATGTCACGACCTACAGAAGCCAGGCTCCTGAGCTGGAGGGAGGTCCCTCTTCCTCTGTGCCTTGACCCCTTGGGGGATACCTTTGGTCATCTCTTCTGTCCCTTTCTGTCTCTGAGTGGAATAGCCATCACTCCCCTTGACTCTTTTCTCTGTTCACGTGTTTGCTCTCAATCTGCAGAGTGAATCTGTGAAAGGCACTTCGTTGGGCGTTTGAGGAAAATTTAATGCCCAGACTCCTCATTGACGTAGCACTCTCAACTTCACACCAGTAGCGTAGGAAACTGATAAACGAGCGACAGCTTACAGAGTAGAGGTAGTTCTCCTTGGGTATAACATACCCATTTTGCTCGTGGTTAGAATTTATAATTTTGCTAAAGATGTAATTTACTAAAATTTAAAATCATGTTCTCACAGTGAGTCAGTTGTCTTGAGGATTAATCTGATTTATAAGTAATACTGATAGACATATTTTCTTACATCTGAGCTGAAATAAATGCATGTTTCTAGCATATGTAATATAAAAACTCCAGAGGATAAGTTTACATTTAACGAGATGTTGTTTTCTATTTTTGGATTTCTTATTATTTTCCCCTTCATTTGGTGGTAGGGGTTTAGGGGGAAGCATAATATTTGTATAAAGAACTGTCACCCCAGAGTGACATTTATTTTCCAAGGTGACATTGAGCTCTCTGTTGGTTTCATATGGTGTTTGTGTGCTGTGCGCCTAGATTCAAGGCCTGTGGATTTGAGGAAAATCAAAGTTGTTTTTGCGTTTTTTTTTTTTTTAATTTGGATTTCATGTACATTCTTTTAAATGTCGATTATTTTGCTAAATTTGAGTAAAGTGAGACCCGTTGGATAGTACCCTGGACGCCTGACGGTGTTGCCGAGTTCTGGTTTGTTTCTTAATGATCTATGAGACCCTTCATTCAGGCGGGCGCCTGTAGAGACTGGCGGCTCTGGCTGAGCAGCTGTTGAAGCGCTTTAAGGAGGTTTACTGCTGCCGGCGCTGCTTAGCCAGACTTACCTACTGTACCTTAACCTCAGGATCGGTGTCTGTGGCGCAGGAAGCCCTGGCCTGTCTACGTTTTTGAGTTGGAACCCTGATAATCCACCCGCACAACAACTGCAGGCAGAGAACATGGATCACTTCTTGTGTCTGATTCCTCTGATTTGGGATCAGCATGCTTAGTAAGGCCACGTTATTAATCCTCAGTTCCTTCTAAATTCTTGACATCTGACCACCAGCAAAAGGACGGACCCCAGAGGTCAGAGCAGTGGCGAGAGCTGAAGCGGTTCGTGGGCGTCCGCTGGACGCCGGGGCCGCGCCGCGAGGCTGCCCCCCCCTCCCCGCCCCGTGCCTGCCACCGGATGGCCTCGACCCTGGCCTCCCGGGCACCTGTCGGACTGCAGAGCCCCTTGTCCTGGCTCCCGTTGGCATCGGTCCAAGTGCAGCACCTCGTCAGAGCTCAGACCCGGCAGGTCCAGGCAGGTGTGTTCCACCCTAACTTTGACCCCAAGAGGTTGAGGAGGAGGTGCGATCCCCCCAAGCTGTGCTTCCTCGCAGCCGAGGTCACGCGCTCCACAGTCTGCTCTTCCACTTTACAGACGGTGCCCTCGGGGTCCCTCGCGCCTGCGCAGAACCACTTGACTGCGTGGCTGACTAGGTCTCCTGCACCCCAGCTTCCTGACCTTTATGGGCCTTGACTGTCACTGCCCGGACTGTGCGGAGTGTGCTCGGGTTGCCCGGTTGCCTGAAGGCCTGTAAGTGCGGTCCCTTCAGAGCCGCGGCAGCAGGCAGGAGGGCGGGCCCTCCACGAGCGGGCGTGTCCTGCGAAAGGCTTCCGGTGTCTGTCCTCGTGCCCGAGTGGTCTCCGGAGGGCCGGAGAGGATGTTTGCTGGAGCTGGGGCTGGATGGAGACCTGATGGGAGGGGCGGGCGGCGTGCGGTTGGCACACTTCATGCGCTCCCATTGGAAAAACCGGAAGGGAATGTTGAAATAGAACGTTGGCGTGAGGTCAGCAGGCAAATCAAAATTCCCACAGGTCGGTCACCCGGGCCCCCAGGTCTTCAGCCAGCATTCGGGGAGTCTGCAGAGGAAGGTGAGTGTGGTGGCATCACATTCATCTAAAGCGCGATGATCGGTTTTCCACGAAGTGGCAGGTTTGATCAAATTGACTGCTTGTCGTTAAAGGCACTCAGACGCCGTAAGAAACAGCCTTGGGATGTCATAGGGAGGGGGCCAGTTGCTGTGCTGTATTCTGTTTGCTGCTCTATCTGGGGGCTGCACGATGTCTGCATACAGTATGGAGGGGGAAAGGGCATCAGTACCAAACAATAACCTTTTTTCTACAACATCCAAAACTGGTATGAGGCTCTGTTATCTACAGATGGTGATTGGTTAAACTATTTTCATAGAACAGTTCTGTTTTTATTCACTTTCTGGTAACTTCTGTAGGCCCTGGTTCAAGGACTTAGCATTGCGTCTCATGTACATCTTTTTCTTAAATGTTCTTTGCCATTTCTGGAATTGTCCTTGGTTTTTCCTTAGCTCATAGGTCATAGATGCAGAAATATTGTAGTATTTAAGGCATCCGCATCAAGCATCAAATGGCTTTGCATCCAGAAAAACATTTAACAGTAACTCAGTTTGAAGCACCAAGCATGTGTAACATGGCTCTATAAAATATAATAAACGCATAATATTGTTAAGCTTTTTAATGCCTGTGGTTCTTGTTTGTTCCTCAGTCTCCAAGCCACCTGTTTTCCTGAGTTTCATTACACAGTACAGCTGGCCGTAAGGTCCCGCTTGGTCTGACGGCGGCCTCAGCTGCCCAGGGCAGATCCTTGTGGGTTTCCTTCTGGCACAGGAATGGGAACTCCTAGGATTCAGTCTCTCTTGTGTTAAGAAATGCTTTCATAACATAACCTCAGCTCCAGGATGGACTAATGGGCCAGAAGGAGTTTAAATGAGAACCTCACCCACTTTTCTTTTTTTTTTTAAGAATTCAGAACCTTTAAGACCCAGAGCATGGTTTCAGGCCTTGGTAAACAGCAACATTATTATAATTTGTCGTTTTTCTTTTCTGGGGTGTTTTTTGGCCATGTGGCATGTGGGATCCTAGTTCCCAGACCAGGGATCGAACCTGTGCCCGCTGCAGTGGAAGCGCGGAGTCTTAACCACTGGACCGCCAGGGAAGTCCCTTCACCCACTTTCTAGAAAGCACAGCCAAATGAATTTCTCATGCACTTGGGTCCGTGACCCTCACTCAGTGTTAGTTCTGGAAGCTTCTGTGCCAAAAAGAAAAGCTTACTAAAACTGGGATAGACTCTATAACACTTGGTAAATATACGGAGAGCTAGACAGGATTGAGGGACTGGCGAGCGAAATACTCCCCCACCCTCACCCAGCTAGGCTCCTGTGACTGATGTACTGCAGATCGAGGTTTATTATTACCCCTTAATTCATGTGACTTTGCTTCCTCTTTGTTAATGATGGAGGGGCTGCTGACAGAATGTGGCTGAGGGGGCACGTCCAGGCCCGCCCACATGAGGCCCAGACTGCTGAGTGGAGGGCCGAGGCCGAGCTGAGCCGAGAAGCAGCCGTGGTGAAAAGCTGTGCGCGCATCTTCAGGTTTGAGCTGGGAAGGACCTCGGGTTGTTGAGGGCTTTGGCGTTGCTTGCTGTGGGCACCCCCAGGTAACACTGAGGCCAACGTCCCTCCTTTGCACGTGCCTGTACCTCCACCCAGTGAAACTACCATTCGTTGAGAGCTGTGCCCGGCATTGTGAACACCATTTCAGTCATTTCTCCAAACTGCCCGTGGAGGAATTCCACAGATCACCCCATGCCATGGATGAGAGGGGCACTGGTGAGGGTTCGGGCAGCCGCAGGCCAAAACCCAGGCTGCCTGGCTCCCGGCGGCGCTCTGTCTGCCCCAGAACCCTCAGCCTGAGTTCACCTCCAACCCCCTTTCAAAGAAGCCCTGGTCCCTGTCTGTGGCGGACGCCATGGCCTCTGGGCTCCCAGCTAGGCAGCCTCTCTGGCTCTTAGAAGAGAGCCTCTCCTGGTCTTGGATCTGGCTCTCCCGGGGGCGGGGGGGGCACTCCCACTGACAGCAGTTTTTCAGCTCCTAGATCTGGCCCCAGCTGCTCCTCTCCGGCCTGCCATCACTGCCGTGCCAGGCTCCAGCGTGGGAGTTGTCACCGCACCGGAACCTCCAGTGACTCCCTGCTTGTACCCGGTAAAACCCTAAGCCCCAGCCCCGACCTAGTTTTCCAGCCTCTCGCCTCCCTCTCGGAGTTGTTCATTTCCAGAGCTTCCCTGTCCTTGAATTGCCAGGTTTGCTCATTCAGCTGAGCACCCGTGATGCGTCATGCCCTGTTTCAGGTGCTGATGGGACCGCACCAACTAACGGGACTAGTGTTACATCTAGTAGAGGAGATGGTGGCGAGAGATGACAAAAGTGCTGTGAAAGAAAAGAGAGGAAGGGGCTGGGGAGGGAGGGCAGCCTCAGGGCAGGAGGCCCCCGAGGAAGGGTGTGCCTGCCTGGCCGGAAGCGACCTGGGCCAAGCCGCCTCTCTTCCATCGCCTTCTGCAGCGTGTTGCTTATGTACCGGATCCCCCGAGTGTCCCCGGAGCTCGTGGCCAGAGACCCTCTCCAGCTCTGCCCACCCCTCCCCCGCACCCCAGGCTCTGCCATGGCGAGGTCAGGCTCTGGTCCCAGGTCCCACGCTGGCTCGCACCTCCGGCTTTGGAGCAGCCCGGCCGTGGGGGGGCCGCGGGTGGGGCGGGGGTCGCGTCCCGGCTGGTGGGGACAGGTGCGCGCGTGCGCGGCGTCGAGGTGCCAGGACCCCGAAAGCCAGCTCCCCTGGAGACGCCTGGCCGTTTCGGGAGCCCGAGCGCCGTGGGAAGCTTAGGGGGCCCTGCGCCTCGGCACCCCACGGCCCCCCGTGCCCGCCACGGACACCCTGCCGGGGGCGAGGGGGCTCACTCATCCTCCAGCGCCCCCTCGGTGCAGCCTGCAGGTGGACCCCAACCCGGGCCAGGGGGAGGGGACACGGTGCTTGGAAAGGCCTTGGCATTCGACCAACGCGAAGGGCGCATGACCTTGGGCCTCGGGAGCTTCGTCTTCCTCGACGGAAGATGGGAGGCCTGCTCCACCGTGGGGGGCGCGGCAGGGGGGCCAGGGGCCAGCCTCGGAGAGTCCCGGCGGAGGAGGCGCCTGCCCACCAGGGACCAAAGGGAGGAGGGGAGTGGGCGCTCGGCTGGCCCCCAGGGGAGGCCGGGGGCGGAGGGCGTCGGGGGGTCATCTGAGCAAGGCCTGGGGCTGGGAGGGCTCCTGGCACACGCCCAGACCAGGAAGAGGGTGGTGCCTGCCCGTGGAGGGTCCCGGGAGGCCTGGCCACCTTGGCTGAAGTCAGGACCTGTATCGGGAGCGGGGGAGATGCTGAGGCTTCAGTGAGGGGGGCGTGGGAGCCCCCCAGGCCGGTGCTCCTTCCGTGGGCCAGGGGGCGGGGCTGCTCATCGTCCCTTCCCGCCCCCCCCGAGCCCCGCTCTGCTGCAGTCACCCCCTTCTAGTGCCAGGCCACCTGCTCCCCACCACCCCTGGTGACCTCAGCATCTGTCCTAGGATGGTCCACCCCCGTCTGGCCTGTCTGTTCCTTGGCTTCTTCCTCCTGCTGACCCCACCCCTGAATGCCACTGCCACGGCTGCCCCCAGACTGCCCGTCTTCACTGACACCCGCCCCCCAGTCTGTCCCTGGGCGTCCGGATTGCCATTCCTGCCTCTCAGCCTGCAGGCTGCCAGCAGGTCACCCGCCGCCATTCGGCCGCTCAACCCCACGTCCGGCTTCACTCTCTCCTGCGTCCTTGCCTTCCCTCCCTCACCCCTGACTCGCCTGGCAAAACCCAACCTGGAAGCTGCGTGTGTGTGTGCGTGTGTGTGTGCGTGTGTGTGTGTGTGTGTCTCTCTCTCTCTGTGTGTGTGTCTGTGTGTGTGTGTGTGTGTGTGTGTGTGTGTGTCAGGAGGCGGGCCACAAAGGGCTGAGCAAGGGTCTGCACAGGCTCAGCTCCCAGCAGCCTCGTGTGTGTGTGTGTGTGTGTGTGTGTGTCTGTCTGTCTGTCTCTGTGTGTGTGTGTGTGTGAGATGGGTCACAAAGGGCTGAGCAAGGGTCTGCACAGGCTCAGCTCCCAGCAGCCTTAGCTAGTGTGCCCTGGTCACGGTGGACACTGCCTCCCCCAGGGAGCCCGGGTGGGTGCCATGAGGTCAGGGTCTGGGCACCAACGCAGCAAGGGAGTTGAGACCAAGGCTCACGCAGAGTGGGTGCTGGCCTGTCCCAGGCTCCTCTGCTACTTGAACTGCCACTCCAACCGCGGAACTTGACGAGTCGGCTGCCAGGAGTTGGTGGGGCGGGTAGGGTGGGAGCCCAGGCTGATCCTGGCTCCTGTGACGCTCCCGCCAGTGGGTGGAGGACGGCCGTCGCCGTGAGGGCTGTGGGCCCATAGGGCCTGGGGCTCTGGCCTTGTGACCCTGGACAGGGTCCCCCCCCACCCCGCTGGTGTCCTCTGTTGGGCTCTTGGGAGCATTAGAGGGGGTGTGTGTGCAAAGGGCTGATCCGTTGTTCCTGCAGTCACAAGAACCCGCCCCCCATGGGGGAGCCATGAAGGCCCCAGCTGTGTGTGTGGGGCAAGGGGCTTTTGACCAGGAGAAATGACGAAATACGTGAAGGCGGGCCAGGTCGGGCCAGTGAGGACTGTCAGGAGGAGGGGCATGCTTCGTGCACTGCCTGTGCCTGAGGCCCAAAGGGATAAAAAAAGGAAAAGGAGAGGCGCGAAGGGGCAGGGGAGGAGGATGCACTTCCCCACGCCGGCCTCGTGCTGCCGAGATCGGGGAAAACGGTTTGGTGGGTTGACTCGGGGTTTCCCTCAAACTGCATGGGGACTTCAACCTGTCTCCCTTCATTCCCCAGTGGCCCCGCCCACCTGCCACTGGCACCCTCCCTTCCCAGCCTGGAACTGCCCTTTGGCTCAGGTGCCCCCACCCAGGCTTGCCTCCTCTTGCCCAGTGTAGCCCACTCACCTCACAGCCTCCTGGGGGGTCTTTAAGGCATGACCCAGATTACCCCCCACCCCGGGCAAAACCTGCCAGCTCCTTACCGGGTCGTGCCGCATTTGGCTGCAAATGACAGAGAAACCAAGGAAGAGGGTGTGTGACTGGCCTTCTCCAGGCCAGGCTGGTTCGGTGGCCCACCAAGGCCACGGGGCCAGCTCTGTCCCCACTGCACCTGCAGGCATCCTGTCCCCATTTCATCAGTAAAAGGGGGCAGGGTCAGAGGGCAAGGGATGTGTCACAGCTGCGTGTGTCCCTTTCACAAAGCTTTCTCAGAAGCCCCAGCCCCAGCTTTCATCTCACTGGCAGGATCTGGGACCCATGGCCACCTGTAGCTGCAAGGGAGTCTGGAAAGGTGATTTTTTTTTTTTTTTTTTTTTTTTTTTTTTTTTTTTTTCTGGACACACCGAAGCACGGAACAAACTGGGATTCCAGGCGCCTGGGAGCGTCTGCCACGCCGCCCTTCCTTCCCGTCCACCCTCCCAGGCCTTGGCTAAATAGGCCCCCTCATTTCCAGCCTCACTGTCCCTCTGTGGCCTGGTCAGCTGTTGCCCTTCCTCCAAGACTGTTCAGCTGTCTCCGCCTAGTTACTGTCCCAAGTGTAGCTGAAAGAATAAAGTAAGGAACGGTCACCCAATGAAAGGCCATGCAACTGTTAACAAAAACATGGCCAACTGGAACCCAATGATAAGGAAAGATGTCTGTTGTCGGTTGAATTGAGTCCCCTGAACAGACATGTTGAGGTCCTCACCCCAGGTGCCTGTGAATGTGACCTTATTTGGAAATGGTCTTTGCAGGTGTGATTGGTTAGGTCATCCAGGAGCAGGTGGGCCCTTAGGCCAACGCCTGGTGTCCTTTTAAAAAGAGAAGACAGGGCTTCCCTGGTGGCGCAGTGGTTGCGCGTCCGCCTGCCGATGCAGGGGAACCGGGTTCGCGCCCCGGTCTGGGAGGACCCCACGTGCCGCGGGAGCTGAAGCGGTTCGTGGGCGTCCGCTGGACGCCGGGGCCGCGCCGCGAGGCTGCCCCCCCCCTCCCCGCCCCGTGCCTGCCACCGGATGGCCTCGACCCTGGCCTCCCGCGCACCTGTCGGACTGCAGAGCCCCTTGTCCTGGCTCCCGTTGGCATCGGTCCAAGTGCAGCACCTCGTCAGAGCTCAGACCCGGCAGGTCCAGGCAGGTGTGTTCCACCCTAACTTTGACCCCAAGAGGTTGAGGAGGAGGTGCGATCCCCCCAAGCTGTGCTTCCTCGCAGCCGAGGTCACGCGCTCCACAGTCTGCTCTTCCACTTTACAGACGGTGCCCTCGGGGTCCCTCGCGCCTGCGCAGAACCACTTGACTGCGTGGCTGACTAGGTCTCCTGCACCCCAGCTTCCTGACCTTTATGGGCCTTGACTGTCACTGCCCGGACTGTGCGGAGTGTGCTCGGGTTGCCCGGTTGCCTGAAGGCCTGTAAGTGCGGTCCCTTCAGAGCCGCGGCAGCAGGCAGGAGGGCGGGCCCTCCACGAGCGGGCGTGTCCTGCGAAAGGCTTCCGGTGTCTGTCCTCGTGCCCGAGTGGTCTCCGGAGGGCCGGAGAGGATGTTTGCTGGAGCTGGGGCTGGATGGAGACCTGATGGGAGGGGCGGGCGGCGTGCGGTTGGCACACTTCATGCGCTCCCATTGGAAAAACCGGAAGGGAATGTTGAAATAGAACGTTGGCGTGAGGTCAGCAGGCAAATCAAAATTCCCACAGGTCGGTCACCCGGGCCCCCAGGTCTTCAGCCAGCATTCGGGGAGTCTGCAGAGGAAGGTGAGTGTGGTGGCATCACATTCATCTAAAGCGCGATGATCGGTTTTCCACGAAGTGGCAGGTTTGATCAAATTGACTGCTTGTCGTTAAAGGCACTCAGACGCCGTAAGAAACAGCCTTGGGATGTCATAGGGAGGGGGCCAGTTGCTGTGCTGTATTCTGTTTGCTGCTCTATCTGGGGGCTGCACGATGTCTGCATACAGTATGGAGGGGGAAAGGGCATCAGTACCAAACAATAACCTTTTTTCTACAACATCCAAAACTGGTATGAGGCTCTGTTATCTACAGATGGTGATTGGTTAAACTATTTTCATAGAACAGTTCTGTTTTTATTCACTTTCTGGTAACTTCTGTAGGCCCTGGTTCAAGGACTTAGCATTGCGTCTCATGTACATCTTTTTCTTAAATGTTCTTTGCCATTTCTGGAATTGTCCTTGGTTTTTCCTTAGCTCATAGGTCATAGATGCAGAAATATTGTAGTATTTAAGGCATCCGCATCAAGCATCAAATGGCTTTGCATCCAGAAAAACATTTAACAGTAACTCAGTTTGAAGCACCAAGCATGTGTAACATGGCTCTATAAAATATAATAAACGCATAATATTGTTAAGCTTTTTAATGCCTGTGGTTCTTGTTTGTTCCTCAGTCTCCAAGCCACCTGTTTTCCTGAGTTTCATTACACAGTACAGCTGGCCGTAAGGTCCCGCTTGGTCTGACGGCGGCCTCAGCTGCCCAGGGCAGATCCTTGTGGGTTTCCTTCTGGCACAGGAATGGGAACTCCTAGGATTCAGTCTCTCTTGTGTTAAGAAATGCTTTCATAACATAACCTCAGCTCCAGGATGGACTAATGGGCCAGAAGGAGTTTAAATGAGAACCTCACCCACTTTTCTTTTTTTTTTTAAGAATTCAGAACCTTTAAGACCCAGAGCATGGTTTCAGGCCTTGGTAAACAGCAACATTATTATAATTTGTCGTTTTTCTTTTCTGGGGTGTTTTTTGGCCATGTGGCATGTGGGATCCTAGTTCCCAGACCAGGGATCGAACCTGTGCCCGCTGCAGTGGAAGCGCGGAGTCTTAACCACTGGACCGCCAGGGAAGTCCCTTCACCCACTTTCTAGAAAGCACAGCCAAATGAATTTCTCATGCACTTGGGTCCGTGACCCTCACTCAGTGTTAGTTCTGGAAGCTTCTGTGCCAAAAAGAAAAGCTTACTAAAACTGGGATAGACTCTATAACACTTGGTAAATATACGGAGAGCTAGACAGGATTGAGGGACTGGCGAGCGAAATACTCCCCCACCCTCACCCAGCTAGGCTCCTGTGACTGATGTACTGCAGATCGAGGTTTATTATTACCCCTTAATTCATGTGACTTTGCTTCCTCTTTGTTAATGATGGAGGGGCTGCTGACAGAATGTGGCTGAGGGGGCACGTCCAGGCCCGCCCACATGAGGCCCAGACTGCTGAGTGGAGGGCCGAGGCCGAGCTGAGCCGAGAAGCAGCCGTGGTGAAAAGCTGTGCGCGCATCTTCAGGTTTGAGCTGGGAAGGACCTCGGGTTGTTGAGGGCTTTGGCGTTGCTTGCTGTGGGCACCCCCAGGTAACACTGAGGCCAACGTCCCTCCTTTGCACGTGCCTGTACCTCCACCCAGTGAAACTACCATTCGTTGAGAGCTGTGCCCGGCATTGTGAACACCATTTCAGTCATTTCTCCAAACTGCCCGTGGAGGAATTCCACAGATCACCCCATGCCATGGATGAGAGGGGCACTGGTGAGGGTTCGGGCAGCCGCAGGCCAAAACCCAGGCTGCCTGGCTCCCGGCGGCGCTCTGTCTGCCCCAGAACCCTCAGCCTGAGTTCACCTCCAACCCCCTTTCAAAGAAGCCCTGGTCCCTGTCTGTGGCGGACGCCATGGCCTCTGGGCTCCCAGCTAGGCAGCCTCTCTGGCTCTTAGAAGAGAGCCTCTCCTGGTCTTGGATCTGGCTCTCCCGGGGGGGGGGGGGGCACTCCCACTGACAGCAGTTTTTCAGCTCCTAGATCTGGCCCCAGCTGCTCCTCTCCGGCCTGCCATCACTGCCGTGCCAGGCTCCAGCGTGGGAGTTGTCACCGCACCGGAACCTCCAGTGACTCCCTGCTTGTACCCGGTAAAACCCTAAGCCCCAGCCCCGACCTAGTTTTCCAGCCTCTCGCCTCCCTCTCGGAGTTGTTCATTTCCAGAGCTTCCCTGTCCTTGAATTGCCAGGTTTGCTCATTCAGCTGAGCACCCGTGATGCGTCATGCCCTGTTTCAGGTGCTGATGGGACCGCACCAACTAACGGGACTAGTGTTACATCTAGTAGAGGAGATGGTGGCGAGAGATGACAAAAGTGCTGTGAAAGAAAAGAGAGGAAGGGGCTGGGGAGGGAGGGCAGCCTCAGGGCAGGAGGCCCCCGAGGAAGGGTGTGCCTGCCTGGCCGGAAGCGACCTGGGCCAAGCCGCCTCTCTTCCATCGCCTTCTGCAGCGTGTTGCTTATGTACCGGATCCCCCGAGTGTCCCCGGAGCTCGTGGCCAGAGACCCTCTCCAGCTCTGCCCACCCCTCCCCCGCACCCCAGGCTCTGCCATGGCGAGGTCAGGCTCTGGTCCCAGGTCCCACGCTGGCTCGCACCTCCGGCTTTGGAGCAGCCCGGCCGTGGGGGGGCCGCGGGTGGGGCGGGGGTCGCGTCCCGGCTGGTGGGGACAGGTGCGCGCGTGCGCGGCGTCGAGGTGCCAGGACCCCGAAAGCCAGCTCCCCTGGAGACGCCTGGCCGTTTCGGGAGCCCGAGCGCCGTGGGAAGCTTAGGGGGCCCTGCGCCTCGGCACCCCACGGCCCCCCGTGCCCGCCACGGACACCCTGCCGGGGGCGAGGGGGCTCACTCATCCTCCAGCGCCCCCTCGGTGCAGCCTGCAGGTGGACCCCAACCCGGGCCAGGGGGAGGGGACACGGTGCTTGGAAAGGCCTTGGCATTCGACCAACGCGAAGGGCGCATGACCTTGGGCCTCGGGAGCTTCGTCTTCCTCGACGGAAGATGGGAGGCCTGCTCCACCGTGGGGGGCGCGGCAGGGGGGCCAGGGGCCAGCCTCGGAGAGTCCCGGCGGAGGAGGCGCCTGCCCACCAGGGACCAAAGGGAGGAGGGGAGTGGGCGCTCGGCTGGCCCCCAGGGGAGGCCGGGGGCGGAGGGCGTCGGGGGGTCATCTGAGCAAGGCCTGGGGCTGGGAGGGCTCCTGGCACACGCCCAGACCAGGAAGAGGGTGGTGCCTGCCCGTGGAGGGTCCCGGGAGGCCTGGCCACCTTGGCTGAAGTCAGGACCTGTATCGGGAGCGGGGGAGATGCTGAGGCTTCAGTGAGGGGGGCGTGGGAGCCCCCCAGGCCGGTGCTCCTTCCGTGGGCCAGGGGGCGGGGCTGCTCATCGTCCCTTCCCGCCCCCCCCGAGCCCCGCTCTGCTGCAGTCACCCCCTTCTAGTGCCAGGCCACCTGCTCCCCACCACCCCTGGTGACCTCAGCATCTGTCCTAGGATGGTCCACCCCCGTCTGGCCTGTCTGTTCCTTGGCTTCTTCCTCCTGCTGACCCCACCCCTGAATGCCACTGCCACGGCTGCCCCCAGACTGCCCGTCTTCACTGACACCCGCCCCCCAGTCTGTCCCTGGGCGTCCGGATTGCCATTCCTGCCTCTCAGCCTGCAGGCTGCCAGCAGGTCACCCGCCGCCATTCGGCCGCTCAACCCCACGTCCGGCTTCTCTCTCTCCTGCGTCCTTGCCTTCCCTCCCTCACCCCTGACTCGCCTGGCAAAACCCAACCTGGAAGCTGCGTGTGTGTGTGCGTGTGTGTGTGCGTGTGTGTGTGTGTGTGTCTCTCTCTCTCTGTGTGTGTGTCTGTGTGTGTGTGTGTGTGTGTGTGTGTGTGTGTCAGGAGGCGGGTCACAAAGGGCTGAGCAAGGGTCTGCACAGGCTCAGCTCCCAGCAGCCTCGTGTGTGTGTGTGTGTGTGTGTGTGTGTGTGTGTGTGTGTCATGGGTCACAAAGGGCTGAGCAAGGGTCTGCACAGGCTCAGCTCCCAGCAGCCTTAGCTAGTGTGCCCTGGTCACGGTGGACACTGCCTCCCCCAGGGAGCCCGGGTGGGTGCCATGAGGTCAGGGTCTGGGCACCAACGCAGCAAGGGAGTTGAGACCAAGGCTCACGCAGAGTGGGTGCTGGCCTGTCCCAGGCTCCTCTGCTACTTGAACTGCCACTCCAACCGCGGAACTTGACGAGTCGGCTGCCAGGAGTTGGTGGGGCGGGTAGGGTGGGAGCCCAGGCTGATCCTGGCTCCTGTGACGCTCCCGCCAGTGGGTGGAGGACGGCCGTCGCCGTGAGGGCTGTGGGCCCATAGGGCCTGGGGCTCTGGCCTTGTGACCCTGGACAGGGTCCCCCCCCACCCCGCTGGTGTCCTCTGTTGGGCTCTTGGGAGCATTAGAGGGGGTGTGTGTGCAAAGGGCTGATCCGTTGTTCCTGCAGTCACAAGAACCCGCCCCCCATGGGGGAGCCATGAAGGCCCCAGCTGTGTGTGTGGGGCAAGGGGCTTTTGACCAGGAGAAATGACGAAATACGTGAAGGCGGGCCAGGTCGGGCCAGTGAGGACTGTCAGGAGGAGGGGCATGCTTCGTGCACTGCCTGTGCCTGAGGCCCAAAGGGATAAAAAAAGGAAAAGGAGAGGCGCGAAGGGGCAGGGGAGGAGGATGCACTTCCCCACGCCGGCCTCGTGCTGCCGAGATCGGGGAAAACGGTTTGGTGGGTTGACTCGGGGTTTCCCTCAAACTGCATGGGGACTTCAACCTGTCTCCCTTCATTCCCCAGTGGCCCCGCCCACCTGCCACTGGCACCCTCCCTTCCCAGCCTGGAACTGCCCTTTGGCTCAGGTGCCCCCACCCAGGCTTGCCTCCTCTTGCCCAGTGTAGCCCACTCACCTCACAGCCTCCTGGGGGGTCTTTAAGGCATGACCCAGATTACCCCCCACCCCGGGCAAAACCTGCCAGCTCCTTACCGGGTCGTGCCGCATTTGGCTGCAAATGACAGAGAAACCAAGGAAGAGGGTGTGTGACTGGCCTTCTCCAGGCCAGGCTGGTTCGGTGGCCCACCAAGGCCACGGGGCCAGCTCTGTCCCCACTGCACCTGCAGGCATCCTGTCCCCATTTCATCAGTAAAAGGGGGCAGGGTCAGAGGGCAAGGGATGTGTCACAGCTGCGTGTGTCCCTTTCACAAAGCTTTCTCAGAAGCCCCAGCCCCAGCTTTCATCTCACTGGCAGGATCTGGGACCCATGGCCACCTGTAGCTGCAAGGGAGTCTGGAAAGGTGATTTTTTTTTTTTTTTTTTTTTTTTTTTTTTTTTTTTTTTCTGGACACACCGAAGCACGGAACAAACTGGGATTCCAGGCGCCTGGGAGCGTCTGCCACGCCGCCCTTCCTTCCCGTCCACCCTCCCAGGCCTTGGCTAAATAGGCCCCCTCATTTCCAGCCTCACTGTCCCTCTGTGGCCTGGTCAGCTGTTGCCCTTCCTCCAAGACTGTTCAGCTGTCTCCGCCTAGTTACTGTCCCAAGTGTAGCTGAAAGAATAAAGTAAGGAACGGTCACCCAATGAAAGGCCATGCAACTGTTAACAAAAACATGGCCAACTGGAACCCAATGATAAGGAAAGATGTCTGTTGTCGGTTGAATTGAGTCCCCTGAACAGACATGTTGAGGTCCTCACCCCAGGTGCCTGTGAATGTGACCTTATTTGGAAATGGTCTTTGCAGGTGTGATTGGTTAGGTCATCCAGGAGCAGGTGGGCCCTTAGGCCAACGCCTGGTGTCCTTTTAAAAAGAGAAGACAGGGCTTCCCTGGTGGCGCAGTGGTTGCGCGTCCGCCTGCCGATGCAGGGGAACCGGGTTCGCGCCCCGGTCTGGGAGGACCCCACGTGCCGCGGCCCAAGTGTAGCTGAAAGAATAAAGTAAGGAACGGTCACCCAATGAAAGGCCATGCAACTGTTAACAAAAACATGGCCAACTGGAACCCAATGATAAGGAAAGATGTCTGTTGTCGGTTGAATTGAGTCCCCTGAACAGACATGTTGAGGTCCTCACCCCAGGTGCCTGTGAATGTGACCTTATTTGGAAATGGTCTTTGCAGGTGTGATTGGTTAGGTCATCCAGGAGCAGGTGGGCCCTTAGGCCAACGCCTGGTGTCCAAAAAAAAAGAGAAGACAGGGAATTCCCCGGCCGTCCAGTGGTTAGGATGCCCGCTTTCACTGCCGGGGGCCCAGGTTCAATCCCTGGTTGGGGAACTAAGATCCTGCAAGCCGAGCGGTTCCGGGGTGGGACTGGGGAGAGAAGACGGAGACCCACAGGGGAAAAGGGCACATGAAGATGGAGGCAGACACTGGAGCAATGTGCTTACAAGCCAAGGATTGCTGGCCACCAGGTGCTGGAAGAGGCCAGGAAAGATTCTCCCTCAGAACCTCCAGACACCCGGATTTCACACTTCTGGCCTCCAGAACTTAAGAGAACAAATCTCTGTTGTTTTAGCCACACAATCTGTGGGCCGTTGTTATGGCAGCCCTGGGAAACTGCTACAATCTCCAAGATAATTGTCAACTGAAAAAAGCAAAGAACAGAACGGTCAGTACCTGGGCCATGCTTTGCGGGAGCGTGGATGTTCTCACGTGTCGGGACTCGCCTGGGACGTGCCGGGAGGTCCTCCAGGAGCCGGGAGGGGTGCACGGCTGGGAGGAGGCGGGGACCCGGGTTTTCTCTTCGCAGCACAGCCTGGGTTCTGTTTGCATTTTTTACTTTGTACCATGTTAATATAGTATTCATTGCAAATAAAACAAGTAAAAATTCAAATCAGGGAGAAAATAAAATGTCAAAAAATCCATACAAACCCTACACCTCTCCCAACCCCTCCTCCCGCCTGAGTTTTTGGTAACGTTTAACCATCGCAGCATGGGCGGGAGCGGGGGACCCTGGGCTTTAGCAATTGCCTGGTTTCTTTCAGAGGGAAGAGAAGTGAGAGAGAGGCCAGAGGAACGTCACCGGGGAAGGAGCTGCTGCCTGGGACCCGGGGGTCAGGGGGAACACCGCTGGGTTAACAGAGCCTGTGACGTGACTGAGGACACCCTGCCCGGGGTCACCAGCCAGCCCCTTCCTTCACGCCCTCCTGTGCCCGGAAGCTGCAGACAAGCCTGACGTCACAGGCTGATGCTGGGGATTCAACGGGGTGTGAAGGCACAGGAGAGCTGGCCCCCTCCTGGAGCGGAAGCTGGGCCCTCTCTCCTGCCCTCCTCCGCAGGCGGGCGGGGGCTTCTGGCTCAGCAGTTGGAAGGAGAGTCCAGGCTGGTAGCTGTGGACACTCAGCGTGTCCAGGATTGACTGCAGGAGGCTGGGCAGAAGTGGGGGTGGACAGACATGAAGACACTCCTTTGGCAAGCGAGGCTTCCTCCAGGAAGCCCTCTCGGACCACTTAGGTTGGGCTAGGTCTCACCTCAGAGGGGCAGGTCCACTCGCCCTTCAGAGCTCCACTCAGACCTCCCCTCCTCCGGGAGGCCAAGTCTGGCCTCAGCTAGTGTCCCCTGAGCCCTCCCACCTCAGTACTTCCAGAGAGCTCCTAGCACACGCCGCCTGCCCTGCCCAGCTGGAGGATGGGCGGGGACCAGGCCTCCCATCACCAGGTCACAACAGACACGGAGAAGCGCTTGCGGCCTGGCTGAGACCGTGCTCAGCATGTTGTGTCCTCACGCCTCCATTAGCCCCATTTTGTAGATGAGGAAACCGAGGGTCTGGAGGTACCCCGTAGCTGGCCCAGGTCACGGAGACCACCACCATGCTGGCCCCTCTGACTCCAGTGTCGGGGTGGGACTGAGACCTCTTCCTCTATGATACACAAAGCCCCACTGTCTTAAAAAAACAAGGAACACTTTATTCCCTCGGCGGTTTCTGTACAACAACGATGCCACGTGTACAGGGTGGGAGTCCTGTCCTTCCTTGAGCGCAGCCTGCCTCCTGGGAGAGCTTATCGCTTTGCCCAAGAGGCTGAGTGCCACTCGGGGCAAAGGAGGCCACAGTCACCTCCAACTTGTGTAAAAGCATCCTCCTCCCCGCCCATTCTCACGGCCAGGATGTCCTGGATGCGCCCGGGCTGCCCTGAGCTCACACCACAGCCCTGCTTCTAGTGACAGCCCCTGGAGCGTGGGCTCAGATGCCCTTCGGCCTGGAGGGGCCCAAACTGGCGGCACCTGTGCCCACT
>NC_041224.1:178048819-178108499 GCF_002837175.3 Physeter macrocephalus
GCCCAGTACATAGTTGGTGCCAAATACACGTAAGCCAAACAAAAGCTTCCTGGAAAGAAAGTAGCTTTGGAGTTGCAGGGACGTGGCTTCGGATGCAGCTTTGCTGTGAGTAGCTGGTCAGCTGCCCAAGCCGCCCCCTCTGAGTCTGGAGGCTCATCTGTGCAGGGCCTGGTTGTACCTGGGTCATGGGACTGTGTGACGAAAACGCTTCCAAAGCCCCTGGTGCAGAGGTAGGAGCCCCACAGGCGCTCAGTAGATGTTGGCTTCCCCGCCGGTTTTCCTCACGGTTCTGGATCCTGCCTGCCCTGCACACTGTATTTGCATGTTTCGTTTTGAGCTTTTTTCCCAGGAGGCATTTTTGGAAGCTAAGAAAGGAAGCCCAAGTACAGTGAAGTCTTGGAAGCGACCTCTGTCGATGAAGGTCATTTTAGGCGGCACGTTTGAGTCCTGGAATGACGTGTCTGTGTTCTTGTCTGCGAGGCTGACGAAGTTCTGTGGGGCCGGTGTCATGTCCTGTCTGCAGCCTGGAGCCCCAGGGTTTACATGCACATCTTTGTTGCTTTTTCCGCGAGTTCGGGGGCCCTGTGGTCAGCTCAGGAGGCTCCTGGCGTCCCTGGTGTGCGTTGTCACGTGCTTGGACCCATCCCGCAGTCCCGGGGCTTCTCGGCCCTCCCTCCCGAGAGCCTGCACCTGTCCCTTTGCTCAGGAGCCTGTCTGGAGGGTTCCTGGTGGGCAGTGTCTGGCTGGCCCCTGGAGTTAGAATGATCTGGGCTCAAGGGCTGGCTCCATCTCCAACAGCTTCGTGATCTTGGGCAAGGCACTTGACCTCTCTGAGCCTCTTTCCTATCGATGAGACAAGCTTGTGAGACCTACGGCCGGGGCTTCTCAGGTGGGACACACGCCCAGGTGCTGTGTCTAAAGCCCCCAGTCTGACACCTGGCCCATGGTGTGGTGGAGTTCTGTGGAGAGTGGCATGGTTACAGGTGGGCCACCTGAAGGGCGTGGGCAGCCCCTTCCTAGGACCCGGGGGGGCGGGGCCAGTCTGCCAGACACGGGCAGCCCAGGCTTGTGTGTGTGTGTGTGTGTGTGCGTGTGTGTGTGTAGTGTGCGATGTGTATGTGTGTATAGTATGTGGCGTGATATGTGTGTGTGTGCACGAACATGCGGGTATTTAAATTTTTTCCTTTTTTCTTCCTATTTTTAATTTAATTTTATTTATTTTTTTATATAGCAGGTTCTTATCAGTCATCCATTTTATACACATCAGTGTATACCTATCAATCCCAATCTCCCAATTCATCACACCAGCACCACCCCCGCCACTTTCCCCCCTTGGTGTCCATACGTTTGTTCTCTACATCTGTGTCTCCATTTCTGCCCTGCAATCCGGTTCATCTGTACCATTTTTCTAGGTTCCACATATGTGCGTTAATATACGATATTCGTTGAGGAGGCGGCAAGCTTGCCGGGGCCTCGGAGGACAGGCTGGGTCGCTGTGGGCAGAGCTGGGTGGAGGGATGTGTCCGCTGCCCACCTGCCCTCGGGGCTTTGTCTCCTGGTGGGGAAGGGCAGGCCTGGAGCCCTGTGGGGACCGGTCTGCACCCGGCCTCAGGGAGGTGCTCTGCGGGCCCTGCTCCGGTCACTTTTGCCCAGGAAGTTTAGATTTCCTGAGCAGGGGCGTCCCATGATAGTTTTGGAACAGAGAGCGTCTGAGTGACGCCGCTGATTCGGGGCGTTGTGTTTGTTCGGCGTGTAGCGGGTGTTCGCGTAGAGATGAGCCTGCGGGCTGTGTGCTGGGGAGGCGGGGAGGCCCCGCGGAGGGGACCTGGGAGCAGCCAACCCGCTGTGACAGCTCATGACCAGAAGAGGGCGCAGTTGGTCCACCTTGGGACGGCTGCTCAGGCAGAGGGACTATCTGTTACAGGAAAGCAAGCCCTGCTTGGGGCAGCTCCTTGAGGCCTCCCCTGGCCGTGGGGCTGCCCTGGGCGGGGCCTGGCACGGCCGCGTCGCCCATCTGTCCCGAGGACGGTGGTGTGTGCTGCAGGCTATGACGCGGGCACTGGCTCCTTGCTTGGCCTGGCACCCTCCAGGGAGCCCTGCCCCCCGCGCTGTCCGGATCTCATGGTGGGGCTGCAGAGTGGCGTTGGGGGTGGCCTCAGGGGCAGAGTGTGGCTGCCGTCATGGCTGCTGCCGTCCGCATCTCCTGACCATCTTCTTATTGTGGGTGTCTCGAAAATCAACGCGTTTATAAGCCATAGATTCAGATAGTCTGGCCAGGGTCCTCTCTGCTTTATGATGTTTGACAGTTTTCAGTGACAGAGTTATTTGGCAAATCGATGTTAAGCAACTTTTCAGTGTGAAGACCTTGAGGCAGGGCTGGAGGAGCCAGGATGGGAAGATGGATGGAGAGCAGCTAGGGGCCGGGGGCTGGAAGCCGGGGAGGGAAGTCCCGGCTGGGGCCTTGGAAGTGCTGGGCCCTCAGGGTTGTGTGTGTACTGGTGGGCAGCTGGCAGCCCTGGGCAGGATGGTGTGCTTTTCCCTCCCTGGTGTCGGAAGGTGGGCCGCGTGGGTGTCCTTGTGGTCTGGTAAGAGCTGGAGGGGTGCTTGGGAGGCATCGTGTGGATGCTTCATCTGGGGTGGGGATGGGACCGTGGGCGCAGGCAAGAGTCCTGGCTTGCTGCAGCCCAGTCCTGGGTGGAGAGCAGATGCTGGGTCAGTAGGGAATGAGCTAGAAGAGGTGGGTGCGACAGGGCACGCCCCCCCCGCCCCCCGCCACTCTGTGCTCCCTTTCGAGGGTACCTTCCCCTTGTCTTTCGGTTAAAGTCTACCAGAGTGCGTCTTGCCCCGCCCCCCCTTGGTCAGGAAGGAGGGGAGAGCTTGGGGGCTGGGGTCACAGGACTTCAATTTGAATCCTCCCTCTGCTGCTGACTGGCTGTGTGATATCAGGCAAGTTACTTCACTTCTCTGAGCCTCAACCTGTGTGACGTAAAGTAGAGGTAGTTATGCATAGCTTGCTGGGTTTTCATGAAAAGTAAATGATATTAGTTATGAATTACCTGGTGTGGCTCCTGGCACATAGTAGGCACTTACTGCATGCTTCCTCTCTTGCTCTCCCTGGGAATTTTCACCCTTCCGTAACCACGGGGTGGTATCTCTTTCTACCTGCATTGCCATGGAACCGTGTCTGCTTGTAGATTTTAAACTTCTTGAGCATGGGAACTGTACCAAAGCCACTTTTATATTCCCCATAGCACCCGGCACAAAGTTTTGTACATGTTAAGTGATCAGTAAAGATTAAAAAATTATTTTGGATTTTACTTCCAGCCTTTGGGAAAGGATTGTCTTTGAAGTGCATAAATGCTCTTCGCCACTAGGGGGCACAGTAAGACAGTATAAGCTGCTCCCCCAAGCTTCTAGAACGTGGAAGAATCCTTGATTCAAGGTAACATTTACTGAAATACGATGTCTTTTCTGATCAGGAGAAAAACAACACAATCCATCTGATTAAACTAAAGAACGTGGAGTGCCAGTTCCTTCATTTCCTTAAAATGCAGCTTTGGAATTCATAAATTTCAATTGGGCACATTACAGCAGAAAGATACTTATTTTAATATGTTCTAAATGTTCTGTGAGCAGTAAATTATGGTTATATTAGTTTAGAAAAATTTACAGCTAGAGAAATTAAGTAAAACAAAACAATGACTCATAATTCCGCATCGATGCTCTGTTTTCTTTCCTGCCCGTCCCTCCCTGGCCCTGTCGGTACCGTGCATCTGTTCCCGCAGTTGTAATCTCAGCACGAATACCCTCCTGTACACTCTTTTCATTTCCCCGTGTCTTCACTTGGCTCAACATGCTTGAATACCCTTTCCACGTAAAGGTAGAGTTCAGACTTGGAGGCCCTTTTTGAAGGAAAAAGCACAAATGAAACGTATCCTGCTTTGGCCAAACACGGGCAGCCCTGATTGTCAGCCCCGTGTGCAGAGCCCTCTGCCAGGCACCGAGAAGACTCCCAGAGGCATATGGCATGTTTCTTGCTGCCAGGGACCGACTTTGAAGATGCAGAAAACTCGAAGAATGAAGGAGAAAACAGAAATCACTGACCATCCTCACCCCGAGCCAGCCGCTCAACACAGGGACCTCCCCTGGTCAGGACCAGCGCATCCCTCTACGGTTACGGAATCGGTCTAGCGCTGCAGAGCCTGTGTGGTTTTGATTGTGCGCTGCCCCACCCCCATCTTTTGTACTGTTTCTAAGGGGCATTTTTCTACCTCATTAAAAACTTTCCCCAAACATATTTTTCTCAGTCTCTCAGATTCCAAACTTTGCTTGGTCATTTCCATGTTGTGTCCTATTGTTTCCTGCTTTTGTTTTTCAAATAGTCAGTGAACTGCAGTGAACATGGCTATACATAAATGTCTTTTTGCTGCTTTAATGCAGTTAAGGAGGGCTTTGATTTGAACCCAAACTTCAGCTAAAGCCTTTGTGTGTGGTGAGTAGAACTTGATTAGATTGGCCAACCTCCGTCAGTGCCATTGTTATTTGAGACTCCTGGGTTGCCATTTCATATCTGCTGCTTGGTAGCTGTGTGACTTTGGGAAAATCACCTAGCCTCTCTGATCCCACATTTTTCTTACCGGTAAAATAGGGATAATGGCTACCTGTTAGGGTTGTTGCTGTGGAAAAGAAATGAGAAGATGCAGCCCAGTGCCTAGCAGTGGGAGGGGCTGAAGAAGCAGGTTCCTGACTCCCCTGCATCTGGATCTATTAATTAAAAACAACTGGATGAAAGACAAGTCACCCAGAATCCTCCGACTTCATGTAACTCTTGTTCTTGTGAATCTTTTCATAATCTGTCTATAGCTATCAATTTTTCAAGAGTTTCAATGTTACTGTTCCTGAGATGGATACTTTTAAAATTTAGCAAGTTTTTGAGAGTGTCTGTACCAAGCCATTTACCCGCTCCGTTTTCATGCACTGTGCGCTTAGAAGTTTATATTGGAGGGCTGGGTCCATGTCTCCAAACGGATCGCGTTCAAGTGTGATGGAAGAGAATGGACCCAGCAACGTTTGCCAGTTTGCAGAGTGTTTTTGTGTCTGGGCCTCTGGCAGCGCTCAGGGCAGCGATTTTACACCTGAAGAGACCCAGGAGAGTAAGTGCCCGGTAGGGCAGGTGTGCCGCCACGTGGGCCTTGGGTCCCCTTCTTATGTACGTTGTCCTGGAGGCTGTGACCTCTGCCTGTGATACAGATGAGAGGATGGGGAGAGCCAACCATCCCGGAGCGCCCACCACCTGCTAGGCACACCCCTAAAACACCCCATCTCGTCTTCATAACAGGCGTACAAGGCAAGCACTGTTATTATTCCCATTTTACAGGTGAGGAAGTCGAGGCACAGAGGGTTAAGGGATTTGTCCACGGTGACACAGCTGGTAAACGGTAGAGGCAACTGTCTGTCAGGCTCCAGAGCCTGAGCAGCAAAAGCTAGAAGACCCATTCTGCCCCTCTGCCTGTGAGAATAAAGGATGGAAAAGCACATCCCCTTGCCTGGGTGGTGCCCAAGCACCGCCCAGCTTCAAAGCCTTGTGGTTCTCGTAAGGGGCATCAGGAGACGAGGTGATTTCCGTGGTGGTTTGGATTTGCATTTTTATGTGTTACAGGATCCCGTTGATTTATCATTGTTAGCGTATCAGATTATGTTAGGGTATCTTAGATGTGCTTTGTAGAAAGTAATATATCTCAGATTCAAAGACAAGGAATTTATGGATTCAAGTGCCAGAGTGAGGGTTTATTTCAGTTTTGAAAGAATTATTCTTGACGGATTTTACAAAATGAGATTGAGACATGATGGGATGTGTAGAGTGAGGAGTCGCGGAGCATTATGCAGGTGATTGGCAATTTATTCCAAGCACGAGGCAAATCTATTGGAAATGAGAGCCGCACAGCTGGGGAGGAGGGTAGGGTTGTGGTGGTGGGCGTTTGGTATTTGGGGAGTGGATGATTAACAGTGCATCGAGGGTAATTAGGTGAAGGCGAGGAGAGAATGGGTGGCGTGTGGGCGCGCAGAGATCATCTGGCTCCATCTGCACTTGACAGAAGCCCAGAGAGGGGAAGACACTTGCCCGAGGGCACGCAGGGAGGTCAGGTGTAGGAAGTGTTCGGCTGCTTTCCTCTCTGCACCCTATGTTTGCTCCTCTCCGTTCCCATCCTTTAAGCGTTTTCCTTCCAGGGAAAGTTCACGATCATCTGAATTGTAACAGACCGGGGAGTGAGGGCTTTAGGCTGGTCGACAGCAGGGCTGGCGAGCCTCCGGGAGGAGCTGTGAGATCCTGGGTTGGAACCTTCTCCTCGTGGGAAGTGAAGTTTTGACACTCCTCTCCCCCATATGAAAGCTGCGACGTTTCTGAGGCCAACAAATGAGACATTTCCCACTTCTCCCTTGCTTGCCAGAAGGGCCTTGTAAGCTTGTGACTTACAGGAAAAACCCTGGGTTGAAAGAGGGATAAGAGAGGAAAGTGTGGCAGAACCCAAGCTGTGTTTTCTTTCTGTCTTTTGAAAACTTCATTCGGTTTAACTTAAACAGTTCCGTGTCCCCAGTGCCAGGTGCTGATGGGGAGAAAACAGTGCCGTGTGAAGGTGCAGACTGTTCTCCGGGAACCGGCCTCATCCAGTCTCATCCTGTGTCATTAAGGGAAGAATAGAGCAATTTGGGAAAATGCTTTTAATGTAATTGAAAAATGCAGATTGCAAAATTGGCACACTTAGGAGTTGAGACAGTCTAGTAAATTATTTCTTGCTGCTTTTAAAACCTGGACACAGAAGACTCTTAAAGGGCCCTATCTAGTGCCCAGTGATGGCTTTGTCCTTCTCCTTTGTAAAAAAAAAAAAAAAAAAAAAAAGGCAGAAAATTAAAGATGTAACCATAGACCCTCCACTCAAACATATGGACTAGGAACATCTTGCAAGGAGCGTTTCCTTCTAGTCTTTTTTCCCATGTGTGCATCAACTGATTTTAATCCTACCCTAGGTACTTTATTTTTGTAACCAGCATTAAAAAATTTCATGGTGGTCATTTCCTCTCCCAACTGCTAGTATTTTTATCCCTTAAAAGAAGGAGTGGGTAAGTCTCTCCAACTTCTTAGCCTTTTCTCCCGGCTTCTGTTGTTTGTCGTCTGGCTTCTCTCCCAGATGGACACGGCTCTAGCAAAAGACCCCACGAACTGGGGGAGTGGAGCAGGATGCAGGAGCCAGAGCACTTGAGTGAGGCCGTGGTGTCAGCCCAGCATCCCTGGAAGCCTGCCTTCACATAGCTTCCCTTTGGCAAGCTTCCTGAAGTTTCTTTACTCGACAAGAAAAAAGAGAGCATGCTTCAGCCCCCCCTCACAAGATGCTGTGACCCAGAATGAAACGGAGGAGGGGCAGGAGGGCTTTGGAAACCTAGCATCGGGGAGGCTGTAGCTCTGCTTTGCCAGGGGTCTTGGAGCCGGTCCAGGGCTGTCTTTCCTCACGAGGAGTGAGGTGTGGGGACCTCGGCCCCTCCCAGGGAAGGGGGGCCACAGGGAGATGGGCGACCCCCCCCCCCCCGTCTATTTCCGGTCAAGGGCGTTGACTCTGGGACTCTGATTAGTGAGATGATCTGCGTGTGCCTGGATTGAGCTTCTAATTTTTCTTATCCAGTTTTCTGTTGCTTTGCCTTTCTGTTTTATTTTTCTGGGGAATTTCCTCCTTTATCTTTCAATCCTTTTTCTCCTGGGATTTTGTTATTTCTGATATCCTATGCTTAAACTTTTCTACTGAAGTATAACATATATTCAGAAAAGTATTCAGTTCTATCATATTATTATATTCCAAGAGCTGTTTCTTATTTTCTGAATGTTCCTTTTAAAAGATATTTACAGTGTATTATTTTTTATTGCATATTTACAAGGTCTTTTCTTAGCTCTCTGAGTTCTTTGAAAGTTTTCCCATGTTTCCTGAAATGTTTCTGTCTCTTTTCAGCGCCTTTTGTCTTTCTGTTTTGGTGTCTGTGTTTCACGTTAGACATTTTCTGCTGCCTGTTCCGATTCAGGAGGGAGACCCGAAAAAGCTGATGTGACCATAGGCTCTGTGTGTGCGCGCGCGTGTGTGGCTTGTCCACAGTGACGTTGTTACAGGGTGATGAGGTAAGCTGGACCCTCAAATGTGAACATCTCTGATTATTTTCTCTCAGCCTAGTCAGTTTCCCAGAGAGGAACCTTCCACTCCCTGGGGTGCGCTCAGCCCTGCTGCCTGCATTCTGGCATCTGAGTGGGAAAGAGGGCTGGGGTCTTTGTGTAGCATGCAAACTTCACTCTCTGTGCTCCTCCTCCAGCTGGTTTTTTCACTCACGTGTGGTGTACATCTTTCCCTCTCAGTGCCCAGATCGACTTCATTCTTTCTTTTTTTTCTTTTAATTGGGGTATAGCTGCTTTATAATATTGTATTCGTTTCTGCTGTACAATGAAGTGAGTCAGCTATATGTATACATATATCCCCTCCCTCTTGGACCTCCCCCCCCCGCATCTAGGTCCCCGCAGAGCACCGAGCTGAGCTCCCTGCGCTCTACACCAGGTTCCCACTAGCTATCTGTTTTACACACGGTAGTGTATATATGTCATTCCCAATCTCCAATTCTGTTTATGGCACACAGCATCATTTATGAATGTGATCATGTCTCCTCATCCTCGACAGCACTACAATTATTACTTTTTTAAACGTTTGCTAATCTAGTGGTGTCTTGTTTGAGAACCAGATGAGTTCATTTATGTGCAGCTCTTTTAGAACTGAGCCTGGCACCTCGTTAAGGCTGAAGGAGTGTTTGTGGCGGTGGTTCTTGCCCATTAATCTCCTGTAGTCTTGGTGTTTGTCTTACCGGAGCAATTTACATGCGAATGCTATTGACCTGTCAGAATAACCGCCCCTCCCCACACCCTGCCACGTGGTGTTTGACTTTGAGTTTGGTATTTCATTATTTTATTTTATTTTTTTGCAGAGAAAACCTAGCATTTTTTGTGGTCAAGTCTGTGGACCTTCCCCTTTGTAATTGTCCCCTGGCTTTAGAGCATGTCCTCTCCCATCCCGGGTGCTGATAAATAGTCACCTATATTTGACCTTCATCTAGAAGTGATCAGCTGGAGCCAGTTTCAATTCTCGTCATCTCGCCCCGGCTTTCTGTGGGTCTGGCCGTGCGTGCCGTGATGGATGTGCTCTGGGTGCCAGCGATCGATGGGTGTACCAGGAGCAGCCACGCTTGGTGATGCCCCCCACACGGATGCTGGCTACTAATGATTTAAAATGACCTTCTTCCCATCGGCTGCTTCCATAGGGCACGGATACACCACGGCTACCCAAGCCATTCCCCCAAAAAGGAATGTTGTTTTTGACCATAAAAGAAATACACATACACTATGGAAAAAACAGGAAGGCATAAAGAAAGAAATTGCCCAGCGTCTTTCCACCCGGAGGCAATGACTGCAGACTTTTTAGTATATTTCCATCCACTCTTCAAAAAAATTCCACGTTGTGGAGTTCCAACTATACATATAATTTAAAATCGCCCCCTCCCCATTACAGCAGCAGTTTTTAATGCTGTAATTTATTGCAGTGGTTTTCAGCGTGTCTGCAAACCCCTAGGGGTCCTCGAGACCCTCTCATGGGGTCTGTGGGGTGAAAATTATTTTCATAACAACACCTAGAAGTTCCTTGCCTTTTCACTCTCATTCTCTCATGAGTATACGTGGAGTTTTCCAGAGGCTGTGGGGTGTGCGCTGTTGCCGTTGATTAATTGCAGAAGCAGCTGTGTGAGAACGCAGCTGTCTTGTATTAAGCCAGCCTTTAAAGAGATGGCAAAAATGTAAACAGTGCTTTCTCACTCTTTCTTTTTTGGCCTTGGAAAACAGTTCTTTTTCATAAGAAATACGTTATTTACGTTAACGTGTAATGAGTTTATTATTGTTACTTTTACATAAATTAGTAAATATTTTAAAATGTCCTCGGTTTTAATTTTTAATATGCTCAATGTGGAGGGATTAAAACTCACATAAACAGCAGCTCTTTGGAGCCGTCCCTAACTTTAGAGAGTGTCAAAGGGACCAAAGGGTTTGAGAACCGCGGTTTTATCCTCTTCTGCAATTCCATCTGGGGCATGTATGTGTCGTTCACAACGGTGTCACAGCCCCGCTCCGGCGCGTGTGTGCAGGCCAGCCCCAGCTCTGCCACTGCCGCCTTCCCGTCTGGTTGGATTTCCAAACTGTGTGACCGAAAGACGGTCCTGCAGGGTCCAAGCCTCCCTCCGTCCTCCTGCCTCTCCTCCCTGCCCTCCATTTTGCCCTTTACGAAGATGATTTAACAGCATTACGGAACGATGCGGGACGGTCTCCCAATTCCAACATACACTAAAATTATGATTATCCTTTTAACACCCTCCCATCAGTTTCTGGTCCATGTGGGCTTGTGTTTCTCACAGGGTGCGCGCACAATTTTGCAGCCTGCTTTTCCCACTTAACATTCTCTCCCAGCCTCTCCTGCCGCAGCGCTACCGGCTGCCTCTGCGTCTTTGGAGGGCCGTCAATTTCCACTGGTTCCATGATGCTCTATCGAGTTGATTAACTGTAATTTACTTAGCTGTCCTTGGACACTTAGGTGGTTGCTAATTTTTGCTATTATAGATAATGCTGAAGTGGTTATCTTCATGCATGAAACCTTTTCTGTTGGATTATTTCTTTCGGATTGATTCCCTGAAGTGGGACTGCTGGGTCAAAGGGTTGTACATTTTCATGGGTCCAGATACATCTCCTGTCAGATTGCTTTCCAAAAGGATTATACCAATTTGCACTGCCACCACAAAGCCTGCGTAATAACCTACTATTTTGCTTAACTATCATGCCTAGAATTTTCCCTTGGAGCCCCGAGGGGGCAAAGGCTCTTATCTAAGTGAATGTGATCTATAATTATTTAGACTAACACCAAAATTGCTTTCAGAACATTTTTAACCTGCTGAGTTTAGGATTCTAATTCACATACATGCTAGCATTAAAAGTTTCACAAGTAGCAATTTCTCTCTCCCCGCTCACAGTGTGTTTACACAAGCCCTGGCAACTGGAGGGAAAACTGAAGAGGTTTTATAAACAGAAGTGGTCTCTTTCTGAACTAGCTGAAGTGTTATTTTGAAAGGTACAAAAACACAAATTAAAACTCGTTTTCATTGTAACCTTTGGTTAGAAAAGTTGTTTGTTCTCATCCTGGTTTCTTTTCATGATCTTTTGCTCTCACTCAAGTGTGTTCTGAAATATCCTGGCTCCTCGGGGTCTCGTCATGATGCTCTTAGCCAGGTGTGTGTGTGTGTGTGGGGGGGACGGGTGGGGAGCATGTGGCTGTCCCCAGGTGCCGGCAGGGCCTAGGTAGGGAAGAGGAACGAGTCGAACTCTGATTTGCCCCCAGGGCAGGAGCAGGGCTAAAGGTGGAATTGGCAGGGGACAGAGTCAGCACAGGCGAGGGAGAACCTTCCAGCACTCAGAACTGGTCACCAGCCTCTGAAAAGGGCTGAGGATGGAGGGGTTCAGGGCAGGCTGCAGCCCACGTTGCCAGTGGGCAGGGAGGTGGGTGCAGGTGTGTGTCGAGGCTCCAAGGCCCCTTCTGGGACAGTGGCTCTGGTGCCCACAGCCAGCCCCAAGCTTGGTCTTGACACGCGGCAGCCCTGGCCTGCACGTGTTCAGAATGAGGTAGCGAGTCCTCCCCTGATTTGTCTGGGCTTCCGTGTTCTCATCTGTGAAATAATCACCTCACAGGGCTGTAAGGATCAGATGAGGTTAGATGTGTGAAACCACTCTGTAAACTCTAAACCCTTACAAATGGAAGGTATCATCGAGAACTTCGAGCCAGGGTTTATTCTGTAATTGCCTGCTAGGCCGCGTTCCTAAGCACAGGAGGCTTGCGGTCCAGTTTGCCCCCAGCTGCCTCGATCTGTTGAGCGAGTGATCTGGCGGGTGCGCACTGGCGCCGGCAGCCCCTCCAGGCACCTGGGCTGCTTGGGACGCGCCTGCCTATTTTCCGGCTCAGCAGCATGACGTCGGCCGCCTGTCGTTGGGGTGCAGACTTGGGACGTGCGAGCCAGGCCTTCTGGACTCGCTGTTGTACGGCCAGTGAGTTGCTCAGGCCTTGTTGTAGGCTCCGTCTGTGGTGTGAGCGGCGAGGGCCCCAGAGGGGCACCAGGAGCCAGAGTGCATGAGCTGCCCCTCCGAGTCTGTACGGGGAGACCTGCTTCCCCTAGCGCTTCCTTCGAGTGAGCATCCGTTGGTCCAGCCATTGATTAAATGCTGCCTCTGGACAGGCTCAGAGGGGATCAGACACCCTTGCTGGCAAGAAAGCTGGTGGGGGTCAGGCATCAAAACAGACTGACAGTGTGACAGGCCCTCCAGGGGCCCCCCTGTGTTGGGGACGGGAAGACAAGGGCAGTGGGGTGGCTCTCTTGGGGACAGGGGCAGAGGACCAGCCAGGCTTCAGGGAAGGGGAAGGTTGAGCCGGGTCTTAGAGGACGAGGCGCTGGGCAGCTGGCTGGGTGACAGAGATGGCCCCGCGCTGTGCTGACTGCCACGCCGTAGGGGGGCCAGGGAGGGCGGGCCTAGGCAGTGCTGGGGCCCAGCGGGGGGAGCCAGGCGGGGGTTCTTGTGGGCTCTAGGCCTGGACAGTCGGTGGCTTGAGGCCAGCTACTGCTTCCTGTGTTGGGTCAGCCTCCACACTGGGCTTTTGCATCTCGTCTACCCCCAGATGCGGCACAGGGCCGTCAGCCGAGCTCGGGTCTCACTGTGCTGGGTGAGGGTGTGTGCTCAACCCTGGCCCCCGCACTTTCTAACTGTGTAGCTTTGGGTACGTTACATAACTCTTGGGACCTCAGCTTCTCCATCAGTAAAGCAGGGGTAATCATAGCATCCATCTCAGTCATCTGACGACTAAACAAGAAAACTCATGGAAAGCTCTTTGGCGAGCGTACAGCAGGCGCTCCCGAATGTGAGCTGGCGCCATCATTAGCGGCATCCTTATGTCCATTGTACAGATGAGAAAACTGAGGAGCAGAGAGGGGCACTGAAGGATGTGTAGCTCCTAAGCACAGAGCTGGTATTTGATCTCCCCTCTTTGTGCTTTTGCATTCTGGGGTTGTTCCCTGCCCCCTTCCTGCGTGGGAACTCCAGAAAGTAGTCATGTGTGTGTTGGCAAGGCCCTTAATCTTCGTGAGTCTTAACCAGTTCATCTGTGAAATAAGAAGAACTCTAATAACAATTCCATGATGGCAGGGAGTTTATTTTCCTCCTTTGTTGTATCTCCCCTTCTGGGAGGTGAGCTGAGCAACATAGTAGGTGCTGAAAAAACATTTGGGAATGAATGGATAACACCTACTCGGTCTGCCGCACTTTTGTGGGCCTCCTTGGACCTCAGGGGCATGGAGGCTCTTGGGGCTGGTCTTGTCCACACGCCTTGACGCCGTCCGCCACCTCCAATCCGTGCAGGAAGCAGCCCTGCAGAGGTGGCTGGGCTTCGGAAAGGGCTTCGAAGGTCACAGCTGGACACTAAGTCAAAGCAATGGTTGTTCCCCATCTGTTGACATGTTTGCCTGCACGTGCTCAGGTAACGGGCTTGGGCCGATGCTTGCAGCTTGTATGTTTGTTTATTTATCATTTATTTATACATCATAAATCGAGAAAAGATTTGAGGAGGCTTACTATAAAAGACTCCAATGCGGTAAAGCTGTTAAAACAAAACACACCATGAAAAGCCACCCTGAATGGAGAAGGAGGACATAAATCAAGCTCAGGGCTGAGCACCGCTATAGGGCCGGCTTGGCTCTGCGTGTCCTCGCGGCCCGGGGGCGGGGGCGCAGGGACGCCCAGTCTTGCTGCCTGAGCGTAGCCACAGCAAGTGGTCCCGAGTGGGGACGTGGGCTGGCAGGACGGCGGGGCCTGGGGACAGGCATTTTATTCCAGGGCCTTGGCTGCGCTGCGCTGAGATCTGAGGGTCAGAGCGGAGGCCTGGGGCAGTTGTGTAGAGTCCGCCTGCGGAGTTCGTGTGCTGTCCCCGGGGCCCCTGGGCCGAGTGGCCTGGGCTGTTCCTCAGTTTCTCTCCCGTCAAGTGGCGCTAAGAATACGCAGCCGGCTGGGCAGGCCGTTGTGGGGATTAAACGCGGCCCGAGACCTGGCACTGGGCAAAGCGCAGTTGTTGCGAATCTGGCCCGTGTGGGCTGTGACTCCGTCCATGAATGTGGTCCTGGGCAGGTCCTCACCCAGGCCCCCGTGTCCAGAGGGGTCCCGCTGGAGGGGGGTGGCAGGACGCGGTGCCCCTGCGTGTCCTCGGCTCGTCCGTACTGACGCCGTGCACACTGAGCCTGGCCTGTTCATTATGGCTTATAAACACTTAAGGAGTTCGAAGCAAAGAGAACATACTTTTTAATTATTTCCCTGCTTGTCTCCAGCAATGCTGTTGTCAAGGAAACCAAAACCTTTGAAAAGCTTTTCAGCTCTCCGGTCAGAAGAGGATACTTGCGCGGGACTCCTGTTGTCTGTGGAAATGGACCCGTCATTCTGTAACAAAAATCTGTCTCTCTTAAAAGGGCTTGCTTCCTTCACTTCTTACAAATAGGACCTTTTTGACCCTTTAACAGAAGATGGAAGGTTGTATACTGGTATTTTCTCTTTTAAAAGAATTGCCCCTATTCTCGACTCCTAGGCTTTCATTCATTGAGTATCTGTTCCAAGACTTGGGTGCTGGGGATGGGAGTGGGGTGCAGAGATGGATACAGCGTCTCACCCTTCCTCGAAAGACTCCTGGCCTCTTCGGGAGACAGAAGCAGGTGGACGTATACTTCTAGCGCATCATAACGGCTCTGGCGGGTGGAGGATAAGATGCCGCGGGGCACAAAGGATAGCCCTGGGGGCGCAGTTTCAGTAAGAGTCACGGGGGTCTTAGAGGATGGATAGAAGTTGTTCAGCAGCAAAGAGATGGAAGAGCATTCGGGCAGAGGTAGTAGACTGTGCGAAGGCTGGAAGGCGTGGAGGAGCGTGCAGATTACGCAGGGCTGTTCGGCAGGGCTGGTGGGTTGGACCCATAAAGCGAGGGGAGCGAGGTTCTCTGGAGAAGGCTCAGGAGGCAGGGAATCCGGAATGTGGGGTGTGAAGAGGTTGTAAAGGCAGGCTCTTCAAAGCTGTGCTATTTCTGTCAGACAGAACCCTTGCTCCTTGATGCACGGAGACATGTCACTCCTTATATCCCAGGTCCAAAGTGCAGGGACACTGCTAGCACGTTCCGAGTTCAATAATTCACTTTTGCTGCAGGAGTACAGCTTTCGCTGTAATGTTTCGGTCAGCCTTCCAGTAAAACTTTATGATAGTTAAACCCTATCAAGGGCATTGGTTTTATATGAAAAAAATAAATCAGTGTGAGAAAAACAGGAGTCTTGTTTTTAAACAGACCTCGTTGTTTTTCTTTGAAAACTTAAAAAAATAATTTTAGATTGATAGAAGAGTTGTAATCCAGAGCTCCTGCATACCCGTCCCTAGCTTACCGTGGGGCGTTTGTCAAAACCAAGATGTTAACATCCGTATAATTCAGTTAACTAAACTATAGACTTTGTTCGGATTTCACCAGTTTTTCCCCTAATGTTCTTTTCTCTTTCAGGATCCAAGCCAGGATCCCATGTTGCATTTAGAGCGCTTGTTATTTTTATTTGTTAATTATCCGCTATTGGGGTGGGGTGGGGGCTGGGGGGACAGGGAGTGGACTGAATCTTGTCCTGGCCACTTATTCTGAGCTCCTTGCACTGAGGCCCCCCCACCCCCTGTCCCCCAGTCCCCGGCTGGTGTCCCCTGTCAGAGCCCTACAGCCAAGCTCAAGCTGGACACTTTTTGGTTTTCAGGACCTGTTTCCTTGTGGAGTCATGAACAGGACCAGCAGGTTTGCCCGTTAATGCGGCTCAGCGAGCACGCTCCCTTATCCGGCACCAGGGGGTCCCTGTCCTAATGGTTGTAGCTTAGCGATAACAGGTCTCGGGGGCCTTTTCTTTTTTCTTTCTTTTTTCCTTCTGGATTTAACCCAGCCAGACCTTTGGGCTGCTGTTGACATTAGTGAGGGTTTGGAGTTAGACCTCTCACTGCATTGACGTTTTTACACAGCTTTCCTGGGGTCCAACAGATAATTGAGCGTGTCTTGGGCCACTAACTGAGAGTTGAAATGTGTTACATTTAATGACTGAAACTAGAACATTCTTTGCGGACAGATAGAAGCACATCTGTAGGTGATTTGGCCTGACTGAAGTCTCAGCTTCTGATGTTTCCTCCCCTCCCTTCCCTTCCTTCTCTCACACCCCTCCCCACCTTCCCCCATCCTTTCTTTCGCTGTCTTTTTCTGTACTTTCCCCTTTCCACACCCCCCTTGCCTCTTCTCCCTCTCCCCCTCCAGTTTTCTCCTTCCATTCCTGACAGGCCAGTGAAGCTGTTGCCACAGAAACAGAAGCCCAGCAGAAGCTCTGCTCTGCTTTCCGGATGCTTCTAAGGATGATGATGCAGATAATGTTGAGTTCTAGAATCCGCTGAGCCCCGGCCTGTGGCCTTCAGAGTCCCTTCATTTATCAAAGGCCAAACTGGCACCACGGCTCATAAATCTGTTCAGTAGATGGTCATTTTTGATTTGGCAACTTCAAATTTTTGAGTAATCCACTTTCCCGTGGCTCCAGAAGACTGGTTGCAACCCGTGTGAAAAATACTCAGTGGAGTTTACTTATATTAACGGAGGGAAAACACCAGGGAAAGGCAGTGGGGCTGCCAGGTTCAGAGGGTCATTTACGCTCCACTTGGGAGGTGGGTGCTGCGCGTTGGTTGCATTTTTGGGATGGGTGACTGCTTTTTTTTTTTTTTTTTGCGATACGTGGGCCTCTCCCGCCGCAGAGCGCAGGCTCCGGACGCGCAGGCCCAGCGGCCGTGGCTCACGGGCCCAGCCGCTCCGCGGCACGTGGGATCTTCCCGGACCGGGGCACGAACCCGCGTCCCCCGCATCGGCAGGCGGACTCTCAACAGCTGCGCCACCAGGGAAGTCCGACTGATTGCTTTTAACGGAGGTTGGGGGAAAGAGAAATATCGTTGGGGGCCTTAAAAAAATCTTCAGATACTTAGTTTCACTCAACAAATGTTCAGTGAGGACTTGCCAGTTCCGAGACGGGCGCTGCTCCTCTGGAGGAGCCCGTACTTGAGTAACAGAGCTGGGGTACGTGCGCGCGCATGTGTACGCAAGAGCGCGCGCGCGCACACACACACACACACACACTTTACTGCAGTGTCACATTCCTTGATATTTGTCATAGTAATCCAGTGAGTCCAGCCGTTGTCAGTTCTGTGGAACAGCCCGCGCGCCTGCACATTAAGTAGGCTTTGTGGTCCTCTCAGAGGGCTATTGGCTTCTGGGTCTTCGTGGAGCTGGTTTATAGTGGTGGCAACGTTGCTCCTTTCTGTTTGTTCAGGGTCTGACTTAGGCCCAGCTTGTTGGCATTAGCTCAGATTTGGAGTTTTGCCATGCAGCCAATACCAGCTAATAGCCCAGCAGGGAAGAGTTAGTTCATGGATTATATTTAAGTTAGTACTTATTCCCAAAGGTAACTTTACTTAATAAAAACCTTAAGCCTTTATTACTGTGCTTATGGGTATCTTAGCTCCAGGGTGTAAAAATAAGACTTATAAAATCCAAACATTATCTGTGGAAATGCAAAAACATTTTCATTAATAGAGGGTGTGATAAAAAGCAAAAGGCGCCTCTCGTATGTGCCTAAGTGGTCTTTCTGCACTAGGGTCTTTTTATTTTCATAGTCATTTCAAGCTTATTTAAATATCGTCCTTTCAGCGGTGAATTTTAAAGGAAGGAAGCTTTGGTGTGTGAATAACTTTATCACAGCCCACAGTATTTCCAACCAGTTGCTCTGACTTAAGTTGATAATGGACCCCACACAGCAGTCACTAATGGATGATAATATGGAGTGTTTTTGTCATTGTTGTTTTTATTTTAGAAGAAAGGATTGAAATTAGCATAGTAAATCTCTGTGGGATCTTTGCAAATAAAAGAATATTCACGTTAAAAACAACTTTCAGGAAAGATGTATGGTAATGAATAAAACATCAGTGAGTGAAAATAAGCGTGTTTAATTATTCAAGTAGAAGTAGTAATTTAAACTAATTATTGCTTGCGGATTTCATAATTCAGTTTTTGTCTTGCAATAATATCTCCTCTGGGCCTCCGGGGCGCTTCGGCGGCTGCTCCCGTTCCCGGGGGCGCGGCGGGGCCCCCCTCCCTCCCTCCCACCGTCCGTTCTCCTCTGAGCATCTGCACGGCCTCCTCGGTGGCCTCGGGCCCGCGAGGATCCCCCCTTGCATGGCCTAGTTAAGCATTTCCTTGCTTAGGGCTTTCTCTGGTTGCTTCAGGGGGTCTCAGGCCAGTCCCGCCCGCGGGTCCTAGGTGTTAACGGGGGCAAGACACCTCTCCCCCGCGCAGTGTCTTAGGCTTCTCTGCCCTGGCAGAAGTGACCCCAGGGCCCACGTCCCTGCCTCCCCAGTTCTTCACGAGGCAGGTCCTTGCCTTCCTGGGCTGCCACGAGTTCCCTCTCTGCGTGATGGCCATCCTCCCCCCCTGCTGGAATCGATCATTTCTTTCTCCTCGTAGCTTTGGACCAGTAGGCTCTTGTGGTCCGTTAAACGGTTTTTTTTTGTTTGTTTACAGTTTTTTATTTCTTTGGCTTTTCACTTTGTTTCTGATTCTGAAAGAAAAACATGTTCATATGGAGGAATTGAAAAGTCCTGGAGAGGAGAAGAAACTGCGGGTGATGAATTGCCGGTAACGCGCGCCCCGGCCTCTCTCCTCCTCCTGCAGCTGCCCTCTCCCTCTTGGTTATCAGCTCATCCTCTGTGTGCTGGCGCTTGCCATTTTCTCCCTGGATTTTGGGGGCGTCATCTTATTTATTTACTTTTGGCCGCACCGTGCGGCTTGTGGGATCTTAGTTCCCCAACCAGGGGTCAAATTCGGGTCCACGGCAGTGAAAGTGCGGAGGCCTAACTGCTGGACCGGGGACCGCCAGGGAATTCCCTCGGGGTGTCGTTTTAGCACGACTCCTGGGAGGGGGCTCTAGCTCACTCTCCCTGGTGCACCTTTCTGGGGTCTGCCGGGTGTTAGTAGGTGCTGGGGAAGGAGTAGTAGGTGCTGGAAAGGACTCGTGCTCAGTCGTGTGGGGCTTTTAAAACCCGGTGATCGCTGCTGCTGCCATGAATGCCTGCGATGGCACGGGAGCTCTGGAACCTCCCTTTATTGCACATATGCCACCCTGAACAAGTCTTGACAATTCAGGTGAATTATTATTCTACCCCTCAGAAAGTAAAGGGAAAGCTTTCTCTTTGTAACTTCTTCTTCCCAAGTGCCCTCTGTCAAAAGGTAGTGACATCTGCTCTCCTGACATGTGACAGCCATTATTAGCTCGGTATAATCACACACCATTCCATCTCACGCCCAGAAGCTTTCCATCCATCATGTCAGGAAGGACAGGCTTTATTTAAGACACCCCCCCTGCCTTTGTTATTACTTTTTCCTAAAAAAACAACCTTCTGATTTTACAGGCATGATCTGGGTGAGCAAGTGACTCATTTCTTTGTGCAGCTATTACTGTGGACGGGGACAAGACAGGAGAGCCATGGGGGTGGGGAGAGCCGGGGCCGGCTGTCGGGGCCGGAGTCCACGTGTGGGTCTGTGTTTACCAGCTGAGACCCTGAGAAGTCAGGCCAGTTCTGGCTTTGGTCTCTTATTGGGAAAACAGGAAGGTTCGACGGATCTCCAGGGCCCTTTTAAGTGGTTTTGTGATCTGCAAACTAACTTTAGCTAAATGCGGTAATGAGAGGATTACAGGTGTCACCCCAGCTCTTCCTGCAGAGTCGCTGAAATGAGCTTTCCCGATGCTGAATCGGTTTTCTCTCCACGCGACCTCCAGAGGAAGTCTTTAAGCGCGCGAGCAGGGAAGCTACTAACACCTTGTGACCACGGTGAAAGAAAATGCCCCCGGGGATGAAAGCGAGGCAGCCGCACTGTGCAGGTCCTTGCCTCTCGGAGGAACTGACAGCTGAGTTTCACTGCGTTTGTGACCTGTCTGGCCGAGCTCAGGGCCTCCATAACACAAGAGCCCAATAAATGGCTGTTGGGGTGAATGAAATTTTTCCTGTAGATCAAATCTCATCTCCCCTATTTGATTGTAAGCTTCCTCAGGAGGAAGAAACCATTTTTACTTATGTCATTAAAAAGCTTATTTTTAAGAGTAGAATATACATGAATTTGGTACAAAATTCAAAAGAAATGGGTGAACTGTTTTTAATTTTTTTAGTTTAAATAACTTGAAAAAAAATAGGCAGTTAAAAGAAATCAAAGGACACAAAGAATGTACAGAGAAAAATGGGTCTCCTCCTCTCTGCCCTCATGCCCCCAGGTCCCCTGTCCTGGGTCTGGAAGAGCCACTCCTCACTCATCTCTGAATCTTGGGGAGCAGCCAGCCCAACTGCAAACTGACTTGGGCTCAGTCGAGTTAGAAGGACCTAGCTGCCTTTCCAACCAAAGCACTTAAGGCCAAATATTGAGAGAGTGAACTGGAGGCAAAAGCCTTCGGAATTATTGGGATCAGTGGGCCTCCTGGAAGAAGCTAGCAGACTTGTCCTTGAGTGGTGGGTCTACCTGGGGCCTAGGGAAGGCCCTTGGCCTCTCTCCCCTGTGTCTTGTGAAGTGAGGCTAGTGCCCCTCCCCCTGCAGGGCTGCTTTGCACAGTCAGCAAGATGGCAGCCCTGAGTGATGCCTGGAGCTTCGCGCAGCCATGGTAACTCCTGGTTCCTTCCCTGTGCTTAAAATTCAAGATGGAGAATGAATATGCATCATTTTGAAATGATAATGTAAAATCATTGTGGAGGTGTGATTCCATTAATAGATTGCTGATTAACTCAACATTTTAGGAGCCCATTTGTTGCCCAGGGTGAAGCTGGCTGGAATGAAGTGGAATTAGAATGGCCAGCCTACTCTTCTAATTGAAACGCACATAAAGTGCTTGGCCCTCAGACTTCCATCGAGATGATTGCGGCAATCAATATTCCAGTTTGCTTGGCTGGCAGCTTCCAGGGAATAGAATGGATGATGGACCTATAGGGAAGCGCTGCCAAACGGAGCATTAAGTTAATTCCCGTTGGCCTGGTTTCTGCCTGGCCTGATGAAGTGTCTCGAGGAGAAGGGGCCCATGCTGGTGCAGACTTTACCATGGGCTGCATCTCGTATCACCAGAACTCAAGGTGAGATTGAATTTTGGTGGGATGATAAGCCCCATTGGCTGAGATCCCACCATGTTCCCAGCTCAGTGCTGGCATCACACACATGATCAGTCCTCCCCAAACCTCTGAGATGTTGATGGTCTGCCCATCCTACAGTCAAGGACCCCAGGGCTCAGAGGGCCTAGGAGCTTGCTGCTAGCAGGTGGAGGAGTTGGGACTGGAGTCCACGACTGTTTACCTCCAAAGCCTGTGTTCTTTCCACCCTCGCATGCTGAGTAAGTCACATCTTTGGATTCTCCCAAGGCTTTGAGGCTCCAGCTCAATCAAGACGTGTGGGGCCCAAGTTCAAAGCAAAGGACGGAGAAGGGAAGTCTGAAGCCCTCGTTCTCGCCTGGATAGATGTGGGCCAGCACTGAGACCTGGAGTGACTGGCTTTGGAGGTCGGCCGGGCTGCTGAGTGCTGACGGAGTGGGCTCGCTGGAGGAGCACAGGGCAAGCGTGTGTCCTGGTCGTCATACACCCAGGAGCGGGTGTGGGGCAATTCAGTGACGTAATAAGCGCAGTGAAAGCAGCAGCCGTTGACTGTTCACCGTGCGCGTGGATCTGCAGGTGGATAGCCCCCGCTTTTTCAGGAGCCACTTTTAGGTGTTCTGTCTTCATTTTGCAGTTGAAGAAATTGAGACTTAAGCTGGTGGTGTCTGTATTTAGTGTGAGGAGCTGGGAGCTGAGTGGGAAATGCGTGTGTGGCAGCAGGTGCCGGGTCCCTCCTGGGTGGCTTGCCCAAGGTCAGGCTGCTACCAGCGGCAGGGCAGGAATCCGTGCCGCCCAGCTTCATTAATCCCCACCGCGCCCCACGCACCTCCAGAATTTGTGCCTGTCGTATGTGCGCAGCCCTGGCTCCCCTGATCGTCTTCATGTCCTTTTGGACTGGGTTCTTTAAGGTCGGGGCCGCGTCTGCACTTCCCGTGCTCTCTGCCTTGCACAGAGTGGGTGCCGGCTAGGCACTGGTGTCGTGAGTGAATGAATGGCACACCGTGGGCAGGCTCAGGGCAGTTGGGCAGATGTGAAACATGATTTAAAGACTCGGCAGTAGATCTGTAGATGGGTCCCCTCCTTTCTCCATTCCCTTCTTTTTTCCTCATTGTGACTCAGAATTGCTGTCTGGGCAGAGGGCCACCGAGCAGGACCAAAGGTGGGGACCTGTGATGAGCCCAACTTGTTAGGGGAGCCCCAAGGCGTGCGTCGTGTGGATTCGGCATGATGGTGGCTGCAGTTTGGGAGTGGAGCTAGTTAAGCGCAGAAGACAAAGTTTGCTGAAGTCCTTGCAGGGGAAGAAGATCGATGCCGGCTGAGCCTGCAGTTAACGTCGTAATAGTAACGAAAGAGTTTCTCAGAGATCAGGTGTATATATACGTGTATACACTGATATATACGCGGTGCTCAGACATTTAATTTGCATCGCGTCCTATATTCCTCAAAAGTTGCTTTCAGATTCTTATTGATGTGCTCCCATTTTGTGGGGTACTTGTTCTCCTTTGACATGAATAACCCCCCGTTTACTCTCAGGCCCACATACCTCTCATAGTCCAGGAGGCAGTGAGGAAAAGCTTTTAATTCCAAGCGCTATTCACCTGCTCAGCTCAGGTGAGATGGGGATTGGGAAGTCAGCTGGGCTTCGATCAGCGAGGCCGGCCTCCGGGCTGGCTGTCGTGGGCTCCGTCGATTCCTTCTTCAGGGTGCCCTTGTCGGAAGCTGGTGCATTCCCAGGGCAGCTGCTACTGGTGGCTGCTTATTACATGCAAATCAGAGAAACCTGCCAGCCCACCTGTACTCTGGGAGCTCTGGCTATGTCCTTTCTGGAGGCTTTGGAGGCAGCTGTCCCCTGAAGCATAAACATATTAAGAGCGGGGACCACAGTTTCACACTTTGGTGCCCAAACAGGCCCCGATGCCCAGGATTGCTAGGTTGAGTCTGGGTGCCAGAGATTGGAGCGGGGACAGAGATGTGGCCAGGCCCTCCCCTGAGCGCTCATGGTGTCTGGTGAATGTGCAGACAATTATACTAATGTGGGCTGTAGGAAGGACCCTTGGCTGGCGTAAACCGGGTGTCGGGGAGCAACGAGGAAGAGAGCCAGTCCTGATGGGGGCGGGAGGGGACAGGTGAGCTGGGCCTGGGGGTCGGGAGGTGGTTGGGGTGGGAGAGAGACTGCAGGCTGAAGGCCCTTGGGTGCAGAGCACAGATGCCTGCACATCAGATGGTGAGGAGGGGTCTGGGGTGGGGAGCCGTGGATATGGTAGTGGCCTGTAGTGGGGGGTCGGGGCTTTGTGGGTCATGTGGCTGGGTCTCAAGTGTTTCGTATAAGAAATGGGAGCCGTGGAGAGTTCGTGTACTGGTGTGTATGCAGTTGGAGGGAAACCCCCCTGGGGAGACCTCTCCTCAGGTTCCTGTGATAATGTAGACCCTAAGATAGAGCAGATAGGGAATGGGTGTAGCAAGCCCGACTTCAGATAGCTTTGCCCACTCCTTTATGGTAGGGCTCTCCTTTATTGTAGACTCCCGAGATTTAGGTATAAATGTAATCAAAATTTAGGGGCTTAAAAATGCCTGCGTTTACTGAAAACCCGCTTGTATGTATATTGAGCTCCAGTACTGCCTGGCCCTGTGTGGCCGATGTTAGGGGTGAGGAAACCCGAGGTGTGGGAAGGCCAAGATCTCTCTGGAAGTTTCCACAGAGCCCCTACCCTCTCAGTGCCGGCTCTTTTCCTTCCGGTGCCCCCCGCCCCCAGTCTCTAAAGCCGAAGGCAGCTGGGGTTATGAGTGTTTACGCAGGCCTGCACAGGACTCGGTGACGCAGCAGAGAGCCGCAGAGCGCTGGGTGACTCATCAGACCTTTCCAGACACCGTGGTATTTTGCTGCTCTGAAGGGACGAAAGCAATTAGCTGTTAACGCTGGCAGATGACGCTGGAAGAGTACAAAAACCTTCCCGGCTGGTCTCTTCTGTGCCTCGGGTGTTTTTTTTTTAAAGCTATGTGAATTATTATCTTTTTAATAATGTTTGTTTTCTTCCGATTATTAAAATAATGTATGCTTTTCATAGAAAATACATAAATGCATTAAATAGGAAATAAAATGCATGAATTATTTTTCCATTACAGTGCTATTAAGAGCGTTTTGCTTGTGCAAAGGAAACTCGGAGCACTAGACTTATTTTATTGGAGGGTCCTGTCGCGATAACTCAGATTGTTGGTTTGCAAACTGTCCTTTGGGGGCTCTGAGGGCTTCATGGAAATTTTGGGGGGCTGCCTCCAGGGAGGATGAGCTGGGGGGCTCGAGCACTCTCCCCGCCCCGCATAGTTCTGCATTATCTGTCTCATGTGGGCTTCCTCACATGGCTGCCTTAGAGCAAATGGCTCCGTGGCTTATCAGGATGGGGACTCAGTGATCCTGGCCCAGCCTGTCATTTCACAAGTGAGGAGAGTCTGAGGCCGTGGGGAGATGTGTCTGGCCTAAGGTGACATGGTGGCTTGGGGCTGGTCTCCGTGCTTTCTGACTCTGCATTGCCTTTTAGAATATGCATCAGAAATATTGGCAGACTTGAATGTTGTTGTCCCAAGCTGTGTCACCACGCAGAGGTCCCTGGCAGGCTGAGCAAGGGTCTCTAAAGAGTGTGCTTTGGAGGGAAGGGGAGACCTCAGAGCAGCTGGCACTTGAAAAGATGAAAAGTAAAAGCTCCATCATTGCTGTTAGGCGCACAAAGGAGGAGAAATTGCTCTGGGTGATCCCTGGTTGTATGAATAATGAGAAGAAATTAAGTAAAGGCCGTGTTTCCTGACACTGATGTATTAGAACACGGAGTAACTTTCTGCAGGAAATTGGAACAGGGATCCCTTTAAATTGAATTTGAAGCTGTGAATAGCAAGCCTACATTGGCCTTGCGTGTCCTAAAGCAAGTTAAGTAAGCAGTTTCCTGGGTAAGAGTTAAGTACTTTAGGGATACAGGTTAATGTCGAGGCCAACATGGCACAAGTTAATAAATTGCCTCTCCCGTGTATTGTCTGTGAAGACGCAGAAGAGTAATTTGCTTCCCGCAGAGCCGCGCCAGAATTCTCCTACTTGTTTTATTAGATTTTTGGCCCAATACATTTGTTCCCTCTCATTGGTTTTGTTGATAATAATTACCCACCCCCCCTTCCATCTCCCCATGGATCAGTTTCGATTTTAATTGTTTGCAGTAGCTGAAAAAGTTTACCATTCTAGAAAACAAGTGTTTTAAAATAAGAACACTCGGGGCCAGAGCCCTTCTGAGTTTCCAGAGGGAGGTAGTTAAAGCTCTGTTTTAAAAGGGATTTTGAGGATGACAGCCACTGAGTTCAGGAAAAAGAGCCGCCTCCATCAACCATGTGAGGCCAATCCCTGGCCTCAGGGAGCTGCTTCCTGGCGTTTGGAGCTGCTCAAGGGCCTCCCAGGGGAGGATGGAGGCCAGAGCACGCGGCCTCCACTATGCTGCTCAGGTGTGACTCTTGACCCTGCGGGCCCAGGGGAAGACAGCCATTGGTAATGGCAGCCATACTCATTGAGGGCCTGCGGGGTGCCAGACACCATGTTGGGCCGCTGTACCTAGCTCACAGTCTAATAAATTAATTCATTAACAAGGTAATTATAAATAGCAAAGTGCTCTTTACTGGGAAATAGAGAAAAATGGCCAGTGGGTAGGGGAGAACCCATGGAAAGACAACATGCAGGCTGAGCTTGGAAGTGTGAGGGGAGGACTCAGGAACGAGGATGGAGGGGGCAAAGCAGGCAGTGGGGCACGGAGGCTGGGGCTGGGGGTTGGTGTGGCAAGAAGGGAGACAGATGCAAGGCCAGGCTCGTCCTCAGGTTGTCCTCAGAGGAGGTATTTCCTGTATAGTTGAGTCTGTTGAAGTTTCCCAAATTATAGGACACTCTCTTAATTTTGGACCACAAAGTTTAAGCAGATCTTTTGATATTTTGTCTATCACTTAATTTGTTCCAGCCCATCTCTCACACATACATACACACACGCACACACACGCACACGCGCGCGCACACACACACACACACACACACACACACACATACTCATGCACACAGTCTTTGATAAACCAGTTAGCAGTAAATGCATCTGTGAAGGCCATGTTGCTTTGTGCTGGGCTTGGACCCCAACTTCTTAGCTCTGTGATTTTGGGTGAGCAATCGCTTGGTGCCTCAGTTTACAACACTCTTAGTGTCACAGTAACGTCTCCCACCTTTCTTCAGGCCAAAGGAAGCCCCTCAGTGGTTCTGTTTACTAAGGAGTTCGGGCCAAACAGCTTAAGTATTTGTGTCCTAACAGCTCAGCACCTGTTGGACACGCACAAATTCTCCAATGTCAAGGGCGGGCCGGGCACTGCCACCCTCATGTCCTGTTCCACCTTGATTTTCATGTGATACTTGCTTTTTATCACAGAACCTCTGATGAAAACCCAGCTTTGCATAGATATGACCATGGAATATAGAAATGCAGAATGATCTAACGTTGAAACGGTTAACTACCTCAGCTAGCAGTCTGCATGGTGTCAACAGATAGTACTGTGTTTCCTTTAAAAACTTAAAATATCTCTTGACACTCACCCTGGTGAGTTTGCTGGTATGCCTTGGGGTGCCTTGGTGCAGAGTTTGGGAACTGCAGTGATATTTACCTCTTGTGGTTTTGTGAAGGTTTAAATGAAATGTTCATTGCAAATGCTCAAGGCAGCGCCCTATACTAGGTGCTTAGTAACCATTGGGTTCCCTTTTGGACACGTGTCGAAACGTCTCCTTGGAGTGGTGAATACACTGATCTTGAGGATGCCTAGGGATGGCAGTGGAAGAATACAGTATTTCTGCATTTGTCATAATAGGTGATTCTAAATATGCATGTGTGTAAGTTAATAAGTTAAATATAAATATAGATATTTGATTATTTCCTCAGTATCTCTACAAGTATGTATGTTCAAGATGGCCTCTATCCTTTTTGTTTTGTTTTTATCTTCTCATTGGGAAAATGAGGGAGTTCCCTACAGTTTGCCTTAGGTTTGGGATATTAGCAAAGGGGAGAGTGGTGTGAGTTGAGGTTGGTGATTTAGGCAGGAACCAGATTGTGAGAGGCCTCGAAGGACATGACTGGGCCTTAGGATTTTATTTTATTTTTTTGCTAGGCACTGTTTTATTTATTTATTTATTTTTTCCTTTTTTTTTTTTTTTCTTTAACATTTTATTTTATATTGGAGTATAGCTGATTAACAGTGTTGTGATAGTTTTAGGTGTACAGCAAAGTGATTCAGTTATACATATACATGTATCTATTCTTTTTCGATTCTTTTCCCATTTAGGTTGTTACATAATATTGAGCAGAGTTCCCTGTGCGGTACAGTAGGTGAGATTTTATTCATAATGAAGTAGAGAGGTTTTACATTTTTAAAAAAGTGAATTAGGGCTTCCCTGGTGGCGCAGTGGTTGAGAGTCCGCCTGCCGATGCAGGGGACACAGGTTCGTGCCCCGGACCGGGAAGATCCCACAGGCCGCGGAGCGGCTGGGCCCGTGAGCCGTGGCCGCTGAGCCTGCGCGTCCGGAGCTTGTCCTCCGCAACGGGAGAGGCCGCAGCGGTGAGAGGCCCGCGCACCGCAAAAAAAAAAAGAAAAAAAGTGAATTAACTTTATTAAGGTGCAATTTACATGTAATGAAAGGCACCCATTTTAAGTGTGCTGTTGGATGAGTTTTGACAGATCTGTACGCTTGTGCAATCATCTACCCCTTCCGCCTCATCAAGATATAGAACATTTCCACGACTCGGAAAGTTCCTAGTGTCCTTTATCAGTTACCCTCTTCCTACTAACCCCAGCCCCAGGCAACCATTGGTCTGCTTTGTTATTATGGATTAGTTTTGCCTGTTCTAGCGTTTCACGTAAATGGAATTATGCAGCGTGCAATCTCCGCGTCTGGCTTCTCTCACTCGATGTGATGTTTTGGAGGCTTGCCCGCGTTGCTGTGTACCTCAGCAGTGCATTCCTTTTTATTGCTGAGTGGTACCCCATGGCATGAAAATGCCACAGTTTATCTGTTCTTCTGCTGATGGGCATTTGGTTTGTTTCCAATTTGGGGCTATTAGAGTTAGGACTTTTATGAACATTTGTGTGTGGACATTTGTTTTCGTGTCTCAAGTAAATATCTAGGAGTGGAACTCCTGGGTTGTATGGTCATTGGATGTTCAACTTTGCAGGAAACCACCTATCTTGAGCAGGGGTGCGGCCTATTACCTGTGGGCATCTGCTCTGCCGGGCCTGTGCCGACACCAGCTGAGGGAGGAGCGCTTTAGCAGGACGCTTAGCACCTGCTGGGGGCTTCGAGTTCCTCAGTCTCCCATCACCCAGCGAGTCCCTGGGGAGGCAGAGGACCTCAGGCCTGCAGAGCTAGAGTTGGAGCCATGTTTGGGGCCAGGCTCTTTCCCACAACCTGGGTGACTTGCCCCGAAAGGGCCCAAGCCTCCAGGCTGTGGCTCCAGCCGCCCTGGCCCTGGCCCTGCCCCTGCCCCTGCCCCGAGGCTGCTGTGAGCCTCTCCCTCCCACAGGAGGGAGAGCTGTAAGCATTACCTCGTCCTGCGGATAGGGGTGCTAGAGACCGAGCCTTGTGCCGGCTGCGTCTGCCTGCGAGGTGGGAGAGCGAGCCTTTACCTCTACGCTGCCTGGTCTGTCTGTGTGACAGACGCAGAGCCGCCATCGCATTTTCCGCCCGACTTCTCCGGGGCCGCAGTGACCCTGAGCTCTTCCTGGCCGCTGCCGTCTACCTTCCATTGTCTCTGTGATGGTGACCTTCTCCCGGCGCCGGGCCCCGACACTTAAACTCCGTGCATGTACTTTTAGGTTGGCATGAAGGTCACTACTGAACTCCTCACATCCTGCTTCTTCACTGCCCGTGATTTTGTACATTATGCACACAATGACGGCCCTGCATTCACTTTCCTACTTCCCTGCATCTATCAAAAGTGACGACTTTGAGCAATGGTGCCGTAGTCTCAGCCACGTGCGTAAAAGGCAGGATGCGTGACTGGGACACACACCTGGGACAGCCCTAGGGGTCACCGCAGGCCGTGCGGGGTGGAAGTCACCCCCCGGCCAGCATCACCCACGATGGCAGCGCAGGCCGGGAGCGCTCTCCACGCCGCCACTCACGTGAATCCCGTCCCCCCTCCTCTGTTGTCTCACGTGGGGCCCCGGCCCTGAGATGCCGCGTTCCAGGGAAGCTCTGTTCCCCTCTCCGTGGGGGCTTCCTCTCTCTGGCTTCCGGGTGCCTCGCCTCTTTGCTGCCCGCCTCTCACTGTCTGCCCTATAATGGGATCTCTTTCTCAGGGAGTCTTCAAATGAACAGTTTTTAGAATTGTCGGAAGCTCTGTTAGAAACCAGAAAAGGCTATTTCATGGGAAGATGGTGGCCTTATTAACTATAATTAGGCAAATTCACAGAGGTTTCCAATACAGTCCAGCATCTTGCCTGGTTGAAATTCGGGGAAAATTCTATGGTAATGTCTTTGGGGATGTAATAGTCTTTAACACATTAACAGTTTAATTTCTTCTGAAGGTTTGGCAGCCTGGTGTTTTCATTTAGCAAAAGACGAGGTAAAGTTTTACAGTCATCCACATTAATATAAAGATTATAATTGTGAGCAAGTCACTTCAGACACTGACATCAGGAGTTGTTTTTATAGCGGGAGGAGATCTCAGGTCAGAAGGTGGAGCCTCACGTCTAATCTTCCACGAAAAGCATGAAATGGCAAACACTGGCGGTTCACGTCTCTGGACTAGACTCTGTATTTTGGGCCGGGGATGTAAATGCTCAGAAATTCTTTCTGCACTCAATCCTCAGAGAACACGCGTATTTGAAGTTAATGGGAAACTTTCTTTTCTGAAGAGTTTCAAGTACACGAGCCAATGCTCTGAAATTCCTTCCGGGCTCTTTGTATCAGGTTGCCCCGTGCCCTGGGGCTGTGTGAGGATGCACCTGGGAGGAGGCCGCACCCACCAAGTCCCACGAGAGTTTCCCTCACTGGGCTGTGCTGCCCAGACCTCTGAGGGCACCTGGCGGCCCGGAACTGCCACCTACTGGGCAAGGAGGCTGTTACTCCCCGCCCCCCGGCCCCCTGCACCCCTCCCCTCCCCACGCTTCAGGCCCTGGCCGCTCCCTTAGCTCTCAGCTCCTTTTGCTGGCTCCGCCATCCCTGCCCACAGCAAATAACCTGGGTTTTGTGTTTCACCTTTCCCTTGTGAACAGATTTTTTACAGTTCTGTAGGTATTATTCATATATCATTTTGGATCCTGTTTCTAAAGCTTAATGTCTCTCCCTGTTTTTACAGCCTTCCAAGTAGTCATCTTCTTTCATGTGGTTGCACCACAATTTACTAAATTGTGTCCCTATTGCTGAACATTGAGGTTTGTTCCAGCAGGTTTTTTATTGTTGTTTTATAGGCAAGGCTGCGGTGATCATCTTTATGTACATAATATTTAGCTTCTGTGTAGTTATTTTTTTAGGCTCGGTTCCTAGGGCTGGAATTACTAGCCAAGACTCGGATCAACTTAAAGAAAAACATAAAAATTTTCTTATCGTGGTATTAGCATTTGGAAAATAGGAAAAGGTAGAAAAGGGAGAATAAAGATGGCCAGTTGTCCCCTCACTTGGAGTTTGCACCCTGTCGACTAGGAGTGCCCTAGGCTGTACATAACAGGAAACGTCCCCCCTGCCCCCCCAGGGCAGCTCAACCAGGTGGGGGCGCGTGGCTCAGGGGACGGGATGCTCGAGGGGGCCCGTGGCTGGCTCCCGGGTACCGCTGAGCCGTTAGAGGCGCTGCCTGTTCTCTTCCGCGCCCCGTCCTCAGTGGCTTGGCTGTGGTCCCCAGCCCGCTTCCTCGTCCTCCCCCCAGCCTTCCCCGTGCAGCAGCTCCCTCCTTGCCTGGCTGCAGCCTTCCCCACCCCTTCCTCTGGATGAGTCTTTTGATTTCTGTCCGCTCCTGCTCCTCAGACAGACCGTCTCCGTCTCCTGCATTTGGGCTGTTATTATAATGAGATATTTGCTGCCATTTTCTGCACCTTCTGCATTTGCAGCTGCCTGTGTTTGTGACACACCGTTTGGCCAAAGCTGCAATCTTAACAGTGTCGAGGCAGAGAAGGGGGAGCCGTGCGCCTCAGGCCGAGGAAGGGGCTCGTCTTTCTCTTTAGCGGAGTTGTCTTTCATCCTGCGTTTTGAGGCCTGCCGAGTGCCTTGGGTTAATTAGTGCATCTCCTTTGCTCTCTGCTTGGCTCCCATGCACCAGGGGAGGGAATGCACTCTTCCTGCGGCCTGTTGGTTTCTCTGGCCGACCTGGCAAAGGGAAGTCCGTCAAGCACCCACCGCGTGCAGTGGCGATCTCGAGCACAGTCCTTGCCTCAGGGAGCTCCCAGGAGAGTGGAGGAATCAGCCAGAGATGCCATCACCAGCTTATCATCATGTAAACCAAGCAGAGCGGCATAGAAATGAGCAGTTTGCGACCTGCTCTAATCCTACAGAAAATAAAACATAATAAAAGGCTCCCATGGACCCGCCACCAGATTTAACTGTTACTAACGTTTTGCCATGTTTGTGTTGGGTCCCTCTTTTTGTTTTGTAAGGAGTAAAATATTACTTATATAGCCAAAGCCCTGCCTCCCTCCCTGGCAATGGCTGCTCTCTTGAGTTTGGTGCATCTGCTTTTGAACTTTACTACATGTGCTTATCCGTAAACAATATGTAATATCGGCTTTGCACTTTAAAGATTTATGGAAATGTTACCATGCGCCATATCCTTTTGTAATTTGTAAGACGTTAAACACTATGTTTTTGCAGTTTTTCCATACACACAGACACACACATCTGTCTGTTTTCCTGGATTATTCATTTTTAACTGCTGTGTACTGTTCCACCGGATGGACTAAACTATAGTTTGTTTATTCATTCCGCTACTCATGGAAGGTTGTTTTTCACTTTTTATCTCTTGCAAACAGTATTTCAGTGAACGTGTTCCAGTCATCTACTGCTGTATAATAAAGCACCTCCAAACTTAGTAACTTAAAACAGTAATGTTTATTTTGCTTACGAATCTGCAATTTGGGCCAGGCTTGGTGGGCAGAGCTCATCTCTGCTCTACTTGGCGTCATGTGGGGTGGAGTCACCTGAAGGCTGTGCACTCACATGGCTGAGGGCGACTCTGGCTGCTAGCCAGGTCCTTGACTGTGCCGTTGCCTGGAGTGCTATGGCCTGGGCTTCCTCACAACATGGCGTCTGGTTCTGTGCGCGAAAGAGCCAGGCCAAAACGGGTTTGCTTTTATGATCTTGGCTCAGAAGTCAGGCAGCGTCCTGTTTGCTGCATTCTGTTCACTAGAAGCAAGTCACCGAGGCTGTGGCTCCCATTAAGGGTGGGAGGGATTAGGCTCCGTCTTAACGGGACAAATGTCACAGTTTTTAGAGCTGTTTTTAAACCGACAGCCTTAGATATGATTCCCGTACACACCTGGGAGAGGCTCTTGGACCCCTCTGGGTGGGCTGACGGGCCTCGGCGTGTGCCCCTCCGGCCCACCCTGGTGTTGCCAGATGGCTGTCCCGGGTGTTTCTTCTCCTGACGCCACCACAGTACTCGAGAGTTCCATTTCTTCACACCCTTTCCAACCCTTGCTGTTAGGGATTTCGATTTTTGCCCCTCTGGTGGGTGTGAAACAGGATCTTGTTGTTTTAATTTGTCTGTCCACCAGTGAGGCCAAGCGCCACGCTGCCTCCTGCGATGGTGTTGTATTCCCTTTCCCAGCTGGTTGCCCTAAAGAGGACAGAAACGTCAAAGGGCTATTTTTTTGGCTTATGATGTCAACGTTTCCAAAGAGAAGCGGTGAGTATCCCACAGAGTTTATTGCAAACTATTATAAAGACCTTGGAGTTATTATTGGTATGACTCACTTACGAAAAAAATATGATCTCAGTAACTGCAGGCTGAATTTGTAATGTGATAGATTTTCATTTAATCTCTCACCTCTCTATAATTTGCCCAATTTAAAAATGCCCTGAAGCTTGCTTTCTCCTTGTCTGGGAGTCCTGTTCTTGCTATGTGTTATCACAATAGTAGTAGTAAGGAATGATGCCAATATGTGTCTGTCTTCGAGCCTTGCTGTCTCCTTGGTCATTTAATTACTTCTGGTACCGATTCCCCCAGCCTGGTCTCCTGCTAGAACAGCGTGTACGTGAAGCTTCTGGGCAGAAGGCCATCCAGGACTGGTAGCCATCGGGGTTGGCAGGCCCCAGGTTGGGAGGCTCACCGTGACCCCCAGGCTGGGTTGGGGTCCTCCCTGGGCCGCCTGGCACCCCACTACTCAAACACACCTTGCTTAATGACGCTGTGAGGTCACAGAGGGCAGTCTATTGCCTTCAGAAAGCCTGGCACCTGGGAGCGTTCAGGAAATGCTCACTGAACCAAATACTTCAAAACGCTCGATTATTGTAATGATCAGTCTGACCTACTGGCTTCTCTCAAAAACATCTGGAAAATAGCCACACCTGATCATGAGTTTTAAAATGAATCCCTAGGCCTTCCTTGAAAAGCAAACTTTGGGCTACTTTTAAATTTAATCAGGTTCCGTCTGAACACTCTCTCCGCGGCTTGCTGGAGAACATTATCTTCTCCGTCGCCCTCCTAAGGGGCGCTTGGCTTCTTATCTGTGCTTAGAGCCGGAGCCTTTGTGCCGGAAATGAGGCCTCGTCTGTGTGCTGAGAGCTGGCTCAGATCCTCTGCAGACGCTCTGGAAGCAGCCTCTACATCCAAACTAGGGCCCCCGGTGAACCGTGCAAGCCACCGCCTGAAGCTTCTAGTTCGGGTGCCTGCAGCGTGTCCTCATGGCATCGCTGCTGCCTTGCTGTCCAGATCTTGCAGCGGGGGCACAGGTCACTGCAGGAAGCTCAGGGGAGCTTCTGTCCTGGCCAGGCTCCATACTGGTCCTGGGGAGGCTGGTGATGGGTGTTGCTTCACAGAACAGGGCGGCCAGCCAGGACTGTCAATGCTGGTCTCACGGGGCTTGCCCTGTACCAACCAGAGTGGGTATAAATGAAGAATTCATTATCTGTTTTTTTCAGGGGAGGAAGGCTTTGTGGTGGTTCGTTCGCTCCTACATGGAGCCTCTGGGTCCTATTTGGGTTCTACTTGGGCAAAGCCTCCTAGGCTGGGGGGGTGGGTGCCCGCAGCTCAGGCACTCCCAAGACCACCCCACCTCCGGGGAGGCGAGTTTCAGAGCCTGTGGAGTTTTCACACCACATTCCAGGGGCCAGCAAAAGTCTAACAAGGGCAGGGCATTCGCTCCATTTTTGTGACAAGTTTGTTCACAGCCTAACAGTTTGTATCCCGCGTAAGCAAATACAAGTACCTGCTGTCTTAATTAAACTCAGACCTCATTTGCATAAGGAGAGTTAGCCGGACATATCCTTTGCTGTTGGGGACCTACTCACTGACCCCAGGGCTTCCTTATCTGATGACCCAGGTGTGACCTGACTATGCTTTGCCAAGGGGCCCCAGTCTCCTGTGGGTCTTGAAGGTGAGGACCCTCCCCGTTGCTTGGCATTTGGGCCGGAGCATCCTGGGCCCAGGGGTCTGGGGCCCGCGTTCTGGGACAGCCCTTCCCAGCTCGGGTCTTGGTTTCCTAGTCTGTGAGGTTCGTGGGTTGGGCGGATTTTGGGCTCCACCCAACAGCAGCTGATGCTGTCACCACCTAGAGGGCACCTGCGATGGACCAGCCTCTGCCAGGTACCTTGCAGTCATGCAGGGCAAGAGTTTAATCATTCATCGCCCTGGTAGGGATACTTAGGTCCAACAAGGTGATACCTTACCCGGCACAGCCGCTTCTCCTGCCCGCCCCTCACAGCGAACGATCCCATCGCCTGCTTGGTTGTTGGGTGAATATACAGATATTGCTGTGGGGTGCACCGCTAATGATTAGGGAGACCAGGATTTGGACCCACATCTGTTAGATTCCAAAACTTCGGGGTTTGATGGGGAATGATACCCAGGCCAAAGCCTGCCTTGTGTATTTCGAAGGAAACGTCCCTGGCAGCCTGCCTCGCCTCTGTGTGAAACCCATTAGGCAGTGCTGTCCCTGCTGTCGGCGGTGGGATCCGTCCCGTGTTGACGCATGCTCGGCAGGCTGTTACGAAGGCCTTGTCAAGTTTTTGTTTTAAAAGAGTTCTCGAAAATGACAGGCTTCATTTCAGGGGTCTTTGTTAATCTAACAGTGTTCCCTGGCTGAAATGTGTGGACTGTTTACCAAAGCTCTTGCACGTAATGAGCTCGGGGCAGAATTAAAACAGTTTTGGCTTGTTTCAGGCCCCGTGTGCAGCCGGAGAAGCCACCTGGGGGAAGAAGCCCTCAACACGAGCCCAGGGCTATCTGGGTGGTGCCAGGGTTAGACCTTGAGGCTGCCGAAGGCCCCGTGCTAACATTTTCACCCCAAAGTAGATTTGCATCAGCACAAAGCAGTGCCCGGTTATTCTCCGCACGGTGTCACTACACATATGCATTCCACGGCTTCGCACGGCATAGTTTAAAAAATTAATAGACAAGCCTTTATTTCTCTCTCCGTGAGCCAATGCTTAGAATTAATTTTTTCTGGCCCACTAACTCCTGTGGTTAAAAGTACAAATTAAGCTTTCTGGGAGAATCCATCACAAAATTATTGAAAAGTCAGTGTGGAGAAGATAATGGGCCCTGTATTGGGTTATGTCTATAGGCTTATTGTTTTCTGCAATTACACTTTTCTCTGTTTTTCTTCTTTCGTGCTTCGGGAAATCAACCCGAGAGCGGTCTTCCAACTCAGAAGAGTTATTGGCTATTTTTCCCAAATGGGATTTTGCCCTTCCAGAGAACAGTGGGCATCTGTTTGACAACAGGTTATAAATTTGCGCTCCGAGTTCTCCGAAGAAAGCATGACTCTTAGACAGTGGCGCCGTGGCGCGATATTTCAGGCGCGCGTGTAGAGCTGTCAGAAGTCAGTGAAGTCCTCAGGCGCCGGCGTGTACCCAGGCAGCATCTGTCAGGCATCCTGTGTGGACTTTGCGCGGGATTGGAAGGCGGATTACAGCGAGGTCTCCAGCGTTTCTTGCCCTGCAACTTCCCTGTGCCCCAAAGCCCGTGTCCTAGAGCGTGATCCGCTCGAGCCCCGGCCCTCTGGGGGGGTGTGCCGGATCCACGCCATCTGTCGGCCACGCTCACAGCATCTTTCCGGTTACTAGACCCTGCTGGGTGCCAGGCGTGGGGCTGGGCGGTAGAGCACACAGAACGCAGGGGTGCCCTGCCCCGGAGAGCAGCTCCCCTGCCAGGTGGGCCCTGTGCTTGTTTCCCCGCTCGTTTCTCTAGTGGCAGCTACTGGAGTTGCAGGCAGAGGGGCTCAGCCGTCCTTGATCACTCCCAAGGCTTGCTTCAAGCCATCCAGAGGTGCCCCTCCATCTCCAGAAGAGAACCCCGATTCCCCCGTGTGCCTCTGAGGCCTTCTGGGGCCTTCCTCTTCCCTTCTGCGGTTTCATCCAAGTAATTCCCGCTGGACCTTTTCCCAGGGTCCACCCCCCCCACACACTGGGTTGTGTGCCCCTCCCAGCGTGTCCCCACTGCCCCTAATCTCTCCCCTCACCACACTTGTCTGTCACCTCTTGGAACGTGTCCCTGTGGTTAACGTGGGGGCAGGGCCGCGGGGTCTTTCTCGTGGCTGTGTCCGCAGCATGATCATGGTGGGCAATGCGCGGTAGGTGCGTTGTCAGCGTGTGTGGAGTGACACACGGAGCCCTGGGGGATGGCGCCGGCTCCGTGGGCTGAGCGTGACGGCCCAGCAGCTGTCAGCGTGTTAGCGGAGGTCTCAAGGAAGGAGGTGGAGGTGGCGCGTAGGTGAAGGATGTGTGCTGGGGACCCAGTCATCACTTTCTTTATTAAACTGGACCTATCACTCGACATCCTTCACCACTGAGGGAAAAACAGCCTGCTTCAAAGTACAAGTTCAGGGGTGTCTGGGCTGCTGCCGCTGGGAGAAAAATGACTCCTGGCAAGAGTGCTGGGTTGGGCGGGGCTGCCATTAGGCTGCATAGACGTTAGGCTTCCTTTCCGCTGCCCGCTCCGCTGTCCCCACAAGGACACTGGGGCCAGAGGGCAGGGGGAGGGGCTGGGGCCCTGGCCGCCTGACTCCTGGTGCAGGGCTCCTTCCTGCCGTTTTTCCAGGCAGCGGAAGGGCCGAGCAGGCAAGAAGGCAGGCCTGTGCGCTGGATTGGGCGTCTTTGCCCCAACGGCCAGGTGGGTGCTTCCGGTGACTCTGCTGATGCCCCACGTGGGGTGGGAGGCTCCTCCCTTTCCGTTCCCAGCCTGGTTCCCCTGGGGAGCGCCCACCAAGGCCCCTTTTCCCTCCCGGGGAAACACCTGTTGTGTGCTCTCATCGCGAGATTTGAGGCTGTGCTGTGGGTTCCCAGACGCCGGCTAGAGGCAGGCGGCGTCCCCTCTGCCCCTGGACGGTGAGGGTGGCCTGGGGCCCACGGGCAGAGGGCCGGGACGACTGGGCTCCGGTGTGGGTGGGCTGGTCAGCGTGGAGCGCGCGCTGGTGGGTGTGCGGAGCCACCCTCCCGGCCCCTCTGGGCTCCGTCCCCTCGTCTGCGGAGGGGTGGCCCCTGAGCTCTGTGCCTGGCGAGGGGAGCAGACCCCTCCGTGCGGCTCCTCCCGGTGCCGTGCCCTGCCTGCAGCTGCCCCTGAGCAGAGCCCTCTCACTTCCTCTTTAATCAAGTGGAGGTTCGTGTATTTTGTTTTTTTAATCTATAGTACGTCTTTCAAAAGTACCACACCTTAGTTTTTATTCTACTTTGAATGTAAGTTTAATTTAGTTGCACATTTATATTTAAAATCTCATGATACTGGTTTGCTTTTCTTCTCACCTTTCACGAAGCAGTGTTAGTGAGCATTCTCTTGCCTCTCTGGCACCCGAGTCATCATGATCCCCCAGGCCACTCTGAGACATCTAATAGAGTTTTCCAGAGCGTGTCAGCTTCACTTCCACCTAAGTCATTTCAGATCCTGCACTTATTGAATCAGTGAACGATGCTGTCACTGGAAGCTTTTTACCGAGCCGCAGGTACTCATTTGTAAAAACTTTTGGACGTTTTGTTTTTCTATTTGGCACTTTGTGTTTTCTCCCTCAGGCTTTGATCTGGAGCTGCAGAGCAGGGCTGTCCCCATCCTCTGCTCACAACCCTCTTCTCTATCGGACGTGGTCCACCCACCTTCTAGAACTCTGACCTTCAGCTTGTCACCAGCTCCCCCTCTCCTTGGGGACCAGGGAGGTATGGGGGCAGGGTAGCACAGCAGAGGGGAAGGGGGCCTTGCATACTCCCACCGCTTGGGGCTCACAGGAGACCTACCTACTAGCAGGTGAGCAGGGCCCAGAGTGAAAGGAAAGAGATGGAGCCATTCCCTCAGGGTTCAGGGGCTCGAGTGGTACAGGATACGAGCCTGTCCTCTTAGAGGAGAATCCACTGTTTATCTGCAAGATGCCTTTGATAAACAAGGTCCCAGTGGCTTGAGGGGAGGCCTGGGCAGTCCTACACATACAGCTTGTAAGAGCCTCAGAAAATCAAGGATTCAACCCAGTGATGTATGTGAAATGCCATGTCTTAGTCTGCCCGGGCTGCCATGACAAAATACCAGAGACCGGGTGGCTTACACAACAGAAATTTATTTTCTCACAGTTCTGGAGACTAGAAATCCAAGATCAAGGTGCAAAGGGTTGGTATCTGGGGAGGGCTCTCCACTTAGGATGCAGACGGCAACCTTCTTGCTGTATCCTCACGTGGCCTTTTCTCCTGCATGGAGGGAGAGTGAGCAAGCTCTCTGGTGTCTCTTACGAGGACACTAATGCTGTCAGATCAGAGCCCCACTCTTATGACCCCATTTTATCTTATTTACTTCCTTAGAGGCCCTGTCTCCAAATACAGCCACGCTGGGAGTTTTAGGCTTCAACTTATGAATTTTGGGGGGACGCGATTCAGTCTGTAACATGTTTAGCACATTGCCTGACACATGGTGGGTGCCGCTCGGTGAACATTTGTTGCACTTGAATCTGAAAGGTCTTAGGTAAGACGGAGTTTGCCCCAAAGGCTCTAGCCAAATCCTGAAGATCAAGAGGCCCTGGGGACTGGTGTGTCTTCTTAGGAAAGCACATCCTGAACCTGTGCCCTTTAATCTGAGCCATCTCCAGACCCCCTGGTCTCTGACTTCCTGAGCCTCCTGGGGAAATGGAAGAGTTGCAGGGTTTGACCAAGGTGAGGGGATGATACTAATGGGGCCATATGCTGTGAAGCCCAAATTCTTAGTCTGTTTGTTAATCATAATACCTTATTTCTGAGTAATTAGCTCCGGGAAAGCCAGGAGTTTGACTGTTTCATGACCAGCATGTTAAACAGTGCCCCGCAAAAAGTAGGCGCTCCCTGAATGGATGTTGAATGGGTGTTGACTTAATCGAAAGAGTTGCAGGGTCCTTATGGCCCGCTTAATGCTTCCTGCACTGGCAACTTCGGCTGAGGCTGGCAGGGCTGCTGTCCCCGCTGGTAGGTGAGGACACAGAGGCGCAGAGGGGACCGGGGACTGTGCAGGTGATCCAGTACGGGAGCCTGGGCCTGCTGGGCTCAAGGGGGGGACGTGGGGCAGGTCCCAGGAGGACCAGGCTGGGTGGGCCTGCACAGAAGGGGCTTGCTCCTCGGGTCCCCCACCTGGCGGCCTGTGCCTTTCTGGCAGGTGGGGAGGGGCCCGGGAGGGGCCCACTCTGAGGTGCTCCAGGCCTCAGCCTGCAGGGACAAACCGCTGGAGAAAGCCTCCCTTCTGGCCTGCCTCGGGTCTCCATGGCCGGCCCGGGGCAGGGGTTTCCTGAGTGAGTGAGTGAGTCGGTGCAAGGATACGTTAACCACCCTCGCAGGTTTAAATTGAGGCCATTCCTGCTCAGCTGGCTAACCCGTCAACTCTTTGGCCCCTGACATTCATTCTGAGGTGCATTCTTCTTTTATTGGTGTGGCTAGTTAATGCATGACATTAAAATATTGACGTGGATTGATTTGGGTATCTGAATCCTTGGAACTTCAGTTAATAAAACAACTTTTGATAAGATTAGTGGTTTTAGAACGTTTAGACGTAATTATATTTTCTAAAGGATTTTTCTAGACTCATATGACTGCCTGGCAAGGTACTTCAATTCCCTAGTTAACTGAAAGAAATTGGTTTTTCGTTTGGTTTTGCTTAATACAAATTAAAAGTCATATACATTTGATAAAAGCAGTTAAAGGATTATTTATTAAAGTCTCCCTCTTTATGTATTGGGGGAAAAATCCATCGGAGCTGAATTAACTTTGAGGATTATGTGAGGAGAATCTGACAGTTGGAGAGCTGTTTGGCCTGGCGAAAGCGCATTTCTGTTTAGAACTCCCTTTTCGATTCTTCCTCCGGGATGACTGCATTTCTTCTTTGAGTTTCTTCTGTGCAGTAGATGTGTTAGCCCATGTGCATCTCGCTTTCAGCATCAGCAAGTTGTGAATTAAGACAGTGCTTGAAATGGGAGAGCCGAGGAGAATTCAGGTGTTTTATTCTCATCTCTCTCAGGTGAGGAAGCCTGCCAGAGGTAGCAATTTGAAAAGAGAGAAAGAGAGGAAATGAAAAGGAAAGTATCTTCAGAAACACTAACTGTAAGAGGATATAATAAGTCAGTGGATATTACCCCACTTGTAAGAGTCATCTCCCCTCATTAGTTATTTTCAGAAAGCTTACTGTCACAATGCCAAAATCTCCCAAAAGCGTAGCCTGCCAAAAGACCTTGCAAATAACTCCACCAAATTTACCAGCCTTCAAAAAAAGTCTTTTCTCCTTTCTTCTTCTTTTTTAAGGTTTTGACATAATTTTAGCCTTACAGAAAAGTCGTGAGAGTAGTACAAAGAATTTCCAGACACGCTTTACCCACATTCCACAAATGTTAATACCATGTTATCCTCTCTCTTTATCTCTCTCTTGATATATAGATGTACATGTATATACATTCATACATACATACTTAGGTACATTTTTTTTTCTGAACCACTTAAGAGTAAGTTGCAGACTGATGGTCCTTTACCCCTAAATACTTCAATGTGTATTTCTTAAAAACAACAAATTCTCTTTCATAACCACAGTGCATTTATCAAAATCAGGAAAATAACATTGAAACAACATTATTATCTAATCTCCTGTGTACACCTTATTGAGATTTTTTTCAACAATGTCCTAATAATGTCCTTTATAGTGAAAGAAAATTCAAGATCATGTGTTACCTTCATTGTCATGTCTCTTTAGTCTCCTTTAGTTTACAACAATTCCTGTATTTCATGACATTCACATAGTTGAAGGGTACAAGCCAGTTATTTTGTAGGCTATCCTTCATTTGGGGTTTGTCTGGTGCTTCCTCATGGTTAGATTCAGACTGTGGACTTTTTGGCAGGAATGTCCTAGGGGTGATGTTGTGTCCTTCTCGGTGCCTTGTATCAGGTGGCACATGCTGTCAATTAGTCCTGTTGTTGGAGTTATTGACTTTGTTTGGTTAGGGTGATGTCTGCCAGGTGATGTCTTTCCAGTATAGTTACTGTTTTGCCTTTTGTAACTCAAAAGTATCATGTAGAGAGAAACTTTGAGACTACATAAACAGCCTGTTATCCCTCAAACTTTATCCACTAGTTTTAGCATCCACTGATGATTCTTGCTGTATCAGTTCCTATGAGATGGTTGGAAAATGGTGATTTCTGACTCTATCATTTCTTCCTACTATAAAGAGACCCCCAACTCCCCATAAGTTTGTTTATTTTATAACAGTGTGGGTTCATGGACTCTTCGTCTAATAAATTCTAATCTTTTTTTTTTAACAGAATTGCTGGGATTCTTTTTCCTATGGTTTTCTTTTAAAAATTTATTTATTTTTGGCTGCGTTGGGTCTTCATTGCTGCGCGCGGGCTTTCTCTAGTGGCGGCGAGTGGGGGCTACTCTTTGTTGCGGTGCGCGGGCTTCTCATTGCAGTGGCTTCTCTTGTTGTGGAGCACGGGCTCTAGGTGCGTGGGCTTCGGTATTTGTGGCACGTGGGCTCAGTAGTTGTGGAGCACGGGCTTAGCAGCTCCGCAGCATGTGGGATCTTCCCGGACCAGGGCTCGAACCCGTGTCCCATGCATTGGCAGGCGGATTCTTAACCATTGCGCCACCAGGGAAGCCCTCTAATCTGTTTTTATCATTGGACCAGTGGAAGCTCCTTCAAGCTGGCTCCTGTGTCCATTTGTCTCCATCATTCCGTGAACACCCACTTACTCTTTGGCACGGCAAAATAATCCGGGCTCATCTTGTTCTATCCCTGTCCCGTCTCCAAGGAGCTATCTCCAAGGAGCCTGAAGGAGCTCTGCCTTCTTTTAGTGGAGAAAGGCATTTAGAAACCAAGATTTGGGTTTTAAGTGTGCTCACCACTGCTGGGGTGTCAGTGCATCTCAGAAGACAGATCAGTAGATGTACACGTGCACATACCCATATATGCCTCTATCTAGTTCTTTCTATTAAACCCACGAGTTCATGTGGGTTTCTCTGAATCCTACCTGGTATTGTGGGGTTCATTTTGCCCTTTTCCATTTCCATATTTGTGACTTCCTTCTCTAGTAATGTGAAACTTAACTCCCATTTTCACAACATATTTATATACTTGTTCAATTCTAGAATGTCAAAAAGCCATTTCAAAATTGTTAACCTCTGTAAAAAAGCCTATTAATTGGAATTCACTATTAGAGTTCTTTTTTGCCTTTAGCCTGAAGGTATATAGTCCAAATGTATTCAGATGTTCCTTGGGCTAAGTTCTTTTTCTCGTTCCCTTTCAGTGTGATTTTGTTGTTTGTTTGAAATACTATTTGGTGCCTTTGTTTTTCTTTGTGTTCTATTTTTCCCTTTTCCCTCCCTTCCTTCCTCCCTCCCTCCCTTCCCCCTTTCCTTCCTTCCTTCCATCTTCCATGTGAACCACTCACATATATATGCAAGTCAAATCTATAAAAAAAGTTCTATTTAGAGAGGTATCCCCCACCCCCACACCGTTTCCTCTATCCCATCTGCCCACTTCCCAGCCCTGCCCTGTAGGTAACCAATCTCATTAGTCTTTGGCTTTTCCTTCTATGTTTCTTTTTGCTCAAATGGGTAGTTTCTTTCTTTCTTTCTTTTTTATTTTTGATGTGGACCATTTTTAAAGTCTTTATTGAATTTGTTGCAGTATTGTTTCTGTTTCATGTTTTGGTTTTTTGGCCCTGAGACATGTGGGATCTTAGCTCCCCAACCAGGGATCCAACCCTCACCCCCCGCACTGGAAGGCGAAGTCTTAACCACTGGACCACCAGGGAAGTTTCTTTTTTCTCCTTCTTTTTTTTTTTTGTGACTGTGCCATGAGGCTTGTGGGATCTTAGCTCCCCGACCAGGGATTAAACCCGAGCCCTCGGCAGTGAGAGCGTGGAGTCCCAACCACTGAACCGCCAGGGAAGTCCCTCTCCTTCTTTCTTCATGAAAACATATTAGCATATTATAGATCCTCTTTCACATTTTGCTTTTTTTTTTTTCCCCTCTCACTTAACAATGTGTCCAATCAGGCCACACCAGTCCCTAGAGCTCCCCTGGTAGCTTTGTCACAGCTGCAGAGTATTCCATTGCATTCTCCTTCCTTTTGGCTATTATTTGGGTACATGAGAATGAACTATACTGCGTGTATCTAGGTGCTGGTAATAGTACAGTCCTTCCTGGATGTCACCTCATTTCCACCTGATGGTGGACGAGTGGCAGTGTGCTTGGAAGAGGAAACTGAGGCTAAGAGTAGTAGCATTGACCCCATGCTGTGCACAATGAGCTGGGTCCTGGGGTTTGAGGTCAGTCTGTGTGGTGCTGGAGATCGGGCTCATGCACGACGGCTTCATTACATGCCCTAGTTGCCCGTCCTCTGTCAGGAGACGGGGATCATCCAGAGGGTGCTCCTAAAAGCGAGGCTCACATCCCTGGGTGCCGTGATCCTGGGGGAGGGAGGGTAACCCAGGAGAAATTGTTGTGCATTCCATTTCGAGCTACTTTTCATATCCTCATTCTAAAATTTCTGTTTGTGTGTGTTCGTGTTTTATAATGTATCTAATGTATCGGTAGAATAGTATTTACGTACTCAAAGTTGTGTGCTCAAAAAAAAATTTTTTTTTAAATGCTAGTGATAAGTGATCAAAAAAGTTTGGAGGCTACTGAAAGAGTTGTTCTCTAAGCTGTCCTGGAGTGGAAAGAGGCTGGCTGGGCCTTTGGTCCAGAGGTGACTCTTGTGACCCGACCTGTCCCTGCCAAGTGGGCTGAGGAGCTGGGCATTCGTTGATTCATTTACTCAGTTCTGCTGGGTGGTGGGGTTAATGCGGTGAGCAGGAGTGCATTGCCCAGGCCTCATCTAGTGGCTTCCAGTCCAGATGGGAACTCCCGGGCCCCTCAGGGAAGAACACGGTGCTGCAGCTCACCTAGAAGAGGCGCCCAAGCGAGATTTGCTGGTTGGACACGTCTTCCAGGGAGAAGCGAGTAACAGCACAGGAGGCACCTGGGCGCCTTCAGCTGAAGAGGGGCCTGGAGGAGGGAGGGCGCAGCTGTGGGTGGAGCTCACCGTGCACAGATCTTTAATCTCCCCGGGGCCTCAGTTGACTCCTGGGCACCACCAGCCCGAGGGCGAGTCTTCTCAGATGAGTGGAGATGCTCCCAGCCCAGACTCAGGCGTCACCCTTCCACACTCCTCTACTGACCAGCCATGTGCGCTTGAGATGTGTAGTGTCTGAGCACGTAACTTTCTCCCTCTCCACTCATCTCATTTAACCCTCCCATCAGCACCGCATTTTTTGCATACGGGATCTTGAGGCTCAGGGAGGTGAAATGCTTGTGGAGGGTCACACAGCTAGTTGGGGACTGAGGCCAGGTTGGAACGCAGGGCTGATTGCCAAGTCTGGGCTCAGCTTTTCACCACAGACTGCGTGCTTTTTACTTAGAATTCTCTTGCGCTTGAGAAAGGGGTTCTGTTTGCTTTAACGTTACTTTAATGTTTTTTGGAATCCATTTCCTTTGTTTATTTTACAGCAGTATAATTTGCAATAAAATAGTTTTGCATTGAGCTTACATGTTTTAATGGTGTTTTAATGGCCTCTTAATGGTGTCTCCATGGATTTGCAGTCAGATACTTTTGTTATCCTAACTTCCTCGCGGCCTGAGCGCCCCTCCAGGCCTGTTGGACAGCTCTTCGATGGGTGCTGCGTGTCTCAGGGCGAAGAGGCCTCTGTGCACTGGGGAGAGGAGAAGGGGACGTCGGTCGGTCGCCCGCGCGCCTGGGTTTCACTTTGCCACGTCATTGGGTCGCTCCTGGGGTTGTTTTCCACCTAGCAGCACCTGACCGGGCATCATCTATGTAGAAGAGAAAGTCCGAGTCTCTGCCCCCAAGTCCCTGGGGATGTGGAGGGCGTGCACCCACCCTGGAAGCCAGGACGCTGACCCCACAGGGCCTCGGTTTGCTAGGGTGCCCTGCTTGCAGTTGTCCCCGTACCACACCATATGCTGAACCATCTGTCTGCCTTTCTGTTTTGGAAAACATGACACAACAGTTAGGGTCTTGCCTGGTGGAGCACAGAAGGCCCTTTAGGGCTGCGGCTGGGCCTCAGCCTTTTGGGTCCCCCCAGTGCTTGGAGTGGAGCAGGGGCTCAGTGCTTGCTCATTGAGTGAATGAATGAATGAAGGCGTGATTCATATGACTGAATGCTGAAGACGATGATAAGAAAGGAGGAGGTGGGCTTCCCTGGTGGCACAGCGGTTGAGAGTCCGCCTGCCGACGCGGGGGTCACGGGTTCGCGCCCCGGTCCGGGAAGATCCCACATGCCGCGGAGCGGCCGGGCCCGTGAGCCGTGGCCGCTGAGCCTGCACGTCCGGAGCCTGTGCTCCGCAAGGGGAGAGGCCACGACAGTGAGAGGCCCGTGTACGGCAAAAAAAAAAAAAAAAAGCAAGGAGGAGGTGAAGCCCAGCCCCGGGGACTTCTGTTCGGGATGAGCCCACTTGTTGGCCTTGCTCCTGGGACAGTGACCAGCTGCAGAGAGCGGCTCCCTTCATCTCTGCCGCCATCCAGCCCCAGCCCTACTTTCTTCTTGGCTTCAGCAGGACCCACCTCCGAGGTACCAGCCGGTGCTTGTCGAGGGCCGAACCTTGCCGTAGCGGTGGTGTCGGCACCCAGTACGTGGTGCTCGTGCGCTGGGAAAAGCCACCCAAAGCTGGGCTCGCACCACCGCTCTGGTGCTCACTAGCTGGGTGGCCTTGGACCAGGTGGTTGCCGAGCTCTGGCACCTCAGTTCCCTTATCTCAAAGTGGGGACAGCATGTCCCCGTTTGCAGAGAGTGACTGTGGGACTTGGGATGCTATGTGTCCTGCCCAGCACCCAGACGCGCGGACATTCGTCGCTACTATCATTATGGTCATTACTATCACTGTGCCACCCCAATGCGGTTATCTGCTGTCCCCCACTAGCACACTCCCCCCCCGCGTGTTCACCCACAGCCCTGGCGTGTTAACTCTCCCTCAGTGAGACAAGAGAGACGCTGGCGTCAGCGTGTATGTCTGCTAAGCTGCTCAGAGGCCCCAGCCGATGACTGAGGATCGAGGATCGGAGGGGCTTGAAGGGAGCGGCCGCCCTCGCTTCTTCCTCGCCTTCTCTCTCTCTTCTCTCCTGACGCACCACACTTTTCTCGAAAGAAAAAAAGAAATGGTTTGAGTCAGGGAGGGAAATCCCCAGGGCCCCGTTTCACACAATTGTCCCATTTCTAAACTTGAGTTAATAAGAATAAACAAAGTAGTAGGTGGATTTGCACAGAAGAGTATTATCCTGACGATTATGTAAATATTTATGTGTTCTGGCTTTCTCATTTTGTTACTGGTGTCTAATTTCTGAGTCTCATAATGAAGTGTAATTTGGAGAAGCTTTGCAAAGACAGGCACAGCAGTGAAATAATTTGATTTGTTCAGTAAACTTGGTTTCAGCTCTTCCTTTTCATCAGTTATTTTAGAACCCGTTCAAGTTCTTTGTGATTTGACAACCGCTTTTAGCCTGATAAAGATATGACTCTTAAACATTGCCAGGAATTCAGAAGAGGTTTATAATATTGTTGCTTAATAAGAAAATGCATTCATCGGCAGGATATAAAATGTATGGGCTTCAAATGGATTTGAGTTTGTAGTTTTAGCCTTCTGTGCTCCTGCCATTCGTGAGGCTATGAGTAGGGTTTTTTCATTAGGTTAAGTAGAATTGAATGAGCTTTTACTGAGCGCCCACTCCCTGCTAGACACAGCCTCCTTAACCCGTGCACCGCCTGTTCGGTGGCAACGGGAAGCGAGCCAGCGGAGGCGCAGCGAGGCTCTGCCCCGTGCTCACGCACCTCCAGCTGGCCAGTCTGTGAGGTGGGATTCGAAGTTAGGGCTGAGGCTTATGCTCTTTCAGCCCCAGCTGATTATAGGCAGAGCTGATTAGGGAGAAGAGACAGGTGGAGTGGCTTTGCATACGTTACCTCTTTAATCTTGTTTAACCTTCTCAACCACCCTGTGAAGTTCAAGTTTGTTACATTTCCTTTACTTTACATCTGAGGAAACTAAGGCTCGGAATGGTGTGGTGATATGCCAGGTCACAGAGCTGGTGTGAGAGGGAGCTGGGATTTGAACTCAGAACCCTCTGGCTCCAAAGCCAGCATTCCTTCTAGAGCTCCTGGGGGGCGTGTGGGGGGGAGGAGTGTCTGCATTTCCCCCAGCACGTGGTTGACCGCCTGCTGTGAAAGTGGCCTAGCACCAGTGACTGGGGCACCTTCCTGTAAACCGAGGCAAGGGGCGGTGTGGAGGCAGGGCTGGCCTTCAGTTTCCTGGGCGCTTTCTCACTCTCTGCCCCAGCCAGGGCCATCTGCCCTCTCTGACCCTCGCTTCTCCCACCGGTGAATGAATGGCCATGATGACACATCCTGGGGTGTTGGTAGGCTTACAGATAGTACGTGTGAGGCACCTGGCGGTGTGTCTGGCACGTGGCGGGCCCTGCAGTGAGGGGCCCTGCCCTTTGGAGACCTGCTCGCCGCCGCGGCTGAGAAGCTGCCACTGCTTCAGCCCCCGGACTCCTGTGCATCGGAGCTGATTGCCAGTGGAGACGGGTGATTCATTCGATGGCATTTTGTGTGGCATTGTGTAGTCCAGCCTGACACAGCACCCCACACCCACAGCAGGTATTCGAGAGCCATTAGTGTTTATGAAGATGATAAAATTGCTGAGATGGAGGGAAGCCATCAAAATAAGAGCCTTTGCCTGTCTTGTGAAAGTTAACTTGCAAACCCAATGACTGTTGGGCTGTCGAAAAAGTGTCATCTGGGTTTCTCACTGGAGATGGAACTCTCTGGAAGGGCAGTCGGGCAGCCCCTGATTGCCGCGCGGGGGCGGTGCTTTTTCTATGACAGTGAGTTGGAGAAATTAACAGTGGTCTCTGAGGAGCCGTGCTCAGCGTAACCCTTTGAATGGCAAAAGCTTTAAAATGGATCCTGGAAATAGTTGTATATTCTTCATACCCCGCCATGTTTTCTCTGAAAATGAAAGCGATCTTGAATGTTTGAGGTTTTGGTGACAAAGATCCCTCTCCTTCGTAAAGCATGTTGCAGTGGTTGGGAACAGAACCAGCACAGCGTGTTCTGTGCTGTAGGGGAGGCTGAGAGATTCGTCCAAGCCCCACTTCTGTTCGGGGCGGGAAACAAGGAGCCCAACTTTTGGTCCGTGTCCAGATCTATGTCAAGGAGAGGATTCGTTCTTTAGAAACAAATGTGAGTAACAGTCCCTGAATAGTCATTTTCAAGTCATTCTCCGATAAAGATAGAATGCTTAATTTAGGCAAATTTAATGGTTTCAGGGCATTTGGAGTAGTCCCGGGGTAGAGAGCAATGTTTTCCTTATTCCGTTTCAACCTGACTTCATTCCTCTTTGTGTGTTAAGTGTCAGTTGTACCAGGGGAGCATTTTCCTCTTGGCTGCATTTGCACCTGGCAGTTTGTGCAGGAATTTCCTTGATTGCAAAATAGCTGCTCTCAAAATGCAGACAGGCAGCCGCACTCAGGAGCCCCTTGGCCACGGGCAGCGGGCTGGTGCCAGACACCTGGGTTTGAGCCCTGTTGGGGCACGCTGCTTAGCTGTTCTCAGCTGCCATTTGCTCGCTTGTAAAATGGGGCTAGGATGGGACCCCTCGGAAGGTTCTGGGGGACACGGAGGCTGGCTAGCGTGATGCGGTGTGTTGGCTCTGCGGGAGCCGCGCTGGGCGCTGAGGGACAGTAGGACAGAAAGACAGGCCCCGGCCCACTGAGGTGGAAGAAGCTCGTGTGTCCAGGGCTGCGCGACACCCACCTTTCCCGGCGACCTCTACCTTCTGGGGTATCTAGAGGCCCGTTCCTTGTTTTTGTTCCCTTTTCTTATGTAGGGAGAGTCGGAGCAGCAATTCTCAGGTCAGATTATTTGGAAGATCCATATTACCACTGATTATTTACGAAGGGACAGGCCAGGGGGAGGTAACCAGCTCGATTAATTTGTCAGCGAGGCAGCTGGAAGGATGTGTGACAAACAGACCAAGCTGTCATTTGGCCAGAGATTGTCAGCGCTGGGGTTGTTCCCCCAGGAGAGCCATGATGACAAATGTAATTGACGTTTTTTTATTAGCCCCGAAATGATTAAAGATGCCACTGCTGAATTTGTGTCAAAGTGCCCGGTCCCTGGCATTTTGAACAAGGGTTCTATGTTGGAGCCAGTAAACAGCCTTGCGTTTACTTCCTGCTCATCGCTTTAATCAAACAAGGCACACAGAGCTCTGCCTGATTTGGTCTTGAAACCAAGCCAGGGAGCCAAGGCTCTGCTTCCTGGCTTAGGTTCTCGGAACGTTCTGGTACGAGCGTCATGATGGACACTTAGAAGGCACTCTGTTCATTGACCCACTTAGGCATCAAGCGTTAGCTGAGCTCCTACTGTGTGCTGGGTGCCGAGGTGTACAGAGGTGTGGGTTGGGGGCCCTCCTCTCGAGGCAGGTGTCACTACAGAGAGGGGATGGATAAATGTCCATCACTAATTGCGTGACCCGAGCTGTTGGGACCGTGACCAGGGCTGCCCGCATTGCCAGGGGAGTGGGGAAGGTGGCACAGGGGTGATTTGGGTCTCAAAGGGAGAGCGTCTCCTCACCAGGCAGGACTCACCTCAGGGGCTTTCCAGGCAGAGGTGGAAGCAGCCGTGCCTGCCTGGGGTGAGCGGGCACGTGGAGGGGCATGAGGGGGGAGGGTGAAGGGCACATAGGGCCGCTGCCAAGAGCGTCCCTGCAGATGGGCTGGGGGCTCAGTGGAGAGCAGCGTGGGCTTGCTGCTTCCTCTCCTGCCGCCGAAGTTACTGAAGCTCTCTGTGCTCAGTTTCCTCATCTGTGAAGTAGAAGCAGTCATAATCTCACATCTGTCAGGGCTGCTCTGAGGATGGAATGACCCTGGGGGTACAGGTCTCGACCAGCCAGAGCCTGGCAGAGGGCCGGGCATCCTGCAGGCACACTGACGGAGGAGGAGGGAGGTTTGCGGCGATGCAGTCCTCACTCGGACTCTGTTAGGTATTTTTATTCCATTTTATAGCGGAGAAACCTCCTCGTAAGAGGGTCAAGCAGCTGCCCAGGGTCGTACATGGCTGGGAGGGTGCAGGGGGGCTCCTGTAAGAGGAGCGGGCTTGTGTAGCAAGGGGGTTAGGACGTGGCCCATCACGGGGAGAGTCGGTTTGTCGCACCGCCCCTGAATGGAGCAATGACTCGGATGTTTCTTGAGCACCTGGCCAGCTCTCAGCTGGGGGCTACACACATTCACTCAGTCACTGAGCAGTATTTAGTAGGCACCGACTGCATTCCAGGTATTCTACCAGATCCAGAGTACCCTAGTGGGTACCTGGTGGGGAAAGAAGGAAAGCAAAGAAAATTATGACATGTCCAGCAATGTGGATAATTGCCATTTCAGCCTTGAAATAATGGGTACGTGTCATTAAAATTTTATATACTAGCCCCCCTACGGCCCCAGCTAAAGCCCCCTCTGTCGCCCTCCCTCCCTCCCTCCCTCCCTCCCGTACAGACTTAGAAGGAGATTTATCACTTGTGACTTAGACCTGTTGCTTGGGAGCCTTTCCCATCAGTTTAATCTCTTCTCCCTTTTAATCCTGCGGCTGGCAGGATGTTGCAGGGGCAGTAATTTAATAAAAGTATGCAGTTTGTAAAGCAGCTGCTATTCCGTGTACTAAGCACATTTGCCAACCTTTTCAGGGAAACCTCCAAGCTGTTCTAGGAACTTGGCAATATTGCAGGAAAAAAAAAGTTATATTTAATAACATTTCATCCTTTGGGTTCTGCAGCTAATAGAAGCGTAAATGGGAGCCATGTCTGAAAGCCATTTCTTTATGTGATTCAGAGAATCAGGACACTGCAATTACCCCGTGTATGAGATTTATGAAAACATTAATGCCTAACGAGAAGAAAACATCTCGGTAAGTTATTTAATTTGAAGTTGCAGGCCTGGCCGCTGGTTCCTCATTCAGACCTCGTGCTCTGCTGCGAGCCCACAGGCGCTCACTGCCCCCTGGCTGGCCCAGGAGCGGGGGTGGGGCAGGGCAAGGCGGAGCTGGGTTTGAATCCCATCCATCTGATGCCGAGCCCACCCCTCGCTCCCCACCCCTGCACGGGCAACCTCTTTAGGTTTGTAACATGCGGCAGCTGCATGATCTGCAGGTTAAGAGACACACATCTAAAAAAATGTACGCGCCACATGCTTTTCCTTTCTTTATTTCGCTTTCCCCTGAACTGACATAAAAAGGAGAGTCACACACAAGCAGATGTCAAAATGACTGCCGTGCTTTGCCTCCTCAACTGGAAAAGCCACCGAATGAATTAGTCCCGACACCATTTCTGTTTATGGCAGATGCAGAGCGGGAGCTCGGGGTGGGGGCCGTATAGTTTCCTGTTTTCGCTGATAGCTGAAGCCTTAATTCAAAACCAAATTAAGTCCTTCAGCTGTCACTTGATTGTTCCCTCCGATCTTTGGGGATAAGTATCATTGCTCCTACCTCGAATCTCTTCTCTCTCCTTTTCCCCCAAGGTATTCCCCCCTTAATTTTTTTCTCTTTGCCCAGAACTCAACATTTTTTTTTGACAAAAGCATGCATTATTTAGAGCCTGTCGCTTTCTGAAGTTCTTTAATTACAGAATTAAACCAAAGGAATGACAGTTTAATTTGTTCTTTCATTAACTGGGAGCGCGCCGGGCTGATGTGGAGTGAATGCATTTGGAAAGCGTGAGGAATGTGCGTTGAGCGATTGGGGCGTGGTAACAATAATCGCTGTCGTTTAACGCCTGGCACCGGGCAAGTTGCTCCTAATGCACGTTCTCGGTTTATCCTCCTAGCCACCTTGAGGAGGGGGTCATGCTTCTCTGTCCTGCAGATTGGATCCGGAGGCCAAGAGAGGAATGATAGGGTGAAGTTCGCCCGGGTGCCCGGAGGGAGAGTCAGGCCCGCACGCCAGGTCAGGCCGCCGAGCCCCTGTCCTGTCCACGGCACCACTCGGTCCTCAGGCCCAAGCAGTGGTCTCAGTTCTGCAAGGAGCTGCCCACAGGGAGACAGGCACAGCCTCGTGGGGTGTGCCTGGGAAGCACGCGCCTGTGCCTGGCTGAATGCTGAGGGTGAACCCATGAAACGGAGAGGAAATGAAAGAAAATGAAAGGAAAGCTGGGCGGGGGAGAGCTGACGCTTCACCGAGGCTGCTGGTGGTTTTTCTACTTTGGAAGCAGCCACGGGGATGCAGAGAGGCGTGCTTGCAAAGCACAGCCCGTTCCATTTAGCCGTGGGTCAGGAAAGCCGCCCCAGAGAACCGCAGCACCTATGTCTCTCTGAAGCCTGTGGTTCAAGGTGGAACCCAGGTGTGTGGGGCTCTGTCAGGCCTGGGCTCCCGGGCTCCACTCTGTCCAGGGCCCGGTCCAGCTCTGCTCTGGCTTAGGACGGGTCTCATCTCCAGCTGAGGCCAAGGCCAGGGCAGCTGCTGAAGCCAAGATGGCAGTCATCAGGGCAGCTGCCTTTCCACGGACACATGTGGCATCCTCCTCCTCACGCTGGCCTCAGGGCCCGCCAGACCTCTGGACCCTTCTGTGCAGGCTTCGGATGTCCCCGTCATGTCTGCATTGGCCCTGGGCCGGGGCTTTGGTACTGGGCTTCTGGGACCGAACTGAGGGTGGACACTTGGTACCTTTACTAGTGCAGCTGAGCCATCTGGCCCGGCCAGCATCCCGAAGGGAGGCACTCAAGCAGGGCCTTACTTTGTAGGGTCTCAAGTCCCGTTTGCTCCAACAGAGGGTCATTTCGGCAGCAGGTGGTAAAAGACAGGAAAGAGAACAGACGGCTGGTGGCGCCTTCCTTTGTGCCTTCTACTTTACCGTAATTCCCTCTGGGCCTCCCTGCAGCTCTGGGAAGCGGTAGGCCTGGCCCCATTTTCTAGCTGTGGACATGGCAGCTCAAAGACGTGGTCGTCTGCTCAGGCCATGTCGATAGAAGGGGCACAGCGGGGTTAGGGTTCGGGGTGTCTGAAGTGCCCCGTGGAATCGCGCCTTGATGTCCTTGTTGCTTTCACCCAGTGTCCCCCAGGCCGCCTGCTTGCTCTCACGGTTCCCAACCCGCCCCCCGGACTCTCAGAGCCCCGCACTACAGTTCCCCTGTGAACTTGGGATTTTATTATTAATGTGTTCTCTGCAGCGACGTCTAGATGAATTTAGGATTAGAGGATTCAGTTACACTTTATTATTGTTTGCCATTAAAAATCATGCAAATAAGACACAGAATAAAGCAACTTGTATTGTTTTTGGACACCAGATTTACATGTTTACTGCAAGAAAAATGACACCAAGCGCCTTCAAGGTGGTAATAAGATTGTGCCTCAGAGCCTTCGCTTTGTTGGTCTTTATTTATAATTTATGCCACGACAACTTCCAAAAGAGGTTTTAGACTAGTTTATCATGAAAACTTACAGCACAGCAAGAGGATTTTAAGGCTTACTGTTGTAGAGATGAAAAGAAAGCCTGAAAGCCATGTAGCTCGGGGGAGGGGGCGGAGGCGGCAGCACATGCTGTAGCCGGCTGACCTGGGCCCCGAAATTGCCGGAAGCTTCCTGGTCGCCAGAGCTGAAAGGAGACCTGCTGGGTGGCAGGCTTCTCACTTTTGGATTCACAGGAAGCTTTCCTCCCCCTTCGTTCTCAAGCCCTTGGGTTGCCTTGTTGAGCTTCTGACTTCTCTCTGGGAAGAGGTGGGCACGGACCCTGTTTGGGAGCATCTGGACGGAGAAGGGCTGGTGGAGAAAGAGACTCCGTTCCATCCTGACCCGAGTGTCGGAGGTGCCGCCGGGGAGCCGTTACCACGCCTTGGAGTTTAGAACCCCGCACTTGTGACTTGGTGTCGGCCAAGGAAAAGGAGGCTCAGTCCACGATGATCGCAAGCCTTCAGTTGACTGCTACGTCTGGCGCTTCCCCAGCACTCTGGCCCCCTGGTGTTTCAGCCCCGGGCCCCCCTTCCTGCTGGCCGGGAGGGAAGGATCGGCCGAGGCCCAGTCAGAGTCCAGAGCAGAAGCGTCGTGCACCTGCCCCTGGGGTCCCCGGGGGTCTTCACAAATGATGCGGCCCCACAACAGGTACGCGGCCGACCCTGACGCTCATTATCAGTAAAGATATATAAATGACAGCACGTGGTACACACGATGCAGGACTGGTAATAATTAACTTACAAAAGAGCAGCTTGGAAGCTAAGCAGCAGTTGTCCTGCTTTCCTCTTGCAAAAAAAGTTGGAAGCCACGTGCCGTGTCTGAAAGCTTGTGAGCAAGAGCGTAGGAGAGACAGATCGACTCATGGCCAGATGAGCCTTCTGTAATCACTGCAGGTATTGCTGAGCACACCTGGCTCTTGGGGGAGCTGCTGTTCTCTGATGTGTGAACCCTTGTTGCTGTCAGCACGGGTGCAGGTAAAGGATTTCTGGCTGTTAAACTCACAGCCAAGCAGCTTCTGTAAATTACAGGCCGTGTGACCGCAGAAATCATTGACTTCCGTGCTATAGACTTATTATTATCCTATTATATAACTCTTCTTAATCCTTTAGAATCACTTGTTAGACTTTTATAGGTAGCATAATTGTGTGCTCATTGAAGTAATGTCATTATACAGACTAATTCAAGACTATTAGAAATTTGGGGGACACCATTTATAATACCACCGAATGCATTCCAGGTACAGTTTGTTAGGGAAAAACGAATATTCAACCCCCAAGAACCCCAGGCCTGGGCATGAGCTTGGGCGCTGAGGAGGTTTGAGTTAACCGAAAGCTACTGGAAACTGGTTAGTTAGTCCTTAGCTGGCCCTTTGAGAAGCCATTAGACTTAGGGGTCGTTTCTGAGAAATGGATTTGAGACGCATAAGTGTACTATGATTTTATTTGGGGGCACCAGCCTGGAGATTTCACAAAGATAATTTCTGGGGCGTTCACAGCAGTGCCGGGAGCAGAGCAGGACCTTCCGCTGCCGCTGGGCGTGGTGCGCATGCGAGCTTTCCGGGGGGAGATGGGACTTGTTCCTCGGCAAGTGTCAGCAGCTCTTCTACTGTCTGTGAATTGAGCAGATCAGAACCATCTCCTTGTGTTTCAGGAGGGATTTGGGGGTGATCTGGGCCGAGGGGCTCAGCCTGCTACCACCCCAGGCGTGAGTGCTGTGCGTTTGTCTACGCCTCATGCAGCGCCGTGGGGCACCACTGGGCGGGTCGGGGAGGTGGCAGAAGCCGGGCCTGCAGAATGACATTTCTGTGGCCTAATGATTTTCAAAAACCATTTGTGAGATTGAGGTAATGTATTTCCCGGACACAAGCAATTTACTCCTTCCCACCGTGCTGAATCAGGCTGTTAAGCCTCTTGCTGTGTGCATATAGCTGTCGGCACCAGGGGGAAATGGTCAAGCTCAAGGCCCCTGCCATAGCCATGCTTGGCTCTTCTGGCATTGATGAGTAACTGCACTTTTGAAAATGAAGTTTTTAAGAACACTGGAAAATGTTAAGGGAGGAAAGCAGGATGCCAAATTGTATATGCGGTCAGATCTCAGGAAACACCCAGCATGCAGAGAAAAATACTGGGCGGATGCTGCCGGCAGGGTCACAGTGGCTCCTTCGTCTGAGTGCAAGGATTAGATTCAGTGTCCCCTTCTGTACTTTTTCAGTCCCTTACCCACTTCCCACTGCCTAGAGTGGCAACACCTGGCACCCAGGCGAGGAGCACCCCACGGAGAAGCACACAGATTTGGACACTGGCCATGAATCCTGGGCCCGTAACTTGCACGTTGTATAACCTTGGGCAACTCTCTTCATACCTCAGTCTCTTCATCTGTCAAATGGCCCAGTTACATCTACCTCAGAGGGGTGCTGTGAAGATTCCATCACTCGGCTCAGCACCTGGCAGTGTGGGGCAGGTGGGGGGGTCTAAAGAAATGATAGCCCCGGGCTTCCCTGGTGGCGCAGTGGTTAAGAATCCGCCTGCCAATGCAGGGGACACGGGTTCGAGCCCTGGTCCGGGAAGATCCCACACGCCGCGGAGCAACTAAGCCCGTGCGCCACAACTACTGAGCCTGCACTGTAGAGCCCGCGAGCCACAACTGCTGAAGCCCGAGTGCCTAGAGCCTGTACAACAAGAGAAGCCACCGCAACAAAAAGTAGCCCCCGCTCTCTGCAACTAGAGAAAGCCTGTGCACAGCAACAAAGACCCAAAAATAAAATAAATTAATAAAAAAAAAGATAATACTAATCTGGGTATGTAAAATTACATATTTATTGATGGCCCACTCTCCCCTGGCCTTATCATGCATAGACCTGCTTCTAGGTGCATTACGTACTCACAGGGTTCTTTTGACAAAAGGACCTTTCTCAGCCTTCCTCCCGCCCCTGAAAATCCAATATGTAGTTCAAAATAGCCAAAATCTTACATACATGATACCTCTCTGACTACTCAGGCCCCTAGTTTGTCCTCTTTTGCTGATTGTATAAACCAGTGGTTTTCACAGGAAGGTCTCAGAACCACTTACACTCTTAAAAATTATTGAGGAGCCCAAGGACTGAAGCCCGCATGGCTAGAGCCCGTGCTCCGCAACAAGAGAAGCCACTGCAATGAGAAGCCCGCGCACCGCAACGAAGAGCAGCCCCCGCTCGCCTCAACTAGAGAAGAGCCTGCACTCAGCGTGAAAGACCCAACGCAGCCAAAAATAAAAAAAATAAATAAAATAAATTTTTTAAAAAAAGAAATGATAGCCCTTGTGGGGGTTATTATAAAAGTGCATGTGTTTCTTTCATAATCTTAAAAACATTATAAATAAATAATGGGAGAAAGGAGTAATGACCGAAAATGGAAGAACAAAGCAGTCCATCTAGCTGCCCAGTGCCACCGACCCCTCTGTCCCGACCACAATGACCACTCTTTACTTGTCTTCAGGAAAGAGGAGGTCAGATGGCAGCCGGTGCCACATGGTGCATCCAGCCCTCCCAGGGGGAAAGCATGGAGCGCAATGGGAACATCCACTGGGATTATATCCCAGATAGTCAGGAGGGCTTCCTGGAGGAAGGAACATCTCAGCTGAGAGTGGAGGGCAGAGTAGGGGCCAATGAGGTGGAGAGGGAGGAACTTGCTTCGAGTACAGGGAAGGGCATGTGTAAAGCCACAGGTCGCAAAGAGCAAGGTGAGTTTGGGAAGCCTAGCTGGAGGGCAATGCGCAGGTGAGGTGGTGGTGAGAGGTGAGGCTGGGCAGGTGAGTGGGTGGCTCTCAGGTCAACTGGAGGCTTTCCCGCTAGACTGGGTCCATTTGCAACCCCCATGGAGTCCCTGAGCGTGGCCAGCAGAAGCCCACAGCCAGATAAGGCCTTAAGGCCAGAAGGCTCTGAGCATACCTCCTTGCTGGGTGTCTGCATGCGTTTTAGGGTGAGGGGCCCGCGTTTTTTGTTTTGTTTTGTTTTGTTTTTTGATGCATATTGAGAAATCATTATGAGAATGACCACCCCCATCCAAACCCCCTCACGGAGGGCTCGTGAGAACCGTGGCTTTGGCGGGCAGTGTGGGCCTGATGGAGCCTGCCCTCAGGGCTCAGGGCAGCCCTGGAAGGCCTCTTTGGGGAGCAGAGACAGCCTGGCGCTGGCCTGTGGCGGTTGCCGTGGCAGCAGGACCTGAGTGGCCTCACTTTCTGAGAGTGGTCGTCCTGTTGGGGGGCTCTGCCCTGGCTGGCGTCAGGTCGGGTGGGGGACTTAGCTGGGTCTCTGGAAAAGCCGTCAGGAGGTGCTCCCCGGGGACGAGGCTGTGTGTGACAGCCAGGACACCAGGGCCCCCCCAGCCTGGGCCTGCACAAGGATTAAGTTGGAGGCCACTGGAAATAAGTCAGGCCGTGCTCTCAGGGGCCCCCACTCAGTGACTGCTGCGTGCAGCCCGTCCCTGCCCGTGGGTGAAGCAGACACGCTGATCGCGAGCTGGCCCCTCCCCCGGCTCAGCTGGCGGGTGTCCCCCCTCCCTGCCACTGCTGTCCCTTGTCCCCGGTCTGCCTGCCCTGCCACTCCTCCAGTGGTGCCCCCTGTGCCTGCAGCACCCCACCTTCTCAGCTTCTCTCCTTCCACCTCACTGCCACTCAGATCCACCCCCAGGTCCTGGTGACACTTCTCCAAAATGACGTCCAGTGTGTCCTTAGCCCTGGCCTGCCCCCTCCCCTCTGGCCGTCCTCTTCACTGGTCTCCCCGCCAGGATTCTGGCCTCCTGTGCAGCAGCCAGACTGTTCTTTCAAAAGGGAAAGCTGACTATTGCTTTTCTCGCCTATGTTTAATCCTTCAACAGCTCCCCATCTTTTGTGGAGGGAGACGCTTCCAAAGTTCTCCGATCTGTTTTGCCTGCCCCTGCCGCGCTCCCATCCACACGGGGCCCCTGGCCCCTCCGCAGGCTGGCTCTCCCCGCCCCCTCACCTCCCGCCTTCCTCAGCAGCCCGCCCACCTCCTCAGTCAAAATTAAGCTTCGGGGCTTCCCTGGTGGCGCAGTGGTTGCGCGTCCGCCTGCCGATGCAGGGGAACCGGGTTCGCGCCCCGGTCTGGGGGGATCCCGCATGCCGCGGGGCGGCTGGGCCCGTGAGCCATGGCCGCT
>NC_041224.1:178111263-178140790 GCF_002837175.3 Physeter macrocephalus
CAAAAAAAAAAAAAAAAAAAAAAAAAAAAAAAAAAAAAAAAAAAAAAAATTAAGCTTCACCTGCTCTTATTATCTCTTGGAGGCCAGCTCTCTTCTCTCAGCACTGTCCCCACTTGTAATACCTGTTTGTACATTTGCTTACTATCTTTCTCTTTCATTAGACTCTTGTGAGCTGTTTTGTTCCCCGGAGGTTCTAGCAGTGAGCAGTGTTCTTGGCACATAGTGGACCCTGAATAAATAAATATCTGTGGAATAAACCCAGTGAATGAATTGAGAGTTGCCCAATTTTCAAAGCCTCTGTTTGCACATCTGTAAAATGGAGATAACTTCCCTGCCGACCTCATGGGTCTATGTGAGGATCACATGATTCCGTAATTTGGAAAAGTACTGTGGAAAGAGATGCACAGAAGTGGAAGTATAATATTAGGACTCCTTCTAACCAGGTCACAGCCTCCTCTTTCCCCGGGCGTGTTTTGAGAAAGAGTACTTCTTAGCATAAAAGAGTGCGAAGCCCCTTTTGATGATCTGGGTCAGGGTAGGCGCACCACGGAGGAGAGAGGCCTGCGGCTCCAGGGCAGATGTGGCACTCAGCCTGGAAAAGTCCCTAACTGCCCTTCCTGGTCCCCCTCAGGTGGGCTGCTCTGGAACAGCCCCTGGCAGTGTTTAAGGGAGCCCCAGCACGGAGACCTAGAGCGTTCTACCTATGCTGATGGGCTGCGGTAGTGCTTAGAAGCTGTGGAGAAGGGGGGAAGTTTGAGGAGACTAGATGGGCTTTCCAAGAGAGAGAAAAGGTGGTGTTAGAAGCTAACTATCAATAGAACTAACATTGACTTCTGGAAAAATTCTACAGTGGATTTGTGTTAGAACTCTTGGTTCCAAGTGATAGAACACTCAATTCCTAGTAGCTTAAAGCAAAAAAGTGAATCTGTTGGTTCAAGGGTGACGATGCCGAGGGCTGTTTCGCTTCAGGCGTGGCTGCACTCAGGGGTCAGATGTCCTCATGTCTTTGTCTCACCTCCTCTGTCTCGAGGTGTGCCCTGGTCCCAGGGACACGCCACCCCTGTGGTGGCTCCCTTTCAGCTTCAGGGCTACTGCTGTGCAACCCCAATGGAGAGGAAGTGCCTCTTCCCCTCTACTGCCTGCTGCAGCCCTGGGCTTGTACCCCACTGCCTCGGATTGTCCAGGCCTGGGTTATGCGTCCTTTGTAGAAGCTTTGAGCCAGTGCCTCGTGTAACACACTAACCGAGTGGGGCATGGGTGGTTCTCCAAGGAAGGTGGGCGAATGGACACTGGGCAAGCGGTAGAATCCGTGGCACTGCAGGACTAAAAGGTAGGTGTGCTTGCTGGGAGCCAGCATTCATTCACCAAAACCATTAACTCTTTTTTGAGTTCTTAGACTCATAGGATCTGTGTATATTGAGGCCAGAGACCAAGTGTATCTTGATTTGGAAAGGCACCTGACACTCACGGGGCCCAGGTCTTTAGAATCTTGACGATTCCGTCTCATCCTTATTTTGCAGGAGAGCTGGAACCGCAGGTCCTCCTGGGGCCAGAGACTCTCAGGCTGTTCTTGTGAACATGGCGGGGTGGTGGTGGTGGTGTCTACCATGCGATGTAGTCCAACTAGATGGCCGTGGCTTGTTGAAAAATAGCACCCAACCTAAAGAATTAATGATTTACTTCTAGAGTGGTGGAGGTTTCTCATGACCAAAGGGCATGATACTTAGCATTCTTCTGTTCCACAGCTTAATAATAAGCACATTGGGTAGCATTTCAGAAGGGAGGTCTGCTTGTCCAAGCTAGAGAGGACTCGAAACTAGGATCGCCATCCTTTGGTTCCTCTGTACATTTGTCCATACATCTGTTCATCTGTCCATTGGTCGATTCATCCGTCCCCAAAGGGCTGTCAGTGGGAAGAGGGCTCAGTCTGACTTTGTGTTGTATTCGTCCAGAGAACTGGATTAGGAGCCGCGTTTGGGACCGCAGAGCACATTGCTGGTGGGAGGTGGGTGAGCGTTGACGGTTAAGCCTGAAGGCTTTCCAGCCAGTCTGCCTCCGTCTGATTCTCTGATCCACCTCTCACCGTGTGACCTGGGGCAGATAACCTCTCTGTGGTTCAGTTATCTCTACTGTCAAGTGATGTTTATAATAATACCCACCTCATACTGTGCGGTAAGGATTGAGTTAATTCTTGTGAAGTGCTTAAAAGCACGCCTTAGCCTTACGTGTAGTACGGCTGAATGCATGATTGCTGTTACCCGGAGGTAGGAGGTGAGGTGGTATTTTGTCTCAGAATAATGTCCAAAATTGCAGTGCTCTCAGAAGGGGCTCCAGCTCCTCCTGGAGTCGTGCACTCCCCACCGCTGGACAGGCTGCACCACCTGCTGGGGACCCTGCAGGCCGCCGAGGGCTCCTCCCCCCTCCACAAGGAGGGGGGAGTGATGACCTCTAGAGCCCCTGCCTCCACTCCCCACGCACTCTTCAGCAACCTCTGCGAGACATCTTGCTCTCAATCCTTTTTACGCAAAGAAAACTCTTTTTTGCTCCGTTACATCTTCTGCTGGTAATTTAAAACTCCTTCCCTTTGTTCTGACCTTATTGAACAGAGACAATAATTTCTTGGAATTCTCTGTATCATGAATGCTCATGTACTTACAGATTCTGATCAAGTTTCTCCTCAACCTTTACTTTGAGGGAACTTGCATCATTTGGTATAGAAAACATTTTAGGAAGCACTTAGGAGGATGGTGTACGAGGAAAATGCTGCCTTAGCTCTCACTAGTTTTGCAGATACCAGCCGAGGTACCCTGCTCTTAGAGATTGAGGTGAAATTGGTTCAAACTCCTATACCATGTATGCTAGGAATGCTGCAGGCTTCCCAGGCTCTATACAAGTTTTCCTGAAGCTGACAGGGGTGGGGAGAGTGTTGTGCATGGGATTATTTCCTTAAATCATTCCTGGCTCCTCATTCATGCCTGCGGCAAATGACATCAGTTTGTAGATCACACTGGCCTTCTCGTCGTCTCTGTGACACAGTGACCCACCCACACCGTGAATGCTCCAATCCCCTGACTTATCCAAATATTCCTACCAGGATTCAGGATGTGGGGAGATTTTTACTGAAGTACTGGGGTAAAGAGATATTCAGTACTTTTTACTGAAGTACTGGGGTGGAGATGAGGAGATAGGGTGGCATATTACTGTCCATTACTGCAAACCAGATGCTTAAGATTAGATATTAGATTTGATTTCCAGTAAGGAAGGAGCTGTTCCCATCAGACTAACCTTCCCACAGCTGACAGTTATAAACTCTGAACAAAAGCAACAACAAACTACCCGAAGGTATTGGAGCACAACAAAAAGCAGGCAGACATAGAAGAGAGTCTTCCCTTAGAAGAAGGAAACAGCACTGGATGAATTTCCTACTTTTATGTTTTTCTGCCTGAGGGTAGGCTCCAGTCTGTGCCAGGCAGAGCAGCTAAAAGTCAGATAGAAAACCTGCAGTGTTACTGGCTTGAAGAACCATAATTTGGGGCAACTACAGCAGCTGGAGAGTGATGAGGGAAATCACAGACAGGAAAGAGTCAGAGCGGGGGGAGCCACAAATTCTGTGTATAGACTCTGCCCAAATCTCTGATGACTCCTGAACCCATGCATGGGGCAGATTCTAAGCAGGTCAGCTCAGACTAAGACAGGTGAATAGAATTTCTGCCGCTGCACACAACAGAGGAGACAAAGTTTGAAATGTGAATAGAGTCAAGTTAGCTTCCTGTTTTAGAAAAAGTTGATGTTCTTCAGAGAAACATAACAGAATCCAGAGTTTATACAATGTAAATTTTGTAATATCTAATATTTCACCCAAAATTACTCAATATAGAAAGAAACAGGAAAGAAAGAAAGAAACCCATATTCAAGAGAAAGAGTTTCTCTCCAAGATTATCCAGATGTTGAGATTAGCAGACAAGTATTTTAAAACAGTTATAAAAATGCTCAGGGACACAAAGGAAAATATACACACGATGAATAAAAAGATAGGAAATCTCTGTACAGAAATAGAAACTGTAAAGAAAAAAAAAAAAAGGAAAGCCTAGAACTGAAAAATATAGTGTCTGAAATAAAGAGTTTGTGCTTTGGACTCCATTGCAGAATGGAGATGAGAGAAGAAAGAGCCAGTGAACTTGGAGATAGAGCAATAGAAATTATTCAACTTGAAAGCAGAGAAAAAGAATAGAGGGAAAAAGAAACAGATACTCGGACCTCTGGACAATATCCAGAGATATTTGTCTAATATATAATAGTATATGTATAATTGGAGTCTCAGAGAAGATGAGAGACAATGGGGAAGAAAAAACTTTTCAAAGAAATAATGCTAAACTCCCCAAATTTGGTGAAATATGTACATTTACAGATTCAAAAGGAAAAAAAAAAAAAAACCCTGCAGATCCCAAACAGGACAAATATAAAGGAAACCACACTGTGGCATATCATAGTCAAACTTCTGGAAACCAAAGCTAAAGAGAACAATCTTAAAAGTAGCCAGAGAGGGACTTCCCTGGTGGCTCAGTGGTTAAGAGGCCATCTGCCAGTGCAGGGGACACAGGTTCAATCCCTGGCCCGGGAAGATCTCACATGCCGCAGAGCAGCTAAGCTCGTGCACCACAACTACTGAGCCTGTGCTCTGGAGCCTGCGAGCAGCAACTCCTGAGCCCACATGCTGCAACTGCTGAAGCCCACGTGCCTAGAGCCCGTGCTCCGCAACAAGAGAAACCATCGCAATGAGAAGCCCATGCACTGCAACGAAGAGTAGCCCCTGCTCACCTCAAGTAGAGAAAGCCCTTGCACAGCAACGAAGACCCAATGCAGGCAGGCAGGCAGGCAGGCAGGAAGGAAGGAAGGAAGGAAAAGAAAGAAAAAGACAGAAAGAAAAAAAAGTAGCCAGAGAAAAATGAGTATCATGTGGAAGGAAATAATTATATGAAAATGACTGACTTCTCTCATCAGAAACAATGGAGTTCAGAGACAGTGGAATGGCATCTTTTTTAAAAAAATATTTATTCATTTTCTTTATTTTGGCTGCCTCGGGTCTTAGTTGTGGCATGCGGGATCGTTTGTTGTGGTGTGTGGGCTCTTTATTGCGGTGCGTGAGCTTCTGTCCAGTTGTGGTGCATGGACTTCTCTCTAGTTGTGGTGTGCTGGTTTTCCCTCTCTAGTTGTGGTGCGCAGGCTCCAGGGCGCATGGGCTCTGTAGTTTGCAGCACACGGGCTGTCTTGTTGAGGTGCGCGAGCTCAGTAATTGTGGTGTGTGGGCTTAGCTGCCCTGTGGCATGTGGGATCTTAGTTCCCTGACCAGGGATTGAACCTGTGTCCCCTGCATTGGAAGACGGACTCTCTACCACTGGACTACCAGGGAAGTCCCTGGAATGGCATCTTTAAAGTGCTGATAGAAAAATTAAAATTTCTCAACTCATGATTCTGTATCCTTTAAGAATGAAGGTGAAATAAAGACATTTTCAGATGAATGAGAAGTAGGTGAGAATTCACTGGAAGCAGACCTGCACTACAGAAATGTTAAAGGAAGTTCTTTAGGATGGAGGAATATGATACCAGATAGGAACTCATATCTTTAGGGAGGATTGAAGTGGCTGTCAATGGTAAATATGTGGGAAGATATAAAAGACTATTTTTTCCTCTTAAATTAAAAGAATACATATGACTATTTAAAGCAAACATTTTCACATTGCATTGTGGGGTTTATAACATATATGGGTGGAATACATATGACAACTATAGTGTAAAGGATGGGGGTTGGAGAAGACATTTATGGTTGCAAGCTTCTTATATTTTATGTAAACTGGTACAATTTACTATAAGAAGACTTTAAAATATTAAGCATGACATATATACAATGGAATATTACTCAGCCATAAAAATAATGAAATTGAGTTATTTGTAGTGCGGTGGATGGACCTGGAGTCTATCATACAGAGTGAAGTAAGTCAGAAAGAGAAAAACAAATACCGTATGCTAACGCACATATATGAAATCTAAAAAAAAGGTACTGAAGAACCTAATGGCAGGGTAGGAATAAAGACTCAGATGTAGAGAATGGACTTGAGGACACGGGGGGGACAGAAAGCTGGGACGAAGTGAGAGAGTAGCATTGACATATATACACGACCAAATGTAAAATAGGTAGTGGGAAGCAGCCGCATAGCACAGAGAGATCAGCTTGGTGCTTTGCGATGACCTAGAGTGGTGGGATAGGGAGGGTGGGAGGGAGACTCAAGAGGGTGGGGATATGGGGACATATGTATACATATAGCTGATTCACTTTGTTGTACAACAGAAACTAACACAACATTGTAAAGCAATTATACTCCAATAAAGATGAAAAAAATAAAATATTAAGCATGTATATTATAATTCCTAGAGCAACCGCTTAAAAAAGGTTAAGAGGCATAGCTAAAAAGCCAATAGATAAAATGGAATTCTAAAAATAGGTATTTCAAACGAAGGCAGTAAAGGGGGAAAAGAGGAATAAAACAGAGGTAAACAGAAAACTAATAGCAAAATGGTAGCTGTAAATCTGCTCATATCAACAATTACATTAAATGTACATGGACTAAACACTACAATCAAAAGAGATTGTCAGAATGGATACAAAAGCAGACTAAATTATATTCTGTTGACAAGAGGTGCACTTCAAGTAAAAAAGAAACAAATAAGCTAAAAGTAAATAGGTGGAATAAAGGGATATCATCCAAATAGTAAGCATAAGGAGACTGGAAGTATTATAGTACTAACCAATAAAATAGACTTCAAGACAAAGGGTATTACCAGAGATAAGAGGGACTTTTCATAGTGATAAAATGATTAATTCATCAGGAAGACATAACAATCTATGAACCTAATAACGGAGCTTCAAAATACGTGAAAAAGTTTTCATAGAATTAAAGGGAGAATAAACAAATCCATAGTCATAGTTGGAGATATTAGCACTCTTCTCTAAGTATTTGATAGAACAACTAGACACATCAATAAAGATGGAAGATTTGTATAACATTATCAACTACCTTAACTAAACTGACATTTATGGAACACTATACATAACAATGCTGGGTACAGATGCTTTTCAAATTCAAATAGTACTTCTCTAAGGTAGGCCATGTGCTAGGACATAAAGCAAATATCAATACATTTTAAAAAGTTTAGGGACTTCCCTGGTGGTCCAGTGGGCAAGAATCCATGCTCCCAATTCAGGGGGCCCGGGTTCAATCCCTGGACGGGGAACTAGATCCCACAGGCATGCTGCAACTAAGAGTCTGCATGCTGCAACTAAAACATGCCGCAGTGAAAATCCTGTGTGCCACAACTAAGACCCGGCACAGCCTAAATAAATGTAAATAAATAAATATTAAAAGAGGGTTTAAACAATAGAAAGCCTAGTCTTTGATCACAGTGGAATTAAATTAATAATAAATAATAAGATACTGAAAAATAAGAAAAACTCCATAAACATTTGACAGGTAAATCACATACTTCTAAATAACTTATGGGGATTTATGCTTTTGGCTAAGATGGAGTAATAGGGACCAGATTTATGCTTCAATCTTAAATAATTAAAAGAAACAGGTAAAATATAAGGAACAGTGGTTTTCAGACACTGAACACCAGGTAGTGTAGACAGTGATCCCTGAGAGAGGGGAAACAAAATGGGATGAACCCTGAGATTGTTGCAGCTTACTGCCCGATGAGAGTTTCTGGACTATAGCACAGGGAGGAGAAACCCAGATGGGTCCCAGTGATCTTCCTGAATTGAGGAGACAGAGCTGGAATCCAGGAAGGGCAAGGCAGCTAGAGTTCTCAGAGTTCTCTCTAGAGTTCTGGTTCTCAGAATAGAGAACCAGAGACTAGAGAGCTGCCCAGAGAGAGAGGAGAGAGCTCCAGAGCCTATAGGAGGTTCCCTCAAAGTCTTCAGTGAAATACTGATCAGCACACGTGTATGAGGAAGCTCCCCGAGGTGGGGAAAGAGCCACTTGAAAGGAACAAGATGAACAATCCCCAGAGCTCACAGGACCAAGAATACTTCATATTCCCATAAGCCAGAGTGGGAAATCCTTGTAATTCACAAGGGTATTGCCTCAGGAATGGAGTAAAACAGCCCTAAATAAATGCTGCTCTTGTTCCTCCTATCAAAGCTTAGAGACTATCCTGGCAAGAAGTGAACTGTTTCCAAGTAATTTAATTGTGTCCTAGAACAAACTTCAAGACTATTATAGGAATACAAAAATTAAAAAAAAAAATCCACTAAAGTAAAATTCACTGTCTTGCTTCCAAACAGAGATTACAAAGGCATGTGAAAGAAGAAAAAAAATCTGAACCATGATGAGAAGAAAAATCAATAAATAGAAACATACCTAGAAATGGCAAGATGATACAATTAGTAAATAACGTTATACCAGCTGTTATAAATATGCCCTATATATACAAAGAGGTGGAGAAAAGCATGAACACAATAAGGAGAGACAAGGAAGACAGAAGAAAGGTCCAAATTGAACTCTAGAGGTGAAAAAAAATGTTTTGGATGAAAACTACACTAGATGGAATTAATTGCAGATCATAAACTGTAAAAGAAAAGGTTAGCAAATTTGAAGACATAGTTATAGAAACTATCTAAAATGCAGCACAGAGAGTAAAAAGCTTGGGAAAAAAAATAAACAGAGCATCAGTGAACTGTGAGATAACTTCAAGCTTACCCAATATACATGAAATTGGAGTCTTCAGAGGAAGAGAGAACAGAAAAAATCATTTAAAGAAATAAAGGCTGAGGGCTTCCCTGGTGGCGCAGTGGTTAAGAATCCACCTGCCAGTGCAGGGAACACGGGTTCAAGCCCTGGTCCGGGAAGATCCCACATGCCATGGAGCAGCTAAGCCTGTGCACCACAACTGCTGAGCCTGTGCTCTAGAGCCCACAAGCCACAACTACTGAGCCCGCGTGCCTAGAGCCCGTGCTCCACAACAAGAGAAGCCACTGCAATGAGAAGCCCGCATACCACAACAAAGAGTAGCCTCTGCTCACTGCAACTAGAGAAAGCCCGCCTGCAGCAACGAAGACCCATCACAGACAAAAATTGAAAATAAATAAATAAATAAAACAAATAAATAAATAGAAAGAAAAAAATTTCTTTAAAAAGAAAGAATGGCTGAAAGTTTTCTAAATTTGATGAAAATTAGAAACCCATATATCCAAGAACTACAATGAACTCCAAGCACAAGAAACATGAGGAAAAAGTTTACCAAGGTACATCATAATGGAATTTCTTATAATCAATGATAAAGCTAAAAATCTTAAATGCAGCCAGAGAGGGAGAAAAAGACAAGTTACGTACAGAGGAACAAAGATAAGAATGGCAACAGACCTCTTACTGGAAATGATGCCAGTGGAACAGCATATACTTAAAGTACCAAAAGAAAACAAACAGACCACTGCTAACCCAAAATTCAAAACCCAGCAAAACATCTTTTTAAAACAAAGGCAAAATACTGTTTTAGACATTTAAAAGTTGAAGCAGTTCATTTCCAGCAGACCTGCACTAAAGGAAATGTTAAAGTTCTTGAAACAGAAAGAAAATGATGCCAGATAGAAATTGCATCTTCACAGAGGAATGATGAGCACCGGAAATGGTGAATATGTGGGTAAATGTAAATACTTTTCTTTTTATTAAAAAATCGCTTTAAATGATGATTTATGTTTAAAGTAAAAATAATAACAATGTTTTGTGGCGTTTATAACATATGTAGGGGTAAAATATATGATAACATGCATAAAAGCTGAGATAGGAGGAATGGTGTATATTGTTATTATGATGCTTATGATTCTTTTTTTTTATAGCCAATACTTTATAATAACCATAAATGGAGTATAGTCTCTAAAAAGTTTCAATTACCGTTGTACATCTGAAACTAATATAATATTGTAAATCAACTATACATCAATAAAAAAATGAATGCTAAAAAAGAAGAATTTGTTTATAAAATGGGTAACATTACCAGTAGTTTTTGAAACTATTGGTCTAATACATAAACTTGTGCTGCTTTTAATATCATTCAACTGTTTGTCTGATTTATTTTTCATTAAGATATAATTCACACACCCCAGAGTTCTTCACCCTTTAAAGTTTCCAATTCAGTGGCTCTTAGTACAGTCACAAAGTGTGCAGCGATCACCGCTTTGTAATTCCTGTTTGTCTGATTTTCTTTTTTTATTATTTAAAAAAATGGAAAACCAAAAGTGTAATTTTCATTCAATAAGTATCCTTTGCTCCTTAGGCAGTTTTGCTGCAGAAAGTAAAGTCCATGATTTTAGAACGATGGTGGCAATTCATCAGCCGAGTAATCACTTTTCACACAGTTTCAATAATTGCAGCGATTTCCTTGAACTGTCTGTAGAAATTCTGAAACTGTGGAATTGTCATTTTGAAGGACTTCTTCTTTACTTGGCCTGAATGATCTGCCACTTTGAGCATCACTGCAACCTAAGGATACTTAAGTGATCTGCAGCTGTCTGAGCTCACAGCCATACCCAGCTTCCACTGAAAATCTACGAGCTGGTTGGTGACCTCGGCCTTAGCATCCAGCTGTGGGTCGCCACACCCCTCCCTAGCAGCGCCCCGGAATCCCACCACCCACTCAGGTGGAAGCTCCCGGGGCCGATTCTTATGATTCTTAAGGCAAGTGCTAATATTACTTGAAGGTAGACTGTGATAAGTTACAGCTGTATGCTGTAAGTCTTAAAGCAAGTAGTAATAAAACAAAACCAAGATTTATGGTTAGTAATCTAACAATGGGAGATAAAATGAAGTAACAAAAGATACTCAATCCAAAAGAAGGCCAAAAAAAAATTAGGAAAGAGGGAACAAACAATCGAGATAAATGGAAAACAAATAGCAAATTTAAGCCCAAACCATATCAGTAGTGGATAAAATGGCCTAAATGCCCATTTAAAAGACAAAGTTTGGGGACTTCCATGGTGGTGCAGTGGTTAAGAATCCACCTGCCAATGCAGGGGACATGGGTTTGATCGCTGGTCTGGGAAGATCCCACGTGCTGTGGAGCAGCTAAGCCTGTGCCACAACTACTGAACCTGCTCTCTAAAGCCCACGAGCCACAACTACTGAAGCCTGCACACCACAACTACTGAAGCCCGTGTGCCTAGAGCCCACGCTCCGCAACAGGAGAAGCCACTGCAATGAGAAGCCTGTGCACTGCAACAAAGAGTAGCCCCTCCTCGCCGCAACTAGAGAAAAGCCTGTGTGCAGCAACGGAGACCCAACACAGCCAAAATAAATAAATTAAAAAAAAAAAAAAAAGACAAAGTTTGTTAGGTTGGATAAAAAGGCAAGACCCAATTATACAATAGCTGCAAGAAACTTTAAATGAAAAGACACCCAAGGTTAAATGTAAAAGGATGGAAGAAGATATACCATACTAATAGTAATTAAAAAAAGAGTGGCCATATTAATATTAGACAAAGTAGATTTCAGAGCAAAGAATATTAGCAGGGATAAAGAGAGACATCTTATAATGATAAAGGGGTCAGTTCCTCAAAGGACATAACACTAGATACTTAACACTGGGCACATAAACATTAAGGGCATAAATATGTATACACCTAATAAGAGAGCTTTAAAATACATGAGGCATGATAGAACTGCAGGGAGAAATAATCACATATACAATTATAGTTGGAGCTTTCAACACCATTTTTTCCATAATCAATAGATCAAGTAGACCGAAAATCAGTAAAGGTATAGAAGACTTGAACAACACTATCACCAACTTGGCCTAATTGGCATTGAGAGAACACTCCATGTAACAACAACAGAACACACATTCTCTTTTCAAGTGTGCATGGAATGTTTACCAAGATAGACCATATTCTAGGCCATAAAACAAGGCTCAGTAAATTTAAAAGGATTGAAATTATTCAAAGTATATTCTCTAATGGTGTTAAGATTAAATTAAAAATCAATAACAGATATCCCAAATATTTGGAAACTAAACAGCACACTTGTAATTAACCTCTGGGTTCAGGGAGAAACTGATAGGGATATTAGAAAGTATTTTGAACCGTATGCAAATGAAAACACAACATATAAAATTTTGTGGAATGTAGCTAGAGCAGTTCTCAGATGGTAATTTATAGCATTAATGCCTATATTAAAGAAGAAAATTTCAAATCAATGATCTTAGCTTCCACTTTAAGACATACAAGAAAGAAAAGCAAATTCAACCCAAAGTAAGCAAAAGAAAGGAGATAAAGAAAAAGCAGATATAATTGAAATAGAAAACATAAACCGTAGAGAAAAGTCAGTGATGCCAAAAGCTGGTTCTTTGAGATCAGTGAAAGTGATAAACCTTTAGCCACTCATCAGGAATAAAGAGAAAAGATACAAATTACCAATGTTAGGAATAAGAGAAGTGACTTAATTACAAATTCTAAAGATATTAAGAGAGTACTAAGGTAATATTATGATCAACTTTCTGTCAGTGAATTCTGCAATTTAGATGACCTGGATAAATCCCTTGAGAGACTCAAGCAATAAAAGCTCACTGACAAAATTAGATAACTCCAAAGCCTTGTCTCTATTAAAGAAATTGAATTCATAGTTAAAAGCCTTCCCATAAAAAAAACTCCATGCCCCAAAACTTCACTAGTGAATTTTACCAAACTTTTTTTTTTTTTTTTTTTTTTTTTTTTGCGGTACATGGGCCTCTCACCGTTGTGGCCTCTCCCGCTGCCGGGCACAGGCTCCGGACAGGGTGTCTTTGGTGTCCTTTTATCTAGAACATTTCCTCTGCCCTGGCTTTATGCATACTCTTTTTTTTTTTTTTTTGCGGTACATGGGCCTCTCACCGTTGTGGCCTCTCCCGCTGCCGAGCACAGGCTCCGGACACGCAGGCCCAGCGGCCACGGCCCACGGGCCCAGCCGCTCTGCGGCATGTGGGATCCTTCCGGACCGGGGCACAATATTGGGTTGGCCAAAAAGTGCCTTCGGTTTTTAAGGAAAAATAAAAGACACATTTTTCATTTTCACCAAGAACTTTATTGAGCAACATATTCACCCTTTTGTTCCACTACCTTCTGCCATTTTTCAGGCAACTTCATAATTCCATTTTCCCAAAACTTTTTATCTTTTTGAACAAAGAACTGTTTTAGGTGCCTTTTACAGTCTTCTAGGGAACTGAAATTTTTTCCCTTAAGAGAATTTTGTAAAGACTGAAATAAATGGAAATCCGAAGGTGCAATATCTAGTGAGTACGGCGGATGAATCAGAACTTCCCAGCCAAGCTGTAAGAGTTTTTGCCTGGTCGTCAAAAAAACATGTGGTCTTGCGTTATCCTGATGGAAGATTATGCGTTTTCTGTTGACTAATTCTGGACGCTTTTCATCAAGTGGTGCTTTCAGTTGGTCTAACTGGGAGCAGTACTTGTTGGAATTAATCGTTTGGTTTTCTGGAAGGAGCTCGTAATAGCGGACTCCCTTCTAACCCCACCATATACACAACATCGCCTTCTTTGGATGAAGACTGGCCTTTGGTGTGGTTGCTGGTGGTTCATTTCACTTGCCCCACGATCTCTTCTGTTCCACATCATTGTACAGTATCCACTTTTCATTGCCCATCACAATTTGTTTTAAAAACGGAACATTTTTGTTATGTTTAAGTAGAGAATCGCATGCGTAAATATGGTCAAGAAGTTTTTTTTCACTTAACTTATGTGGAACCCAAACATCAAAGCGATGAACATAACCAAGCTGTTGCAAATGATTTTCAACGCATGAGTTGGATATTTTGAGTATGTCAGCTATCTCCTGAGTGGTTCTCAATTAATGTCTTGATTTGATTGGTATCAACTTCAACTGGTCTACCTGACCATGGAGCATCGGCCAGCGAGAAATCTCCAGCATGAAACTTTGCAAACCACTTTTGACATGTTCAATCAGTCAGAGCATCATCTCCATACACCGCACAAATCTGTTTTTGTGTTTCAGTCACATTTTTACCTTTCTTAAAATAATAAAGCATAGTATGCCGAAAATGTTACTCTCTTTCTTCCATCTTCAATATTAAAATGGCAACACAAAAATTCACCAATTTTGATGTCTTTATTTATTTATTTTTAATGGGGTATAGCTGTTTTACAATGTTGTGTTAGTTTCTACCGTACAGTGGAGTTCCCTGTGCTATACAGCAGGTTCTCATCAGTTATCTATTTTATACATATTGGTGTATATATGTCAATCCCAATCTCCCAGTTCATCCCACCCCCTTTCCCCCGCTTGGTGTCCATACGTTTGTTCTCTATGTCTGTGTCTCTGTTTCTGCCTTGCAAACCGGTTCATCTGTACCGTTTTTCTAGATTCCACATATATGTGTTAATATACAATATTTGTTTTTCTCTTTCTGACTTACTTCACTCTCTATGACAGTCTCTAGGTCCATCCACGTCTCTACAAATGACCCAATTTCATTCCTTTTTATGGCTGAAGAATATTCCATTGTACCACATCTTCTTCATCCATTCGTCTGTCAATGGGCATTTAGGTTGCTTCCGTGACCTGGCTATTGTACATAGTGCTGCAGCGAACATTGGGGTGCGTGTGTCGATAAGTCTTTTTTAAAAATGCATGCTGATATGACAGCTGTCACATACAATCTAACAAAATCGTTTTGGATGAAGTTAAAAACAACTAAGTGCTACTACAGCCATCTTACGGAAAAAACTGAACAAACCTTTTGGCCAACCCAATAAAAAACAAAAGTCAGGCAGGTAGGCAGAGAGAAGGCGACCGGTGGCTAAAGCTATATATAGGTCTTGAGAGACTGTTAGGAACTGCTGGTGGGGCCATGTCTCAGTAACCAGAACACGGAAACTGCAGTGAACACGCACCTGCACCACGTCTCGCGTGTCACGTTCTTTCTAAATCTGACTTTTGTTGGACACGTAGAATGTCTCCAGTTAATACATCAAGTCATCTTAGCACATGTGACAGGAGACTTAACTCCTTAATTCCATGAAGGCAGATTGGGCTCTCTAATTACTTAATTGAAAAAAGGTACACACTTCAGGCTGCGTGGTGTTTGGGAATTAATCTTTAAAACCTGACAGCAAACATTAAATTCAATTAGGGAGAGCGATTAGCAAGGATTCTTCTCTCCCTCACCCTGGGTACTTTGAGAAGTGGCTGACTGGGGTGCATTGATTCAGATGCTATCGTCGTGTATATATCAACCAGGAGAGCCAAGCACGCATTTTTCATTTCAGAGGGGAGTTATTGGATAATTTACGGATTGATGGATTTCCTTAAACACGTTTCCACGGCTGATTTAGGAGGCCGTGGCCAAGAATTCAGACCTCTCTGGTTGCTGCTTTTGGCCTTGGTGGCCTTGGTTTAAGGTCTCTTTTTTCTTCTGTCTTTGATTAGGGCTATGATCCACCCCCTCCTCGTCCTCCACCACCTCCTTCTCCCCCTTCTCCAACACGTGGCTGATAGCAGGTACCCAGGAAATGTTTGTTGAATGAATGATTAAATGAATGAGTTTAATAGATGAGGACATTTGGGCATATTTGCTTTAGAGCACATTCATTTTCTCACGCTCTCTTTGCCTCTCTTTAGGGGAAATACAGTGTAGTGTTCACAGCTCCCATCCCCCAACCCTGCCCCTCTCCCTCTACCCTCTCCAAGCATATTTTTTATAGTCTGACTACAAGTACACAAAGAAACATGATAGAGTTTTGCTTCATGTGTGTTTTTAAAATTGTGGTGCAACACACATAAGATTTACCCGCGTAGCCATTTTTAAGTGTAGGTTCAGCGGCATTAAGTACATTCACATTGTTGTGCAGCCGTCATCACCATCCATCTGCAGAACCCTTCATCTTGCAAAACTGAAACTCTGTCCCCATTAAAAAGTCTCCATTTCCCCCTCCCCCCAGCCCCTGGTAACCACCGTTCTACTTTCTACGTCTATGATTTTGAGTACTCTAGGGACCCCACACATGTGGAATTATACTTTCTTTTTGTGACTGGCTTATTTCACTTAGCGTGTTGTCTTCAAGGGTTATCCATGTGGTGGGTTGTGTCAGAATTTCATTTCTTCTTAAGACAGTAATATTCCATTGTGTGTGTATATATATATATGTATATATATATATCACATTTTGTTTATCCATCTATCCCTCAGTGGACACTTGGGTTGCTTCCACATTTTTGCTGTTGTGACTAATGCAGCTGTGAACGTTGGCATACAAATATCTCTTTGAGATCCTGGTTTTAATTTTTTGAGCATATACACACAAGTGGAATTGCTGGATCATACTGTAAGTCTATGTTTAATGTTTTGAGGTTCTGCTGTGCTGTTTTCTCTAGTGGCTGGACCATTTTGCCTTCCCCCTAACAATGTACAAAGGTTCTGATTTCTCCACCTCCTCGCCAACACATATCTTCTTCTTTTTTGATAGAAGCCATTCTACTGGGTGTGAGGTGGTGTTCCATGTGTTTTTAAAATTTAGATGGCATCATACTGCATATATGCAGCTTGTCTTATGTATTCAATATTATCTTTTCACTGTTTAGCCAAGTTAACCCTGTAGATCTAGTTCATTAATTTTACTTTATTTTTTCCTTTAAAGTCATACTTGTACATAGTTTTGAAAAAAACAGCAGTGCCCTGTGCTCTGCCTTTCCACCATGAATTCCCACTGCGCTTTGAAGTCTTCTGGCTGTTGCCTCTGTTATTTCTGTTCATATTTCTAAATGTAAATGTTGCTATTTTTTGCTTTTCAGTCCGAAACCCCAGCTGTTGACCCCTAATAAGGAAGAAAGGAACTGAGCTCTCTTACCATTCTTTCAAGGCTACTCTTGACCTCTTGTTTTCTTAATCTTAGACATTTCCATATGCCCGGGAAATATGCTTTCAGAGCTCTGATCCTATGCATTTTGAGGACCTTCAGGATGTGGCAGGGTGAATTTTCTCATTTTGAAAGGGGAGGTTATCGCTCACATCCAGTTTGTGGATCTGCATGGGCACGCTTTGGGTTTACTCTTATCAAGGAAATAAGAGAGGGTCAGGGACTCCTGCTGTTAAGAACCGCATGCACTACATGCCTCAGGAAGCACAGCCTCCGGCGCCGCGGCTCCTGCCGTGCGCCAGCCACGGTGCGGTGTGCCCAGCCCTCGCTCATTCCTCACCACTGCCCTTGGGACGGGGCTCTTCTTATCCCCGTTATATGGAGGAGGAGACTGAGGCCTGAAGAGGCCAAGCTTCTCAGCCAAGTCACAAGGCTGGCAAAAGCAGCAGCATCACACAGGAGGCCCTGTAGGTGCCTTCCTGCTTCTTGTGTTCAGTCCTCTGACCCACCTTGGATGGTAGGTGAGAGCATCCCTTTCTTCCTGCAGTGACACCAGGGGAGGACACTAGCACTGCTGAGCACCTCCGCGTGCCAGGCCCTGGGCCGGCCTGGTTGGGCTCCTCGCTCGCCGGCCTTTCCCTGGGCTGTGTGGCGGTCGGCGGAGTTTCCTGGGAGAGCTGGTGGGAAGCCGAACGCAGCTCTTTCATGCACAAGTGGTCCTGGCCCTTGGAATGTACAGTTCTATCCTCGAGGGCTTAAAAACACATTTCAGAGGTCATTAAGTGTACATAGGGCTTTCTGCCACGAGCCTCGCTCCCCAGGGAAAGCAGGGGGTAGTGAGGGCCAGTACTTTCTCTCCCAGAAAAAAGGACAGCTTGCCCTTCGGGCAGAGATCTGCTCTGTGCCTGGTTGCACACACAGGTGTGGCAGACTCTATTTTGGATCTTAGTCTTAAAGCAGGACCCGTGCAGGTAGCCTGGCCTGGTGCGGCATCCACTACAGGTCTCAGAAAGTCCTGTCTCGGAGGACACATGTCAGAGGTGCAGGCGAGGCTGGGCTGGAACTTTCTGGTGGTGAGCAGGTGTGAAGGGCTGGGCAGGTGAGCAGCAGAACACAGGACATGCTGTTTCCTTGTGAGCTCCCTTAACCCCCAGAAAAAATTTTGTGAGAGTCTCCCCCTCGACCTGCCAGTCCCAAGGCCTTATTACATTTCCACAAAGAGAAGTTGAACATCTGGATACTGTTTTGATGGTGACATATTGGGAATGTAGTTCCACTGTGAGAGCCTCTTCCCCGTGCACAGGGGCTGAGCTGGGCCCCCAGGATCAGGCCCCCGCTCATGACATCTGCCGCTGTGTTTGCCTCATAGGTGTGGAACGCCGTGGACTCGGGAAGCTGCTTGCAGACCTACTCCCTGCACAGCGAGGCGGTGCGGGCCGCCCGGTGGTCCCCCTGTGGCCGGCGCATCCTCAGTGGTGGCTTCGACTTCGCCCTGCACCTAACAGACCTCGAAACAGGTGTGTTTCTCTGTTTCATTACCCCGAGGCGCCCCCTCCTCCGAGCTGGCAGCAGAGTTAGCTTTCTCACTGGGGAGGTTTCTGGGAGGGGGATTCTGCAGCCACAAGCTGCAGACGGTGTCAGGGCAGGGGCAGACGGGATGGGGGGAGACTCACGCTCGGCAAGCGTGTTTCCAGGCTGTTTGCCTGAAACCGAGACTGTCCCGTAGGGCTCACAGCGGGCCTCTGCCAACCTGCCCAGAGGACAGAGCCCCACGGTTGTCCCAGCTCCAAGCTGTGGAGCTGGACAGAGGTGGCTTTTTAATCAACTTCTGACATGCAGTTTGTACTGAGATAGATTTAGCTTTATCACAGCGTCCTTTGGTTGGAATCAGTTTAGAATTCCTGTCAATTCATTATCGCTGTAAGGCTGTAAGGAACGATACCAGCTCATAAGGAAAGCCTGCAAACGAGTTCTGCTTTCATGCCCACACTGAAAAGGCATTTGGGTGAGATGGATTCGTGCTGGCTAAATCCTAAGGGGGCTCTTGACAAGCAGGGCGAGAAGGAGAGAGGAGTCGGTGGAAGGAAGTTTCCATTCCCCAGCGTTGCGATGCAGCCGGCACGTCGAGCGTGAATCCGGCCACAGCCCCGGAGCGGGGGCCTGTCTGTGCTTCGGGCGAGGACGGAGCCAGTGAGCGCAGACCTGGGTTCCAGCCTCGCCCCTGACCCCCAGGCCGGCTGCCCTCAGCGCCCACGTTGCCTTTTCCTCCCTGGGTTCCTCCTGGGTCACTTTTCTGCTGGGCCTCACTGCCAGCACCAGGAGGGGAGGCCTGGCAGCGCCCGGGGCGCCCCTCGAGCCCTCAGGCAGCCCCTGCCTGCCTGGCCCAGCTGTGGTGGTGCTGGGGTCCGTGCCTCTCCCAGAGTCCGGCAAACAGGGGATGATCACTCCGGGGTCCAGCCACCCAGCTCCGCGCCGCAGCTCGGACGCGGCGGGTTTGTCCCTCACCTGGAGTGTCCTCCTCTCTTGCTGGGTCACCGAGGGACGGCCCTGTTGCGGCCATGCAGCAACTTTGACTGGGCCCCGTGTGCTGTCAGTAGGGGTGTTGACCAGGCTGTCGGCTGTGTCGGCGGCTGGTACTGTGCCACGGGCTTTGCGCACATTTCAGTCCTGCCAGCATTGTTTTCCCCACTTCTCAGGTGACGAGACTGAGGCTCCAAGGGGCGAGTGACTGGCTCAGGGCCTCCCAGCGGTGCAAGGCAGGCGGGGATTTGGAGCCACGTCCGTGCAGCTGCAAACCCCGCTCCCTTTCCACGGTGCTTTCCACAAAGTACGGTGTTCTTTTTGGCAACAAAGACCGTGATCTTCCTGTGAGCCCCTCCGAGAGGGAGCCGAGGCTCAGGGGGTTTGGTGCCACTGGGTGACGGTGACAGTTGGGTCTTTGATGACCGCAGCAGGTACTGTCACTGCGCACCTACTGTGTGCAAGGCCTTCCTCTGCAGCTTAACATACGGGGTGAGGCCCCATTCACCCCCTGAGACTGGCACCACCGGAATCCCCTCGTCACACACGGGCCCGGGGCACAACCAGGAAGCGGCTGAGCCAGGTTGCACACGGGTCTGCCAGGCTCCGAAGCCGGCTGCCTGACCGTTATACTTTGCTACCTGTGTGTCTAATAAGCCGTGCTCGGTATTGGGGACACAGAGGTGAATAAGTCCCAGGATCCACCCTGGAGAAGCTCACATCTGCTGAGGGAGATAGAATTGCAGAGAGTCCCAGGGTATAGTGATGGAGAGAGATATAGGAACCGCAAGGACATCTAGCCTGGGAGATCAAGGAAGGCTTCCTGGAGGAAGTGGGACCCAAGCTGAGGCAGAAACTGGGGGACAGAGAATCAGGATGGAGGCGGGCTGGGGAGGGGGAGGGAAGTGCGTTCTCAGCAGATGGAAAGAGGATGGAGTTCAGGAACATGAACCACGTGGTGTGTGTGGAAGTGTGGGGTGCAGGGAGCTGGGGGAGGTGAGTCTGGGGGTGCAGGAATGGGAGCTCGGGCTCCATGCGCTTCCTGGCCTGTGGGGTGCGCATTCCCCAGATGCCGCTCCCCAGTCCAGTGTCACTGAGCACCCATGGGTACCTGCGCTGCCTGCCCAAGAGTGGAGAAGGGATGCTTCTCACATGCTGGTGATGCTGTCGTGTTAATCAAATACAAGTTCATTTGATAACGTTAATGGGTTCCTAGCGGCCCTTTGTCACGATCTATCTTCTCAATCAACAGATGTTAAGCAGACATTGCCATTGTGTGTGTGTGTGTGTGTGTGTGTGTGTGTGTGTGTGTGTGTGTGTATGTGTGAGTGAGTGAGTGAGTGAGTGGGGGGGCCTCTGACATTTTCAGACGTTCAAAGAGAGTCCTCTCACCTGGCCAGTTAGGCACTGCCACAGCAGGTGGCAGTAGGGGGCCGTTGCTGAGTTTGGAGCAGGAGAGAATCATGGCTCCACGTGCACCCAGGGCAGGTCTCCCTGGTGGCTGTAGCGGGTTGGGGGTGACCCGAGGCTGGGTGGGGAGCTGCAGGAGGGGATGTGGCAGCCCTGCCCAGCTGGTGGTAGAACTCGCTGGAGGGAACATTGTCTGGCCCGGGCCCAGCTGCTCCTCCAGCTGTGGTGTGCTGGGTGGGATGGGGAAAGCCCATCCCACCCAGTGATGGCCCTGCCCTCAGGGCTTTGCCGTCCCCCCGGGGAGGTGAGGGGGCACTTTTGCCCTCCACCCCTCTGCTGGGAATGGGCTCACCACCTGGTTTGCCTATTGAAGGCCCACTTTCATTCATTCAGCAGCTACCTGTACAGGACCTGGACTGGGGCTACCGTGGTCCGCGTGCTGGATGTCCTTTGCTGCTTGGTGGGTAGGGTCCAGGGGTCTGGCCTTGCCCTTGGGGAAGCCCTCCAGCCCCTGGGTGGGGCCTCTCCCACTGAGGGGTTGTTGGTTTCTGTGTCCGTCCCCATAGCTAGTGTGGGAGCTCCTTGAGGATGGGGCCCATCCAGGTGGTCTGTGTGTCTCTGTCACCTGGCCAGGCCTGGCTCGGAGCAGCCGCTCAGCGTGCGCGCACATGAGGCAGAGCTGAGGAGGCCCTTGCCAGGAGGGGGTGGGTTCGTCAGGGGCCGCCGGAGTGGGGTCTGCGTGCACGCCCACGCCTCATTCCGGCCCCCCACCTGGCCCAGGGTGTGCGGGGGGCTCTCTGTGTACAGCCCCCGTGGTTCTTGGCCTCGTTTGACTTCTCCTGTCCTTTCTCGTCACTGAGTCTGATCTGCCTTTTCATTTGCTCTGCCTATTTCCGCCCTTGGTGATTTGGCTGTTTCATTTCAATCTAATTAGAACTCCCTGCCAGGAGAAAGCAACGCAGGGCGTTCTCACCGCGGCGCTCTGGGAATTAGTCACTCGGTGCCCATTGTCGTTAATGGGAATTTGGCGCCAAGGCCATTTATCCTGGTGTCCTCAGTCAATACAGTTAAAAATCTGTGGATTCTAAAACGTCAATACCCGGCCTGAAATATGGAGGGCAAGCAACATTTTATCTCGCTAATTTATAGTTCTGACGGGCTGTTGGCTGATAGAACACCCATGAATCAACACTTACATAAAATCTGCTCGCAGGTTGATTATTTTTGGTGCTATCATTTCAGTCTGTAATCTTCCTAACAAAACGTCTCTGGTGCATTAGGCTGAGGCGGCCTCGGGGAGCGCTGGTCTTCGACTCCACCAGGGCCCGAGTGTCACCTGCTTTATGAGTCAGCTGTCCGGCATACCAGATCAGCCAGTCTCCTCAAAAGCCCCCGAAGAGCTTGAGCTCGTTCAGTTCTAAGTGGTACTGGTTCTTGCAGATTCCACCCCTTAGACCATCGCCCCCAGCCTGGCTGTTAAGGCCTCGGAGGCATGCAGAGGCCTCGAACTTTGCATTTGTTGGCTGCAAAGGAAATGGTCCTTTCCCTGGAGCCCCCAGGGCCCTGGATGGGCAGGGCACCCTGTCCTCCTTCCTGTACCCAGTCAGCTCTCCTGATGTGTGTCCAGCCCATCCGGGGCATCCAGGCCGTGCCACCCGGTCCCAGCTCCCGGATGCCGGAGGCAGCCCAGTGTGGTAGGAGGAGCTAGGATGGGGTGCAGACACGGCTCTTCCACCTACCCAAGCCGGGCGTTCTTGGGGAAGCTTCCTTTACTTCCGTTTCCGCATCTGTGAGACGGGTAGCAACGCCCAGCGGCTGGGGTCGTGGAGGGGAACAGCTGAGATAACGTACCCAGAGTGCCTGCTGCACGGTGAGCACTCCGCAAAGGCTGCCCTTCCCTTCCCCGTCCCTGCCCCACAAGGCCCTTCAGAAGGTAGGAAATCATGACCTTGTTCCTCTGAGCATCCAGAGAGCCCCAGTGGCTGGACCATTTCCCCAAATGGGGCAGCTTTGGTGGCTCAGTTCCAAAAGCCCCCAAAGATCCCCCTGAGCCAGCTTACTAGTGTGGCTCTTGGCCCCACGTGTGGGTCTGGGGGCAGACCGGCAGGGAGACCGCCTTTCAGGGTCTCCCAGCCTCGCCTGCGTCTTTCACTGCTCCATGACAGAATGGCCTGAGCGGGGTAGCGGCCTCCTCCTGGTGATGGGTCGGCACATGCCTTTTACCAGAGTGGGCGTCCTCTTCACGCAGACCCCGCTTCCCGCATCTTGCTGCCCCCGCCCCTGCTTGGCTTCTGCTCTGGGGTCCCTGTGTCTTTCCGCGGGGGTCGTGGTGCATGGGCGTGAGTGGCCCACTGGGACTGGACCCATAAACGATCATGACTTTTCTTTTCCAAGAATTGTCTTCTGGTGTCTCCCTTGTTTTTGCATCACGACTGGGGCCTCCATCACAGGAATGCTCCAAGGAAAAGGGGAGTGACAAATTGGCTGGGTGCTCACTGTGGGCCAGGCTGTAAGCCGTGTAGCCCTGGTTCCTGGCACCCCGCCTGGCCTGTATCAAGCCAAAATGAATAAGTGGATGTTAGGCCCTCTGCTTATTACATATTTAGTCTTCATGCTAACCTATGAGGGAAGTGTTTCTATCCCCATTTCATGGGCTCAGAAACTGAGGCTTGGAGCGTTTGATGACCTTCAGTGACAGAGCTGGGGTTCAGCTCCGGCCCATGTGACTGGCAGAGGCTTTGGCTGTTGAGGGACAAGAGTGGGTGCCCTCAACCACGTGTGTTTCTGGGCTGTGACCAAACAGTTTGCTTAAGCCGACTCCGGGGGAGCCCGCTTGGCTCTCACCGGGCAGCTGGCTCACCACCTGCCGAGGATAACTCGGGGCCTCTGGGAAGAAAGCGCGCCCAGGCTGATCTTGACTGATCGCTCTGATGAAGTGACTGGCTGAAGGGTGCTTCTCCGGCTATCGACAGCCGCCGTTGCAGCAGGAGAAATGTTTGCCCTGACGATTTTAAAACACTTGTCAGAGCAAGGGTGAGAAGCGTCCGAAATTAAAAGCCCGGAGAAGAGTGTCAGGGGCTCACTCGGCTTTGGAGAAGTGGCTGCAGGGGAGCTCCTTGTTGGGCTAAAGCCTTCAGAGCGGTGCCGTCCCCCGACCCCGGGTCTCCTGGGAGGCGCTGGTGAGAGGGGCCTGGGCTTCTCCAGCCTTTAGGCTTTCGAGCACCATGACTGTTTTCTGGAACATCTCAGAGGAACCCGGTTAGGTACTCTTCATGCGCCCGCGGACAGCAGGAAGGTCTCCTGCCAGCCGGCATGGATATGCAGCTCCCGAGGGTGTGGGCACGTCTCGTGTCATTGCTCCTTTGGTCCTCGGGGTTTCATTACTAGATCCAGACATGGAGGCTGTGCAGAGCTCTGTGCCCCAGTGAGGTCTGAGCTGACAGTGGTCCCTGGCTGCCGCCCCTCCAGTGCCCTCTTGCCCTGGGAGCAGCTGCTGGCCCTCCTGTCCTCCGTCTCACAGATACAGGCAGGACCCCCGCAGACTCCTCTACACAAAGGAGTCCCACTGTCTCTTAAGCTCGCTCCTCCACCGGCATCCCTTTCCCAGCCCTCCTTCAAACTAGTCTGTTCTCAAGGCTGTGCCCTCTGATCCCGGGCACCCGGCCCCATTCCCCACCCACGCTCTTCTCCTCCGCCCTGAGGAGTGTTTCTCTCCAGTTCCAACCTCGATTTCTCCCCCTCTTTCCATACAGCTTTGGGGTAAGAAGCTGACCTAGTTGTGGATATTAAATCAGATGTTACCAAGCTTGAGTAAAGCCCCTGCCAGCCCCGTATCTCACACTCCAGAACCTGCCTTCGAGGTCCTTCCACGCCTCCACAAACGTCTCACTAGTCATCTGCCTCTGGTTAAGCTCGTGCCAGCCCTCTGGATAAATCAAAGGTGGTTTTTAATCAACGGCACGATTTCATTCATTACCACTGTTGCACAGCGGTGACGTTTTTCTCTCTGTGTGTGTTTAATTGTGATCGCACTGCAGGTTGGCTCTCTTCGCAGTTAGGACGACCTCTGTCCACTGACCCCGGAGCCTAAACACAGTCACGGCTTGTTCGTCGTCCTGGTGGTGACCTCTGAGTCCCAGAAAACCAACTTAGGTTGTACCTTTGGGACCTGTTTGCAAGTTGAGAACTTTTTTTTTTTTTTTTTAATTTTGGAACATTCAGTCTTGTCCAGTTAATTGAATGCAGTGGCCAAACTTGATACGAAAGAAATTTCTACAACAGCTACTGCTGTTTCTTCTGTGACTACTACTGCTGTAGCTACTGTCCGTCGGGCCTGTCATTTGTCTGGGGCTTGCTGTCTTACATGCATTATTTCTAATTCTCACAACAAGCCCTGAAGGTAAGATTTATTATCCTGATTTCACGTCTTAGGAGCCCACGGATCTGAGAGGCTTGCCGGCTGATCCCGGGGCTGCTAGCTTATCTACGGGGAGCATGCAGACATGGGTCCGTCTGACTCTGGCCTGGACCCTCCCCAGGACTCTGCCCGGTGTGCCAAGATGGCCCTTGTTTCTCATTCACAGAGTTTGATGCGAAAGTTAGTAAGCTCCTTTCTTCGTTAACTTTGAGTCAGCAGGCTTAAATTTACAGCTGGCTGACTACCTCCCGGAGGATGAGTGTAACGATATTGATTGCCGCCTGCCTGGGAACGCGAGCTCAATCAGCGCCAGCCGACAGCGCCAGCCAATCCCCCGTCAGCATCTCCCCTACGGCTCCCGAGCCTGTGATGTGCACGCGGAGCTCAGCAGAAGGAAAGGTCACGAATCGCTCGCGGGCGGGCTCTGGGGTCACACGGGTCCAGCCTCTGTCCCAGCGTGGCCGACCTGCAAGTCCCTGGACGAGGCCTCACCCCTCTGGGCTTCCATCCCCATCCCCCCAGCGCTGAGAAACGGGGTAATTACACCTCCCCCGCAGGGGTGTGGCCTGACGCGTGCGAGCCCCGGGCGGGCCTGGAGGCGATAGGCGCCATCTCTCTGGGGAGGAGGGCATGAGCTTCCCTGCTCTTTCTTGGGCACCCGTACTTGGCTTTCACCTGACCTGTGTCAAGTGCTTTTACGTGCCAGGAAGTGGGCGGGGGGGGGACCAGGCGTGCTGAGGGGCAGAGGAGGGCCCTCAGGGCCCTGGAGCCCTCATGACGATAGGGTCCCACAGGGTAGGCGTTAGGGTTGACAGGCAGTGTTGCCTGGCCACGCAGGTGGTCACCTTGGGAAGCTCAGTGTCTCCGCCTGAGAAAGAGGGGGGCCCCCCCGAGGAGGAGCCCGGCCAGCGTCACCAGCTGCCTTCTCACAGCAATATTGGTGATGGTGCATTGGCGGCGCTAGTAGTGTGAAGAGAACCAGTTGAGTTTCTGCATTCTGTCTTAAACGTGTTTTTGCTTTAATGCCGATTTATAGTTTATTTGTATCATTATGGATTCAAGGAGGAAAAGAAGTGATTTTTCCTATCTCCAAGAGAGTCTGAACTGTTCTTTTATACTGGTTGAGTTCATTAGAACAAGATCAGTAAAGTCAGTGTTAGTGGACTAAATATTTTAAAACTCGGTTTCTTATAAGCAGCATGCAGTGACTAAGTGGAATTTTCCATAACAAACATGTAAACAAGCCAGATAAGTCTCACGGTTAAAGGTTATATACAACTAACCATTGTGCTCAAAGTAGCACTGCCCAGGAGGGGATGCGATAAACAAGCTGCTCCCGGCTTCCCTGGTGGCGCAGTGGTTAAGAATCCGCCTGCCAATGCAGGGGACACGGGTTCGAGCCCTGGTCCGGTAGGATCCCACATGCCGCGGAGCAACTAAGCCTGTGCGCCACAACTCCTGAGCCTGTGCTCTAGAGCCCGCGAGCCACCACTACTGAAGCCCGCACGTCTAGAGCCCGTGCTCCGCAACAAGAGAAGCCACCGCAGTGAGAAGCCCGCGCACCACAGGGAAGAGTAGCCCCCGCTCGCCGCAACTAGAGGAAACCTGCGCGCAGCAACGAAGACCCGACGCAGCCAAAAATAAAAATTAAAAAAATAAAGAAAATAGATAAAGAAAATTAAAAAAAAAAACAAAAAAAAAAACAAACAAAAAAGGCTACTCTATTCATGAAAAGTTGCAGCGTAGGAACACATCTGACAGCAAAGGACCTTCACCTCCAGTGTGGCTATCACCTTCAAGACAGTTTCTGATAAATATTTACCAGCCTTTATTTGTATCTCTTTAACTAAATGTAAGGGCCAGCCTAGGGCATTGTATTCTCATAGCCTCAGAACAAAAACTCAATGTCAATAATCTCTCAAGTTCCCTGCTGTTAAAAACTCATATCCCTTGGTTTTAGCTTTCAGTTTAACTAAGGGTGAATTCAATAATTTGAGGTTTAGTTTTTTTTCAAACTGTAAGAGTTCTCCCCTTTGTTGTTTGCTGTCTGCCAGGCCCTCTAGAATGCTTTCTGTACAACCCTCCCGACAGACGTGTGTTTGTGAGGGCGTGTGACACAGCAGTGAAGGGCCCTGCCCAAGGTCGCTCCACTGGAAGTGACAGAGCTGGGGTGGGACCCGGGTGTGTGTGACTCTCCACCCCTCTGCTGTATCACCTCCCACTTTGAACAGGTTGCTGGGTGACAATGGCTGGGGTCCTGATTTCGGAGCCACAGTCTTGCCCCAGGCCTCCTTACCTCGTGTTTCCCAATAGGTATCTGTAATTATTATTCAAAAATGGAAAAATTTCATTTTGGTCCCTTTTAACAAAGAACTACAGTAAAGGCCTAGTTATTACAAGTAAAAGTAGGAAAAAATATAAATTACAGCTTGTCTTCTAACTGGAAAATTTTAGTATTTAAAAGACATAGATTCTCTCTCAATCTCTTTAGGGGATTGAGAATGAATAACGTAGTCAGAAATACATTTTTTCAGCAAAAAAGTTCAGTCATTATCTTTTAGCAACTCGACTTTCACTTTTCCTCTCATCTTTTTCCCCCATTATTGGCAAGACTGTCATGGCACTTTTTGAAAAAAACATGGCTAATTCACTGCTTTTCCTGAAATAAGCATATGGTATATGCTATGGTCCAAGAAACAGGGAGAATTTTTTCCCCAGGCATGTAGAGTTTGTTTTTCCTTTTGGACTTAAGGGTTGGCAGTGAGTTCCAAATGAGCAAGAAGTGGGCATTAGGCGCAGCTGTATCTGTCTGGAGAGAAGACTTCTGGCCTACAGGGGCCTTCTTGCGCCGGTGTGAGGGTCGCAGCGACGTCTGTGCTCCTTTTCCATCGAGGGGATGTGATGATAGTCCCTTGCCCTTAGCCCCCATGTGGCTCCCCCAGCCCCTTGGTTGGAGCGAAGCTCCTGAAGCCAGCGCTGCAGGCACGAAGCCCATCCCCAGGGCGCACAGTACCGCTCAGGCGGGCGGCCCCCTGCTCCATCCTCCCTGGGAAGGGGGGCTTGCTAACCGGGCATGTCACACTTGCTTTCTGACCCCGAAGTGTAGCAGAAAAGGCGAGGAAGAGTTTGGGTCCCAGACAAGTTTCAGGAAAGGAAAAGAAGAATAAGAACAAGGAATACCAGGTTTCCAATTAGACTAATTCCTCGGGAAGTGATTTTTTTGGTCTACTTGAGAGTGTTACTTGTCTCTTGACCTAGTGAGAGGGACACAGCGCACAGAATACTACAAGTCTGCTCATCTTCCTCATGCTTTTATAGAAGAGTTCTTTACTTAGTAGAAAAACAGTATTATGACAGCAATATTAGTATAATTTTAATTTTTTTAACGGTTTACCTTTTTTTGTGTGTGGTTTTTTTTTTTTTGGTTGTTTATTTATTTACTTATTTATCTTTGGCTGTGTTGGGTCTTCGTTTCTGTGCGAGGGCTTTCTCCAGTTGTGGCGAGCAGGGGCCACTCTTCGTCGCGGTGCGCGGGCCTCTCGCTATCACGGCCTCTCTTGTTGCGGAGCACAGGCTCCAGACGCGCAGGCTCAGTAGTTGTGGCTCACGGGCCCAGTTGCTCCGCGGCATGTGGGATCTTCCCAGACCAGGGCTCGAACCCGTGTCCCCTGCATCGGCAGGCGGATCCTCAACCACTGCGCCACCAGGGAAGCCCGATATTAGTATAATTTAAGAAGTTCTCTTACTACCCCTAGAACAATTCCTTTCCTGTTGGTGAATCACGTCTTCCCTATCTTTGTTCACGTCAGTCCTTCTTTAATACTCCTGTAATTTAAGCACAGGCATCAAGCTTTGTCCCTCTTGCCACAGAGTGCTATGTATAATTCCAGTTGTAAATGGCTTTTCAACATCCCACCAGGCAGAGAACCACATTTGCCTTAGCTGCTCTCTCAGCTTGGACAGCTAGGCTGCTCCTTATAGACCCTTCACCGTCCTCAGTGGAGCGACCCCAACTGGCCGGCTCTTGACAGCACAGTGATGACATAGGATGACCGTGGAAATCTTTGTGAGTTGCATTTTGTAGCAAAATAGTTGAGGGGCTTGTTGAGCTTAAAGAGGTATAGAGTCTTCATTTACAAAAAGTCAAGGGGCTTCCCTGGTGGCGCAGTGGTTGAGAGTCCGCCTGCCGATGCAGGGGACACGGGTTCGTGCCCCGGTCCGGGAGGATCCCACATGCCGCGGAGCGGCTGGGCCCGTGAGCCATGG
>NC_041224.1:178140892-178154341 GCF_002837175.3 Physeter macrocephalus
CAAAAAAAAAAAAAAAAAAAAAAAAAAAGTCAAGTGTTTCCAGAGTTTTCTCTGATGACAACTGACTGCCAATTGTAGGCCTTAGAAGATATCAGAAAAAAATCAGCACACTTAATCATCCATCAAGGTAAAGGTGATGCTTGAACAAAGAACAAGAGAGTAGCCTCTTTCCAAGAAATCTGTACTATGGAGAGAACACTTTGAAAACAGATGTTTTTAATTGTTTATATCATTCTGTAATTTTTGTTGCCAAAAACGATGTGAACGTGTCACCTATTAAAAACTTCAGTGTCAGCACTCTTAACCTGGGAACAGTGTTTTTCTAATCCTGCTTTAAAATCCTGTAAATGTAAATTTCAGTGGATTTTGAATTAGGTTGTTAAAAATATGAGAATACAGTAATACCCACTGATTAGTTGCAGGAGCCATTATTTGACATTAGGGGAAGTGGAGCTTTATTAGCAAATTGTTCACAAAATCCTTTGCATCAGTGGTAGATGGAAGTGGAAAACGTCTCCCCTGTTGCTAGTGGTAAACGTCTTCCACTCTGGGTCCTCACATCTCTGGAAGGAGGCTTTGGGGCTCTGACAGACTTCAGTGTGTAAACTTAAGCTGTAACCGGGCTACTGTCAAATCACTGAGTCACAAAAAGGTCCCTACATTTTAAAAAAATGGAAGCATATTCAGTCCTGTTGCTCTTACTAAAATTATTATAACTCATTTGATTTAATAATTTCCAAGAGGTTTGTTGATACTCTTAGTAAATGGCATATTAAAATATATTTAAAAACATTGTTTATTTTATCCTTGTCTCATCTTTCAAAATGTTCTTTTTTTGGCAATTGCTTTTATGTTCATAATATATTGGTAGAGTAGCACACTGTGTAACTTATAAATAAATATACATGTGTTGGCGGTATGTGCCTAAGGGTTTCTCATGGCTGGGATGTACTGTCAGACGAGTGTGGAGACCAAGGATCTAGGCAAATTGGATTTATCAAGGCTTCTGCTGCAACTCTCAAGAGGACCAATTGATGACTTTCATTTCCTTACCTGGTGAGCTGCTGGAGCACTTAACTAAAGTGTGGTCCTAAACACAGAGCAGGGCAGCCTTCCGGAAGCGCTCCCTGAATTGAAGGACCGAGTGTACTTCCTGGGTTCCCGTGAGAGGAGATGATGCTTGAGATCTTGGCGTTGCATTGGTCTCCAGCTTCTTATGTCCCTAACTGCCCACTGCCTCAGTCCAGGGGAAGGGTTCAAGGTTGTTCCTCCTGGGCTGTGGCACCGTGTAGAGGAAGGCATGCTGGCTTTCGAGACCTGGGCTCGGCACAAAAGATCTGTTCCCCGAGTCCGACCTGTTCTAAATGGTCGACATTTCTGGCGTTTTTATGGCTTACCTCTAAGAGAGCTCAGTGATGGGAAGACGGTTTCCACAGCAGAGGTACGTGTGTGCACGCAGACGTTTGCACAACATCCAGGAGCACTTGACAGCAGTTTCATGGCAGATAGAAAAGGTGGTCCACGCACCCCCTCCAACCTGTGGCCTGAGCCACTGTGACGTCACACTCTCATTTATCGCCCAGCGTCTGATGCCACCCCACGTGCCACGCTCTATGGCAAACCATTGATGGGTTATCACGAGGGTGTGATTGTAAGAGGCTGATCCTAAAAAGAATCATTTTGGAGCATCCTGCTTTTGGTTTTTAGACTCCCAGTAAGTAATCTAACGAAATTAATTGTGTAGCTCTGGAAGTGTTATTCAGTCTCCCCGAGCCTTGGATTTTTTTCAACTGCACACTGGATTATGTGCTTGAAATGAGTTGATGTGCATAATGTTTACAGAGCACCTAAAAGGTGGATTCAGGAATCTTGTTTATCCCCGGGGGTGGGGGATTCAGCTAATTGAGGACCGGGTGGCCAGAGAGTGAGGGCAAATGCCGCTGCTGTTGTGTTTCCAGAAAGTCTCCAGTGGCCGCCTCAGGCCCAGGTGGGCTGCGCTTTCCCGTGGCTCCGTATCAGATGGCATCTTAGTGTTAAGGTATGTAGTTTGTGATCTGAGTATTTTCTAAACCTCTCTTCTCTTCTCGTGTTGTAGGAACCCAGCTATTCAGTGGTCAAAGTGACTTTAGAATCACTACCTTGAAATTTCATCCAAGAGACCACAGCGTTTTCGTATGTGGCGGCTTCAGCTCTGAAATGAAAGCTTGGGACATAAGGACCAGCAAGGTAACACCCCTCCTCCTCACATGGCCTTTCCAGGAGAGCTTGCCTGGACATTTTGAATGATTGAGGGTGGGTCAGCATCTATATATAGGACCCTTGAGATGGAATAATTACCACTTAATATTTAATCAGTGGGAAGCATAATTTTTCGATGTTTTGAAAGAACATTCTTGAGTTGTTAGATTATTAAAGCATCATAGGTGCAATTCTATACAGCATATTACTAAAAATATTTGTTGAGTACCTACTGTGTGCAAATGCTTCCAGATGTTATAAAATGAATCAGCCTCAGATTACTCAGGGGAATAATACGTGGATACAAATAAGTGGGGTGGAGAAGTGCTCTGTGTGTGTGTGTGTGTGTGTATGTGTGAGTGAGAGGAGGAGTGGTGGGGAGGGAGGGGCCGGCATTCAGAGCGGGTGAGCTTTCAGCTCAGCTCAGTGTAAGGAAGGCTTCTCGGAGGAGACAGTGTTCCCGTTGGGCCTTAAAGGCTGGTCACCGTCAGTCCCACAGAGGAGTGATGTCCACTCCCGTCCTTCACCACAGCCTGCCGCTCCTGTTGCTTCCCTAACTTAGGAAATGGCAACTCCAGGACTTCCCTGGCCGTCCAGTGGTTAAGACTCCACGTTCCCAATGCAGGGGGCATGGGTTCGATCCCTGGTCAGGGAACTAAGATCTCACATTCCACACAGCGTGGCCAAAAAAAACAAAGTGGCAACTCCATCCTTCTGGTTGTTCAGGCCCAAACCATCAGCAAATCCAGTCATAACTCGGGTTTAAGCTGCCCTTGTTCTCTTGCTCGGATAATTGCAGTAGTTTCCTCTCTGGTATCTGTCTTCACCTCCCACCCCCACCCCACCCCACCCCACCCCGCCGGACCCCTTACTGTTTGTTCTCAACACAGTAGCCAGAGTGGCCTGTGACAGTGGAAGTCAGATGTGTCACTCTTATGGTCAGAACCCTCCAGGCTCGGGTCTCACTCACAGGAAAAGCTGCGTCCCTAGGGCGGCCCACCAGGCCTCACCATCTCCGCTCAGCCTCAGCCCCACCCGCCTCCTTGCCTTTCTTAGAACACACCAGCACAGTCCTGTCTCAGGGCCTTTGCACGTTTCACTTTCTGCCTGGCATGCTCTCCTCCCAGTTTTCTATGGAGAGGCTCCCTCCCTCCTACAGGGTTCTGCTCAAATGCCACCTCTGTAGTGAGGCCTTCCCGGACCACCGTGCCAGCCACCCCTGGCATTCACTAGTCCCCCTGCCACCTCTTTCCTCTCCGTGGCATTTACCATCACCTGGCCCACTATGGATTTTACTTGTCTATTTGCCTTGTCTCCATCCCCTCGAATGTCAGCTCTTCCAGGGCAGGGATTTTTGTCTGTTTTGTTTGCTGCTGACTTCTAGCTCCTAGAACAGTGCCTGGCACATAGTAGGTACTCAGCAGACCGTGGGTGACTGAATGAGTGGATGGAGGCAGAGGGCAGTCACACGGGATGGGGGATACAAGGTGTGTGCAGGGCCAGTGACCCGCTCGACTTGGGGGATACAAGGTGTGTGCAGGGCCAGTGACCCGCTCGACTTGGGGGATACAAGGTGTGTGCAGGGCCAGTGACCCGCTCGACTTGGGGGATACAAGGTGTGTGCAGGGCCAGTGACCCGCTCGACTTGGGGGATACAAGGTGTGTGCAGGGCCAGTGACCCGCTCGACTTGGGGGATACAAGGTGTGTGCAGGGCCAGTGACCCGCTCGAGTTTGGGGATACAAGGTGTGTGGAGGGCCAGGACCCGCTCGACTTGGGGGATACAAGGTGTGTGCAGGGCCAGTGACCCGCTCGACTTGGGGGATACAAGGTGTGTGCAGGGCCAGTGACCCGCTCGACTTGGGGGATACAAGGTGTGTGCAGGGCCAGTGACCCGCTCGACTTGGGGGATACAAGGTGTGTGCAGGGCCAGTGACCCGCTCGACTTGGGGGATACAAGGTGTGTGCAGGGCCAGTGACCCGCTCGACTTGGGGGATACAAGGTGTGTGCAGGGCCAGTGACCCGCTCGACTTGGGGGATACAAGGTGTGTGCAGGGCCAGTGACCCGCTCGACTTGGGGGATACAAGGTGTGTGCAGGGCCAGTGACCCGCTCGACTTGGGGGATACAAGGTGTGTGCAGGGCCAGTGGCCTGCTCAGCTTGGCCAGGCGTGGGCCCCAGGCAGTGGGACAGGCCGGGCAGAGAGGCTCTTAATGCCGTGAGTCTGGGTTTCGGTCAGCAGCGGGGAGCCGCGGGAGGTTTGTGAGCAGGGGCGCTGGGGTCAGGGGTGCAGAGGGGCCCAGGGAGGGGCGGTGGGGAAGAGCCTGACTGCCCCCTGCCTCTGGGGGGCTCAGTGATTTCAGGATGGCTGTTTCAAGCTCTGAGAAGTACCGCCCTTGTCTGAAGGAGGCACACAGCCACTAGAATGCTACAGGGTAGTTCATGATGATACCTGCATTGATCTTGACCTTGAAAGAAGAGGGTGTGGAACGTCAGAGCATGTCCTCCTGCATTAGGGATGCCGGGGAGTCAGTGGTCCCACGCCGAAGGGCTCTAGCCTGCTGCATCTGCAGCGCCAAAGCCTCTACCTAAAGGCATCCCCCTCCAGGGCCGCCTCCTGCCCCATCCTGGGCAGGTGCAGCCCCCAGCAGGTCTTCACTGAGCAGAGGCCGTTCTGCGTGGCCAGGATGGAAGGAGGTAGGACAAGACCTCCAGTGCTGGATTCGAAAGGCGAGTTGGTGTGTCAGACCAGCTGCTGCAGGAAGGCACTTTCCCCCCAGGCTGTGGGAAGGGGCTGCTGGTGTTTGCAGGAGAACCTAAAACCAGAGACAGTTTCCTTAAAGAGAACAGGATGTTTTATCCATAGGTATCTTGCCTAAAGTACTTCACAAGTGGGAGAATTAGAGCATAGAGAGATGTACTCTTTTTTAAAAAAACACACATTTTTCTTTTACAAGAGACTTTTTTTAAAACAAGAATATTTGGAAAAGAGAGAAAAGTTACCCATAAAGAAGTGGATGTGTGGACTTTTAAAAGCACTAGAACACTTGTATATGAGATATAAATACATGATAAATGAAAGAAGACATTGGAAAGTGCTGCTCGAGTTGGAAACTCTTAGTCATGCTGTTTGAAGCGGGGCCTCCTGATCAACCAGCCCCTGGTGACGGCCGCGTCCCTTAGAGGTGTGCTGTTTTTAGCCTCAAAGACCAAACACGTAAGAAATTACTCATCAAGGACGCCATCTGATTTAAGACTTTGTTAAAAATATCGGATTTTCTCCTAGGGCAGACGCCAGCTGACGCGTTCTGAGAATGCTGGGGGAGAAGCAATTAGGAGCAGATGTTGCTGTGACTGGTATTGGCATGTTTGCCAGTCTCTCCCCAGCTAATAATGTGGGTAAAGGGATCTGTGCAATATTTGTTTTTACTTCCTTTTTACCAACAATCTGACTGCCTGTCCTCGCTTGCTGGGTCACAAGGACTATTTCCAGTTGCATCAGCCAGACTCAGGGGACCAGTCTCTCTCCTGCTTCAGTTCTGTTTCCTCTGATAGGTGTGGCCCAGGTGCCTTGTATGGACCCAGCAGGAGGGCCAGAGAGGAAAGGTGTGGACGGCCACCTGGGGCGGCTCTCTGCCCTCCTGCTGGGCTCCCGTGGGGCCTGGGGCTCTGTCCCAGGTGCTGAACTTTCCCACCCTCCCTGGTGAGTGTAGGAACACCTAGGGCTGAGCGGCTTGTCTTTTTCTGACTGCCTTCAGGGGCAGCCGTGGAAACTGCAGGAGGGACACAGACCTTAGCTTAAAATCAAGACGGGTTTCCTCTTTTAAAAACAACGGAAGGACTGTTATTATTATAAAAGTAATATGTGATTATATGAAAAAACTAGAAAATAAAAACAGAGAGAAGGTGTAGTCGAGCCAGCCAAAGGTAAACATCAGTAACATTTAAATATTTTTATTTCATGTTCTTTTCCACTGTGTGTTTTTTCAAACATTGTTTGGTCTTATGTTTATACAGTTTTGTATTTTGCTTTTCACACAGCATTGTAAGGGTTTTCCTTACAGTGAAATGAATTCTTGTAGATTTTTAGTACATTCCTCTGATGCAGTATGCTTGGCTAATTTGCTCCATGCCTTATCCTCAGTACTCAGAGCCGTGTCTGACACAGCAGGCACTCGATAAATATGGATCGAATGAGTCAATTTCAAATGGTTTAGCTTATTAAACCATTTCCTGAGGTTGGATTTTAGGACATTTCCTTTTGTTTGGTTTGGTTTGCCATTTAAAGTTAATAGATGTGAAGGTGGAGATCAGGGATCGGCAAGCTGCAGCTTGGGGCTAAATCTGACTTGCTGCCTGTTTTTGTAAATAAAGTTTTATCGGAATGCAGTTCCTGTCATTCATTTGTGTATCAGCTACAGCTGCTTTCACACCACAGTGGCAGAGTTGAGTAATTGCACCGGAGACCACATGGCCCGCAAAGCCAAAAATATTTATGATCTGCCCGATCCCTGCTAAGTCGTACGTGGCCGTGATGTGTGTCACACTGTGGCTTGTCGGGACTGATCCTCCCGATCTGGCTGACAAGGTGGGTGCCCCTGTGACTCACCCTATTATGGGCACCCTGTGGAAACCGTGTGCTCAGAGAATGTCTTTTCCAGAGAACCGTGCTTCAGTCAGGGGTATATGGGTCGTTTCCCTCTCTTGTTATAATCTCCAGACAAACCGTCGCAGTCGACTTTGTTATACATTCCACTGTGAGACACATTTGTGCATCTAGTGTTTTCCACATTTGCAGTTTATTTCCTGCAGCTTGTGCCCCAGAACTCAAATTGCTGGGTTAAAGTGAGTCAGCATTTTGAAGGTAAGGGGTAGGTTTCCAACGGTGGAGCTGAGCCCACCACTGGAGCAGGACGGTGCGGCCAGACAGCGTCTCGCCGGGTCTGAAGAGTCGTTGGAACAGACAACTCTAAAACTACTTTCCAGTCATAGACTTTTATTCCTTAAGCTTAGCCACATGATGAATGTTAGGATTCTGGACTTCTCTGGTCCAGCCCAGTGCATTATAGCAAATGGGCTATTTGGCTCCCCTGTCTTTTCTTGGCCCATCTCTCTCTGCTCTGGTTTGATGAGTGGATCACACCCCTCGTCACTGCAGAGCGCCTGGCTTCACTTCCAGCAGGTCGGCAGGATGTGTTCCGCACGAACCCTCCGAGCCTGCTTCCTCGTGCTGGCTCCGTGCTGCCAGTACAGGCTTTTCTAACTCCTCTGTCTCCCGACAGCCTGCTCGAACGTGGGTCTGGTCTGGAACCCAAGCTGTCTGTGGTCTGACCTTCATGTTACCACGGGGGTCCAAGCCCCTCCGGGCCGGCAGTGCTTATTGGCCCGAGATCCAGCAGACCTGGGTTCCCATCCTCCCTTTCCTACTTGCTTAGCTGGCAGATTTTAGGCAAATCTCTAAACTAAAGCCTCTCTCAGTCAAGGGTTTCCCCCGTGGTATAGTAAAGGGGCAGGATGAAGTCATCTTTAAAGCAGGGCCTCTTAACTCTCCTGTGTGTAGGAGAGCACCTGGGACTCTTGTTAGGATGCAGACACTGTTTCGGCAAGATGATGTCTTAGTCAGCTCACACTGCTGTAAGGAAATACCACAGCCTGGGGGGCTTAAACAGCAGACATTTATTTCTCATTGTTCTGGAGGCTGGAAGTCCGAGATCAGGGTGCCAGGGTGGTCGGGTTCTGGTGAGGGGGCTCCTCCTGGTTTGTAGATAGCTGCCGCTTGCCGTGTCCTCACACAATGGAGAGCAGGCAAGCTCCGGGCTCTTCATCCCTTTTTAACGCGACCACCCCCATCCTGGGACCTCCACCCTCATGACCTTATCCAAACCTAATTACCTCACGAAGGCCCCGTCTCCAGATATCATCACATTGGGGACTAGGGCTTCAAAATATAGATCTTTTGGGGGGGGGACACAAACATTCAGTCCTTTGCAGGTGAGACCCTGCATTTCAGCAAGCTCCCAGGAGATGCAGAGGCAGACGGCCCATGGTCCACACTTTGAGAAGCCAGGTCTCAAAGGGCCTCTGAACGCAGAGGTCCCATGCTTCTCTCACGTGAGCATCCTTGGTCTTCGTCCTCGATTGACCTGCACCACCTGTGACCTATCTCAGTGATAAAAGGCCGTGAGCGCCTTCACCTGACAGCTGTTCATTTACGACTGCCTGTGAGGGGGGCTCAGTCCGGCCATGTCTGTGCCCTGGCGTCTCCCACAGGACCTGGAACCAGAGCAGGTGCTCAGGGGGTAACTTGGAGTGAGCTGCTGGGGTCAGCCGCCCCTCCCATCATGATGGAGCCCTGCAGGAGCGCCCCCCCTGCCCACACTTCGGGGGGCAGTGGCCTCCCTGGGATTTCTGCAGAGAGAGTGGGCCCTCCAACAAATGGGAAACAAAGGCGAGCTGCAGTTGAGCTGTAACTGGTCATTCCGGAAGTGTAGACAGAGGCCGAGGGCTTGGGAGATCCTGGGCCAGATGGGGGCTGGTGCAGTGGTTCTACCGCTGCAGCCAAGGCTGAGCTCTCATGTGCCCCAGTGTCTCGTAGATGACGGAGTTTCCAGCCTCGCAGGGCCCTGGCTCTTTGCCCGGCAGGGAATGGGAGCTGGAGAGTTCCAGATCTGCAGGGCCACCAGCACTGTGGGAAAGGCTCCAAGGTAGTTACTTTTAGGTTCGCTTTAAGATGACTGTGTAGTTTGAGCCAAAAGTTAGGATAGGTAATAAAATTTCTCCCTTGTATCATGAATTAAAGTTGTAGAAAAACTCCTACAGAGGCTTGAAAATCATATTGCATACTTAGTGAATCACCCTTTTTGCGAGACTAGGTTCTGGAACCCCAACCTCAGCAAATTACCTCTCGGCCAAGCAGGATCGAGCACTGCAAATTGGAGCAGCCCTGGAAAATCTGGGACACGTGGCTCCCGACGCTGGGAGCCTGGCCTCTGCTCCAGTTCTCTTGCCTTCCGCGGGCAGGGCCGACGCTGGGCAGGCTGGGGCCGGGCGCGACTCCCTATGCATAGGTCTACTCTGCTCTCGAGCAGGAGAGCCTCAGGCGCCCTCAGGTCCCCCCTGGGCCTCGCAAACACCGACCCCCACCCCGCTCGGGTATTCCCAGCATGACATCTACTCGGACAGACCAGCTCACTTCTTTTGCTCTAGTGCTGGTTTGACCCGAATCATCAATGGTCCATGCTTGTTCTACATCTTTCTTTCTTTTTAAGTTTGTAAAGGGCCGTCTTCACTTCCAGATCTTGAGTTCATTCCTCGACCTCCTTTTGGAGCTTTGATCCCAAACCCACTGCAGGTGTCCTATCATGCGGTGACGGTGGGCGAGGCCTTTGGCTCGTCCTTCCCTCCTGCTTGGGGTCTCATGTCTGCCTGTTATCACAGCCCCTCACTCTGCTGCAGTTTCCCCACAGAATGTAAGCTCCCTGAGGGCAGGGATTTGCTCCTTTCCTGCTGCTTTCCCTGAGCCTAGCGAAGTGCTGGGTGGATGGGATGGGACTGTTGCAGGAATGACTAACGGCCTTAATCCAGGCCCGTTAAAAAAAAAAAAATCCCAAGTGATAAGCCCACCCAGGTGAAGTGGAAGCTGAGTCAGCATCTGTTAACACGCTCTTCTCCGGCACCTGCCGTGGGCGTCCTGCCCCCGAGGGGGAATGAACCAGCTGGTCATGCAGCCAGGGGCTGCTGGTCTGGACTGGCTGCCCTGGTGCAGTGGTCAGAGCCCCCGGAGCCTTAGAGGATGCCCACCAGCGCCTGCAGGTGGTCTCGGCCTCCAGCGGTGTGAAAACTCTCCAGGTGATTCTAACGAAGAGCCCGGGTGGTGAACCACAGCCCTGGGGGCCAGGGTTTGGGCGCATCAGTGAGAGTCCCGAATGGTGTTTTGCAGGGTCTCTGCTGGTGTAGGTGAGGGTGTCCTGAAATGTCCGTTCCTGCAGTGGCAGCTGTCTGGAAGACTCAGCACCTTCACCTCCTGGTTCCCGGGCGCCATCAGTCTTCGTGGCATTGTAGGCAGGTTGCTTCTTTGCCCTAATGAGGTTCTGATTACTCTCCATTTGTCTCTTTCGTCAGCTTTATATTAAAAAGCCTTTTGTTTGGACTGTTCGTACTTCTGCAGTTCTGGCTAAGTTTTGCCTTCAGCCAAACTTTTTAAGAGATGAGAGCGGGAACCTAAGGGAGGTGGAGACGGGGAAGGGCGCGGACAGCCTGGTGCTGAGGGAAGCGTGGTCACCGCTCCGTGTGACTCGCCGTGGGTCCTTGTCTCTTCCAGGCTCCTGTTGCCCCATCTGTCAAGTGGCGGTGGGGTGCTCTCGGGTGGCATGGACTGGGTCTGTACTGGACCCTCCCTGTGTGTCATCTACCGCGACACAGCAGTCCTGGGAGGGGTACCAGGCGCTGCCGTCACCTCACCCCCCTGGCGGGGTGCCCGAGGTTCAGAAAGGCTCCAGCAGCCAGCACACGGCTGGTTGGTAGGGGGGTAAGACCTTGACCTGGTGCCTTGATTCCCGCGCCCTTGCAGGCCCTCCTGTTCACAGGGCGAAGGAAGCGTTGGTCTTGGGTGTAAATAAAGCCTTGGCAGTGTGAGCCGTGTGCTTTCTTCGTGGAGAAGCCTGCATGGGGCAGCCCTTGAGTTCAGATGCCTGCTCGGTCCCGCTGCTTGCAGTTCGATGCCCGGTGTCAGGGACCCCACTGTGAACTTGACAGTGGTGGGCCCTGCGGCCTCAGGCCTGAAGTCATAACCCCAGCACCTCTGTGAGGGCGGCCCTGCTGCCTCCACAGGTAGACGTGGAAACCAGTCCTGAAAGGCTCAGCTTTCAGCGCAGGGGTGGACAGCCACTGTGGGGCTTGGACCTGATCCCAGGTCTCCCTCTCCCTGTGGTACGAAGAGGACACACTTCGTTTACTGAGCCCCCGCCAGACACCAGGCACCGTCCCAGGGCCCTCTAGGAGCTCACGATCTGGAAGAAGGGATGGGGAACGCGCATTTCTTTGATGTTTGGTGGATCTGTCGGCCTCACCGGCTGCCTTCACAAGCGGCCAGGGGGTCCCCACGTGTCTCCTGGGTCATCCAAAATCTTGGGCAAAGCTGGGGAAGGGCACCCTGGAATCTAGAACCTCAGATTCCTGCCCCCAGCCCGGTCCTTCTCTTCACTTTCACTCAGCACTTTTCTTGGGGTGTCAAGCAGACTCCAGTTGAAAACCTGAAATGTGGGCTTCCCTGGTGGCGCAGTGGTTGACAGTCCGCCTGCCGATGCAGGGGACACGGGTTCGTGCCCCGGTCCGGGAAGATCCCACATGCCGCGGGGCAGCTGGGCCCGTGAGCCGTGGCCGCTGAGCCTGCGCGTCCGTGTCCGGAGCCTGTGCTCCGCAACGGGAGAGGCCGCAACAGTGAGAGGCCCGTGTACCGAAAAACAAACAAACAAACAAACAAAAACAAACCTGAAATGTGAGCTGCCACCTGGAGCTCAGTGTGTGACAACGGGAGAGCGTGGCACTCAGGAGGGCCACGTCCCCGTGTGATCACTTGGGCTCTTAAAGATGCAATAGGATGGGGCTTCCTTGGTGGCGCAGTGGTTGAGAGTTCGCCTGCCGGTGCAGGGGACACGGGTTCGTGCCCCGGTTCGGGAGGATCCCACATGCCGCGGAGCGGCTGGGCCCGAGAGCCATGGCCGCTGAGCCTGTGCGTCCGGAGCCTGTGGTCCACAACGGGAGAGGCCACAACGGTGAGAGGCCCGCGTACCACAAAAAAAAAAAAAAAAAAAAAAAGATGCAGTAGGATGTATCAGAAAATATAAAGCAGACTCTGGGCCCGTAATGATTATATAAATAAAATATTTATGTAATGCTAGTGTGTATGACCTTTGTAATTTGTTTTGCCACTAAAATAAGCTGAATACACTGAAAATACACTGAACATCTCTCATTGAGATTTTTTTTTCTCCTTGAGATTTTTAAAAACTTAATATTTTTATGAAATAGAGTCACAGTTTTTGTTTTACCTAAAAACTTATTTTAGTTTGCCATAACTAATAGTATCCAAAAAAAATCATGGGTTTGATGCCCTAGTTATTTTTTGTCTTAATATACTTTAAATACTTATTAAATTTTTTTGGTAGCAGCTTTTTTTTCTTTTAATTAATTTATTTATTTGGCCTCTCCAGGTCTCAGTTGCGGCATGTGAGATCTTGGTTGCGGCGTGTGGGATCTTTAGCTGCGGCATGCAGGCTCTTTTCGTTGCGGCATGCGGGATCAAGTTCCCTGACCAGGGATAGAACCCGGGCCCCCTGCACTGGGAGCGCAGAGTTTTAACCACTGGACCACCAGGGAAGTCCCAGTAGCAGCTTTGTTGAGATGTAGTTCATATACCATACAGTGCACTCATTTAAAGTATACAATTCATTCGTTTTTAGTATATTTACAGAGTTATACAACCATCATCACTGTCAGTTTAGAACATTTTCATCACCTCAGAAAGAAACCCTTTACCCTGTAGCAGTCACCCCAGCTCCCCTGCCTTTATCCCCTACCCCCAGCCCCTGGCAACCACTGATCTACCTTCTGTCTCTATAGATTCGCCTATTCTGTACATTTTATATAAACAGAATCATACAGTATGTTACTTAGCATAATGTTTTCAAGGTTCACCTATGTTGTAGCGTGTGTCAGTACTTCATTCCTTTTTAACAGACAAATGATATTCCATTGTATGGATAGACTGCATTTTGTTTATTCATCAGTTGATAGGCATTTGTGTCCTTTCCATTTTTTGGCTCTTATGAATAATACTGTTATAAATATTCATTTATAAGTTTTTGTGTGGACATGTGTTTTCATTCCTCTCGGGCTCCACCTAGGAGTGAAATTGCTGAGTCATGGTCGCTCTATGGGTAACCTTTTGAGAAACTGCCAGACTGTCTTCCAGAGTGGTTGCACCATTTTACAGTGTATGAAGGGTCCGATTTTCCCCTGTCCTCACCTCACTTGTTATCCGTCTTTTTGCTTTTCTCCATCCCAGTGGGTGTGAGGTGGTGTCTCATTGTGGTCTCCTTAAGGTTTTTTTTTTTTTTTTTTTTTTTGCGGTACGCGGGCCTCTCACTGTTGTGGCCCCTCCCGTTGCCGAGCACAGGCTCCGGACGCGCAGGCTCAGCGGCCACGGCTCAC
>NC_041224.1:178154460-178171200 GCF_002837175.3 Physeter macrocephalus
CCCGTGTCCCCTGCATCGGCAGGCGGACTCTCAACCACTGCGCCACCAGGGAAGCCCTCCTTAAGGTTTGATATAGGACTGTGCAGACTGTATATTTCTTCATGAATGAGCTTTGGTAGTTTGTGTCTCTCAAAGAATTTGTTCATTTCATCTAAATTATCAAGTTTATATACAGAAACTTGTTCATAATATTCCTTTATTATCCTTTTTGATGTCTTTAGGTTCTATCTTCTCCTTCATTCCTGATAATTGATATTTATGTCTTCTTTTTTTTCCTTAGTCTGTGTGGCTAGAGATTTATTTTCTTCTACTTGCTTTGGGTTTAATTAGCTCTTCTTTTCCTCATTTCTTAAGGCAGCAATTTAGATCATTGATTCGAAATCCTTTTTAATATAAGCATTTTTTTTTTTTTTTTTTTTTTTGGTGGCCGGTACGGGGATCAATATAAGCATTTTAATGCTATACATTTCCCTCTAAGAATGCATCCCACAAATCTTGATATGCAGTATTTACATTTTCGTTCAATTAAAACATATTTTCTAATTTTATTTTTACCTTCTCTTTGACCTATGGGATATTTAGAACTTATTACTCAGCTTCCAAATTTGTAGGGATTTTCCTGATATCTTTCTGTTGTTAATTTCCTTGTTATTAATTCTGTTATGCTCAGAAAACATACTTTATATGATTTAAATACTTTTATGGCCCAGAATATGGTCTGTTTTGTTGAATGTTCCATGCGCTCTTGGCAAGAATGTGTATTTCACTGTTGTTGGGTGGAGTGTTCTATAAATGACAGTTTGGTCAAGTTAGATGATGGTATTGTTCAGTTAGTTCTTCTAGATCCTTGCTGATTTTTTGTCTACTTGTTCTTTCAATTGTTGAGAGAGGAGTGTTGAGGTCGCCAACTATAATTGTGAATTTGTGTATTTCTCTCTTCAGTTCTGTCTTTTCTCCCTTATGTATCTTGAAGCTGCCACCACAGCTCCACTGGGGGCCTGCTTGCTGGTCAAAGCTGTTAGACAAAATAAGAAGAAGAAGAAAAAAAAAAAGAACAAGGAAAGAAAATAGCAGCTCGTCTTCGTGCTGCTCACTTCTCCAGGTTTTGCCCTCTCTCCGGGGTCTGTCTGCTTGTGTTTACTTTCAGCATTCTCAGGGAGCTGCTTTTTGCATTTTTTCCAGAGCCTGTTGTAATCAGAGGGCAGAGAGGCTCTGGTGGGCTTACTGGATCCCACGTGGCCTCAGGTGGACTTTGAACATATTTTTTTCCTGGCCTTGAGTTTCCCCTCTTCTTTTGGCTGGATGCCACCTGCCAGCGGGCCTCCACTGCCGTCTCCTCTCCAGAGGCTTTTCCCAAGCCCCCGTGGGTCGGGTGCCCCCCTCCTTCTCTCAATCTGGGTTGTAGCTGCTTGGCAAGTGTCACCCCCGCACTGGAATGTGAGCCGCGTGAGGGCTGGGGGACACGACGGTCTTGTCCAACATGGCACTGTGTCCCCAGACTCTGTATTGCTGGCATGGGGTCAGCGGCTCAATCAGTGTTTCTCGAATAAATGGTCACAGCAACCTCCGTGAATCTGCAGCCTAACTCTGCAAAGATTCTATGACTTTAGGAAAGTTTGTGCAATCCAAATTCGTGCCCCAACCAAGAGCTCCCCAGTTATAGGGTGGTGTTGACAGCTGTGCTGTTTTCAGCACATGGATGTTCTGTGTACCTCGCCAGTGGGCAGACTCTCCCGGTGGCCACAGCCTTCCCTACCTACCCTGAGGGAAGACTGCCTGGTGCCTTTCACAGATGTAGTGCGCAAGCTGAGAAGGATGACGGGATGTGTGAGAGGAAAGCTCGTGGTGCATCCTGTAATTAGGCTGTGCCGAGTGGTCCGCTCATCACGCTGGATTCAGAGAGGAGATGAAGGGTGGACCTCTCTCCTCACCCCCTGCGTGCCCTTTTTCTATCAAGTGAATGTCTCAGTTTTTAATTCTAGTATTTCACTTAAAAAATTTTTTAAAAAGATCTGGTTACCTGGTTTGCCTCATTCATTTCTTCATTGAACGTTTGCCGAGCACCTGCCACGTGTAGGACATCTTCCTAGTTTGCAAGACTCAAAGAAGCTGCAGGAAACACCTCACGCCTGCTGTTGGCACCGTTATCCACCAAGTTGCTAGACCATGTGGGAAACCTCCCTGGCAGCTTTAGGATTGCCCTCCCCTCGCCACCCCTATAGCCTGTGCTTCCCTCTTCTGGGGTCGTGCAGGCTGTCCACTGCACACAGGCACACGGCCAAGGGGGTGGCTGGGGGCTGGAATCCAGCCTGTGCTCCGCTGGCCAAGCAATGCCCCTAGCGTGGGGTGATGTCCACCTGAAGGCGGGTCTTTTCCCGATATGCACCAAGGGGCCAGGTGGGCCAGCCGTGGCCGCATCCCTTCCCGTGTGTCTGCTCCGTCCCCTCGCTCTCCATCCGCGCAGCCTCACCAGGCACTCACCCTCTCCTCCGGGATGCCAGCACCGCTCACTGCCCAGCGCCTTACGTCTTCCACACCGCGCGGCAAGTAGCCTCGTTTGGAAACGCAAATCCGAACACGTCGCCCTTGGGCTCAGAGCTCTTCCCGGCCCTGCACCCTGCAGTGCCCGTGAGGGCAGGTCCAGGCCTTCCTGCCTGGCGAGGACAGCTCCGCACCGCCCAGCCCAGCCTCCCTCACCAGGCTTGGCTCTGAGTGCCCAGCCTGCCCCAAGCCACCACCTCACGGGACTGGGGGACTTCACACCTTCCCAGACTGTTTGACTTGTCTGCCACGCGTGGGGTTTACTCTTCAGAATAAAAGAGTAGATAAATTATTTTCCAAAGAAGATAGAGGAAGGGGAGCTTGCAAAGGAGCAGCCAGAGACCTGGGAGGAAAGCTGGGTCCAGGGCTGCGAGCTGATGGGGGTTTGGGGGCGGGGCTGTGGACCCCGGGTGCCAGCAGCATGCAGAGGTAGAGGCGTAAAAGGATGTCAGGGACCTGGAGACGTGGTGTGCCCGTGACACGAGAGCAGAAAGGGAGGCTGTTCTCCAGACGTTCAGGTTACAGAAGTAATGCGTGCTTTTTGCAGGCTACTTGGAAAATGGAAAACTGTAAATGAGGAAGATAACGCATTCAATTTCAACACAGCCAGAACCACCATGGACAGTTGGGGTCCTTCCTTCCGGTTTTTCAATGCATATATTTACATTTTTAAGTAATTTCCCCCCAACTGAATATATCCTTAGTGTTTCTGTATTGTTCAAAAGCTTTTGGATGATGTAATTTTTAATGGTTACCCAATATACTGTAATGTATTTAACCAGCCCTCTATTATGGGGTGTTTATCACATTCCCCAGTGTTTCCTTTATTACAACACTAAGGCGAACAGCTCTGTGTGTAAATTCCCAGATGCAGACTTGATCAAAGGGTATGTGTCGTTTTAGGTTCTGGATTCCACCGGCCACTTCCTTCCAGAAGGGATTACCAGTTCACCCTGGGAACGGGGTTGGTGGGTTAGCTTGCTTGTTTGGGGCATAGGCGAGGTGTATGCAGGCTCACCACCATCCGGGGAAGAGCTGGTTCAGGGGGAGGGGCTGAAGGTTGGGGTGGGTGGGGCGACCGGAGGTGGAAGGAAGCGGGGCGGGGGGCCAGGGCAGCCTGCCCAGGGGGGCCCGCTTCCTTCCAGGGCCCCTGTCTCGGCCATGGACTAGGTCTCAGCGTGCAGAGTCCCTTGTGCTCTGGTTTCCTTCTCTCCGGCCCAGGCAGGACAGCCCCACACTCTCCATCTGTCCTGTCCAGAGTAGGCCTGAGCCTCTGTGCGTTGCCCCCTGTTGCTTCTTGAGGGTCCGAGACGCCTGGAAGAGATGGGTGCATCCCGTGCCCAGCGCAGGGGCCCAGACTCCGCCGAGCTGCGCTGCCCCTGGGGGTGGCTGCATTGTTAGAACCCTATTTTAATTCATGTCTCCATTGTAAAGTGAGGAAAACCAATTTTTCACTTGAGAGGTTCAGCAACGTGGATACATGTGTAATTGTCTATTTCTGCTTTTCTTCCTTTCTCTCGTGCTCTGTAGCCGTAATTTAAAATTTCACGGTCTCCAACATGACGGCTTCTCTGTGGGCGTGTTCAGATCCACCTCAGGTTCAGCAGGCACTAATTGAGCAGCTACTCTCTGCCTCTGGCTGGGCAGCCTGTGGGGTGCGGTGGGGGGTGGGGACGGGCTCCGGTGTCGGCCGCAGATCGCATGGCACGCCGGCCCTGCCTCTCCTCAGCTGTGTGATCACTGGCAGGCCCTTCCCGTTTCTGAGCCTGGGTGTCCTCATCTGCGCAGTGGGGCTGGTAATCTCCACCCCGCAAGGTGCTCATGAGGAGTAAGTGAGGTCACACGTGAAGCCCCTAGCCAGGTGCGTGGCACACAGTAGGTGTTCAGTTAATCCACCCTGCCGTCTCCGATGATCACCACAGGGTTGTGCTTTCCACGAGCTTGTGATAATTGGCAGTCAGGGGGCCGCCTTCAGTTTCGCTAAAAGCTGAGTGGAGATCGTACTTTTCCCGCAGCCAGGCAGTGTGCCTGACCGAAATGTCCAATGCCTGCTTTCGGCTGAAGATGTTCTAACCCGGTGTGATAGCATGGGTCCTCTCAAGCTGATCAGAGGCTCAGATATACGTTCCCCTGTGTCTTTGATTAATTTTTAAAAGAGAGAAATGAATTAATGATTGCCTAGTGAGTACGGATGCTCAGAATATAGGGGAAAAGCAGACCGGGACCTTAGGAGATGCCTCGGCGGGAACCTATAGCCCCAGGCGCCCAGGAGTTGTCCCAGGCCCTGTGAGTCCCCCAAACTGGCCAGTGAACACACTCAGAGACAGAGGAAGGTGGCAACTCAGGCCCTATCCAGGGGTGACGGTGTGGGTGTGGGTTTCCTGGATTCCCCGGGGCTCCTGGAGAGTGAGATGCAGTCGGCTGCTTCTCTCCAGGTGTCCCCTCAGGTCCCCCTCCCCCAGGCCCGAGGCCCACGACCTGCCCTGCTACTCCCCGGCCAGCTCCTCGGGCTGCGTTGTGGAGGGTCACACCTAGGAAGGCGGTCCTTGGGGGGCATATCCTGCTTCTGCTTGGACGGATGGAGGAGCCTGAGGCAGTTTCGGCAGGTGCGGTGTGGGGAGCGGTGCGGTGCCCTTGGCCTCCCACCCAGCTCCAGACAGGTGGTGGCTTCCTTCTCCAAGTGGTCTGAGGGACAATCTTCCCCTCCGCTCCTCCACCCCACCCCCTTGGGGCAAAGGCCCGAGGGGCCCTTGCGAGCCCCACATTTGGTGCCCGTCCTCTGGGCTGTAGTCCTCCCATGTGTCAGGAAGGGGCTGGACTCTGTGATGGGGTCTGCACCGAGCAGAGCCCCCTCCGCACAGTGTGTATCCGGGAAGGGCTCAGCCGAGGCTTCGTGCTGTGAGGAGTCAGCCTCCTCTGCCGCGGTCGGGGGAACTGGAGGCCCAGATGGGGCTGCTCCCCACCTGCTGACTCCCCAGGGTCCTGGAGTGCCTGGTCTAGATCCATTCGTCCGGGGCTCCTTCAGACCTTCACCGAATACCTGCCGGGTGGCACGTGGCCACGGGATGGAGGGAGATGAGGCTTATCCCTGCTCCGAGCCCTGAGCCCTGAGCTCACAGTCAAGGGGCAGAGACAGAATCGGGCAGAGTGTAGTGTGGCGGTAGCTGCCCTGGAGGGGATGACGAGAGGCCCACCGAGGAAGGAACCGATGAGTCTGCCTGGCACTTTGGGAGGCTGGGTTGGCAGAGGGTTTTAAAGGATGCATAGGAGTGTTCTAGGCATCAAGTCTGGCTAAGGAATTCTACGCGTAAGGAACGCACAAAGGCACAGAGGCGTGAAAGGGCTTGACAGGTGAGGGAATGGTGCGGGCTCTGTGTGGCTGGAGTGCACGCAGGGTGTGTGTGTAAGTCGGTGTGGGTATGTGTGTGTGTGTGTGTGTGTACAGGAGGGTTAGGAATCAAGGTGGCTGTCAGTGCAGGGCCTCCACCCCAGCCATGTTTGGGTTGTGGCCCAGGGCTGAGCACCTCGAGGGAGGCTTTAGAGACAGGGAGCCCTCAGACACCCCCAGTGCCCTCAGACAGGCACGCAGACACCCCCAGTGCTCACGACGTTGCCTTTAAGGAAGGCTCAGAGCAGAGGCTGGTCCTCTGGGAGCCCGAGCCAGCTCATCAGTTATACCTAAATGTGAAAGGGAAAGGTGTCCTCCCCCAGCATATGGTTATTAAAGTGCGCCATCTTTAAACCTCATTAAGGAGTGTTAAATGCTAATGAATTTAGAGAAGGGCGTCTTGGGGCCTCTGTTTCCTAGGCAACGTTTGAGAGCAGGTGCTTTATAATGAGCTGTACCTATTTTAAAAGTGAGCCACGAGGCCCACTTTGATAGGCTGGATCTCAGATGCTGATGGGTAAGTGTGAACAAAGCCGTGGAGGCCAGTGGAGATGCTCTGTGCTCTCTGCAATATCATTCTCTGGTGGTTTCTATAGAAACCACTGGCACCTAGGTAGGAGAATTGCCGAGCTCCAGAGCCTCATTTACGCAACACAGCGTCGCCTGCAGCCTCAGCAACTCGGCCCCAGCCTCTGAAGGCCACTGGAGTCCTGTTGGCAGGTTGGGACTGGGTTCTGGACAAAACGGGACAGATGTATGTTGCCGCAGCTGTAATTTTGCTTTAATTATGTCTGTTCTATACCTGCTGCTTGATTTCGGCTGGTCCCCACTCAGGCCCACTGACAATAAGAAGAATTAACATTTGTGGAGCTCATTCCTCCCCACAGAGCACTTTAAAGAAACTTTTCATTATTGAAGCAGTTAAATATATACCAAAGTAGAGAAACTGTTTGATGAACCTCCAGCACCCTGTTTAAACAATTATAAACATATGGCCAAGCTTCTTTTAGCTATAATCCTACCCATTTTCCCAACAGTCTCTGCCTCCTTGCCCCCGCTGCTGCATTATTTTGAAGCAAATCCCAGAAACATGCTAGTATTTCATTTGTACACACTCTTGTTTCTTTAAAAGACAAGGACTGAGAAAGATGTTTATAATACTGTTGTCTCTTCTAACAATTCAGCAATAATTCCTTAATATCATCAAATATTCAGTACGTATTTAAGTTTCCCTGATTGCCTTATAATTTTAAACATTTTAAAACAGCTGCCTTGTTCAAATGGGAATCTGAACATTTTGTTGATAAATCTCTTAAGCCTTGTTTAATCTCTGGGTTTCTCTCCTTCTTTGTTTTCCTTGTAACTTATTTACTGGGGAATAAATTGCTTGTTTGTCCTTCATCTTCCTCACTGCATCCCCTGTGGTGTGATTTAACACATTCCTCTGTTCCCTGTATGTCTTCTAAACCGGCAGTTAAGGCTAGACAGGGCCTCTCATGCTGTGCTGTGCACGCAGATCACCTGGGGAGCTTGTTACTCCAATTCTAATTGACTCTGTGGGTCTGGAGTGGGTCCAGAGAAGATACATTTCTAATAAGCTCCCAGGTAATACCTACGATAGAGGCTTGATAAGATTCAGGGACTTCTTTTCTCTTTCCTTTTTAAAAAAATTATTTTATTATACATTTATTTATTTATTTTGTCTTTGGCTGCATTGGGTCTTCGTTGCCGCGCGTGGGCTTTCTCTAGCAGCGGCGAGCGGGGGCTACTCTTCGTTGCGGTGCGCGGGCTTCTCATTGCGGTGGCTTCTCTTGTTGCGGAGCACGGGCTCTAGGCGCGTGGGCTTCAGTAGTTGTGGCGTGCGGGCTCCGTAGCTGTGGCTCATGGGCTCTAGAGCGCAGGCTCAGTAGCTGCGGCGCACAGGCTTAGTTGCTCCGTGGCATGTGGGATCTTCCCGGAACAGGGCTCGAACCCGTGTCCCCTGCATTGGCAGGCGGATTCTTAACCACTGCGCCACCAGGGAGGCCCTCTTTTCTTTTTTTTCAAGAATATTTGATCAGATTCAGGCTCAGTTTTCTGAAGAAGAGGTCATAGGTAGTGGTACATACTTCCATCAGGAGGCACCTAATGTCTGGTTGAACCATTTTTGATGATGATGTGATTGATCGGGGAGTTCAGGGGTTGTCTGCCTGGTACCTCATTTATAAAATCCTCATCAGCTTTGCACTTAATGGTCTCAGTAGTTACTAATGATCATTGTCTAGATCTATGAATTCATTAGAAGCTGCAAAATACTGGACTACTTCTGTAGAGAAAGCTTTGCTTTCAAACTTAGCTACCCTGAGGACAGGAAAGGCAAGAGAAAGGCTTGAGTCTTTTCCTTTATTTACAAGTTTTCAGAATAATGGGTTGCTTCCCTAGCATCTCTAAAGGTACCTAATTGGGTTTTCATGGGGTTTTTTTGTTTTTGTTTTTTAGTATCATTATGAACTTTTGGCTTTATAAAATATTTGATATGTCTCAATCAGTTGTGGCCCTTATTACTCCAGTGGTCAAATTGCCCTGTATTTGGTGAGTGAGCCTCTTTAAATAGGCTTCTGAATCTTTTTTTTAAACTCAGCTTTACTGAAGTATAACTTAATACAGTTAACTGCTACCCATTAGAGTACACAAATCAATGAGTTTTGACAGATGTATACATTTGTGGAGCCACCACTACAATCAAGATACAGAACATTTCCATCACCCCAAAATTCCCTCTTGCCCCTTTGCGATAAATCCATTCCTCTACTTCAGCCCCTTGGCAACTACTGATCTACTTTCTGTCACTAAAGAGAAGTTTGCATTTTTCTGGACTTTTATATAAATGGAATCATACGGTAGGTAATCTTTTGTATCTGGCTTCTTTTTTTATCTTTTTTTTTTTTTTTTTTTTTTTTGTGGTACGCGGGCCTCTCACTGTTGTGGCCTCTCCCGCTGCAGAGCACAGGCTCTGGACGCACAAGCTCAGCGGCCATGGCTCACGGGCCCACCCGCTCCGCGGCACGTGGGATCTTCCCGGACCGGGGCACGAACCCGCGTCCCCTGCATCGGCAGGCGGACTCCCAACCACTGCGCCACCAGGGAAGCCCTATCTGGCTTCTTTTAGCATAATTTTTTTGGGGTTCATCCATACTGTTGTTTGTATCAGTATTCCTTTTTATTGCTGAGTAGTATTCCATTGTATGACTAGATCACACATTGTTTATCCATTTACCTGCTGATGGACATTTTGGGTTGTCTCCAGTTTTTGGCTATTATAAATGAAGCTGCTGTGACTGTTCATGAACAGGTCTTTGTGTGGATATGTATTGATATTTTCATTTCTCTGGGGTATGTAACTGGGAGTATAGGTGTTAAGTGGTATAGTATGTGTACGTTTAAATTTATAATAAACTGCTAAGCTGTTTCCTAAGTGGTTGCACCATTTTGCATTCCCGTCAACAGTGCAGGAGAGTTTCCGTTCCCCCCACACTCTGACCAGCACTTCGCATTGTCAGTCTTTTCCATTTTAGCCACTGTAGTGGGTGTGTAGTGGTGTCTGATTGTGGCTTTCATTTCATTTTCCTGATGACTAATGACGCTGCTCATCTTTTCATGGGTTTGTAAACCAACCATTTGAATATCTTCTTCTGTGAAGGTCTGTTCAAATCTTTTGCCGATTTAAGATGATGATAATGATGATGATGACGATGAAGTTCTACGAGTTCTTTGTATATTTTCTTCTCCCATTCCATGGCTTTTTGTGTCCTAGCTAAGAAATCTTTGTCCACTGTAAGACTGCAAAGATTTTCTCCTGTGTTTTCTTATAGAAGTTTTATAGTTTTTCCTCGTTTGTTTTTGTTTTTTGGGGCTGCGTTGGGTCTTCGTTGCTGCGCGCGGGCCTTCTCTAGTTGTGGCGAGCGGGGGCTACTCTTCGTTGCGGTGCGCGGGCTTCTCACTGCCGTGGCTTCTCTTGTTGCGGAACACGGGCTCTAGGCTCGCGGGCTTCAGTAGTTGCGGCGTGCAGGCTTCAGTAGCTGCGGCGCGTGGGCTCAGTAGTTGCGGCGCGTGGGCTCAGTAGTTGCAGTGGGCTCAGTGGCTGTGGCTTGCAGGCTCTCGAGCGCAGGCTCAGTAGTTGTTCCTTGTATTTTTAAGTCTATGATCCATTTTGCGTTAATTTTTGTGTATGGTATGAGGTAAGGTTTTTTATTTTTGTCATGTAGGATACTCAGTTGTTTTAGCACCATTTGTTGAAAAGACATTCCTTTCCCCATTAGATTGTTTTAGGACCTCTGTTTGAAAATCAATTGGCCATGTAAGCATGGTCTCTTTCTGGGTTCTCAGTTCTGTTCGTTGATTGATATAGCTATCCTTTTACCGATACCGTACTCTCTTGGTTACTGTAGCTTTACAGTAGTTCTTGAAATTGTATAGTACAAGCCCTCCAGCTTTGTTTTTCTTTTTCAACATTTTTCTGGCTATTTTAGGTTCTTTATCATCCCATTTCAGTTTTATAATCACCTTGTCAATGTCTACAAAAAAGTACCTCCTGATATTTTGATTAGGATTATGTTTAATTTATAGATTGATTTCAGGAGAACTGACACCTTAACAATATTGAGTCTTCTGACTCATGAGCATTATATCTTTCTGTTTGTTTAGATCTTCTTTAATTTCTCTCAGCAGTGTTTTGTAGTTTGCAGTGTTCAGATGTTTCACATATTGTATGACATTTATTCCTTGGTATAAACTATATTTCATGGTTTGGGATACTATTGTAAATGAATTTTTTTAAAATTTCATTTTCCAATGTTTGTTGCTTGTATATAGAAATACTATTTACTTTCTCATTTGACCTTGTATCCTGTGACCTTACTAAATTAACTTCTTAGTCCTAGTAGTTTTTTCATAGATTACTTAGGAATTTTCATGTACATGATCATGTTGTCTGCAAATAATACAGTTTCATAGCTTCCTTTTCAATGTATATGCATTTCTATCTTTTTCTCACTATATTGCAATGGCTAGCACCTCCAGTACAGTGTTGGATAAAAGTGGTGAGAGTGAACATCCTTGTCTTGTTCCTGATCTTATGGGGTTTTACCATTAAGAATGATGTTAAATGTGGGGGTTTCTAGATATCTTAAATTGGTTTAAGGGAGTTACCTTCTAGTCTTAGTTTTCTGAAAGTTTTTATCATATTTTGGTGTTGAATTTCATCAAATCATTTTTTCCTAGATTCAGTTAATATGGTGGATTACATTGATTTTTTTAAAAAAATGTTAAATCATTATTTATGCATTTCTGGGATAAACCCTACTTGGTTGTGATATATTATCCTTTTTAAATACAGTTTAATTCTAGTTGCTAATAATTTGTTAAGGATTTTATATCTATGTTCATGATGATTATTGGCTTATACTTTTTCCTTATGTTGTCTTTGTCTGGTTTTGATGTGAGGTTAATATTTTCCTCACAAAAATGAATTGAGAAAGGTTCTCTCCTCATATACTTTCTGAATGTTTGTGTAGGATTGGTGTTATTTCTTTCTTACTGTTTGATAGAATTCACCAGTGAAGATACCTGAACCCAGGGTTTTCTTTGTTGGAAGGCTTTTACTTACAAAAGAATTTTTTTTAAGTATAAATAAGGAAACCATAAACAAAATGAAAAGACAGCCCACAGAATGGGAGAAAATATTTGCAAATGAAGCCACTGGTGAGGGATTATCTCCAAAATATACAAACAGCTCATGCAGCTCAATATCAAAAAAACAAACACCCAATCAAAAAATGGGCTGAAGATCTAAATAGACATTTCTCAAAAGAAGACATACAGATGGAATAGGCCCATGAAAAGCTGCTCAACATCACTAATTATTAGAGAAATGCAAATCTAAACTACAGTGAGATATCAACTCACACCAGTCAGAATGGCCATCATCAAAAAGTCTACAAAAAATAAATGCGGAGAGGGTGTAAAGAAAAGGGAACCCTCCTACACCGTTGGTGGGAATGTAAATTGGTACAACTACTAGGGGAACAAACAGTATGGAGGTTCCTTAAAAAACTAAAAGTAGAAGTACCCTATAATCCAGCAATCCCACTCTTGGCCATATATCCAGAGAAAACCATAATTCAAAAAGATACATGCACCCCAGTGTTCACTGCAACACTATTTACAATAGCCAAGACATGGAAGCAACCTAAATATCCATCAACAGATGAATGGATAAAGAAGATGTGGTACCTATATACAATGGAATATTACTCATCTGTAAAAAAGAATGAAACAGTGCCATTTGCAGCAATATGGATGGACTAGAGATAATCATACTAAGTGAAGTAAGTCAGACAGAGAAAGACAAATATCTTATGATATCACTTATATGTGGAATCTAAAAAAAATGATACAAATGAACTTATTTACAAAACAGACTCACAGACTTCAAAAACAAACGTATGGCTACAAAAGGGGAAAGGTGGGGGTGGGGGGGCTTCTCTGGTGTGGCGCAGTGGTTAGGAACCCGCCTGCCAACGCAGGGGACATGGGTTCGAGCCCTGGTCCAGGAAGATCCCACATGCTGCAGAGCAGCTCAGCTCATGAACCACAACTACTGAGCCCGCGTGCCACAACTACTGAAGCCCATGTGCCTAGAGCCCGTGCTCTGCAATAAGAGAAGTCACCACAATGAGAAGCCCGCGCACCGCAACGAAGAGTAGCCCCCTCTCGCTGCACCTAGAGAAAGATCATGCACAACAACAAAGACCCAATGCAGCCAAAAATAAATGAATAAATAAATTAATTAAATTTTTTTTCTTAAAAAAAAGAATCTGAAAAAGAATGGATATGTTATATGGATAACTGAATCACTTTGCTGTACACCTGAAACTAACACAACATTGTAAATCAACTATACCCCAATATAATATAAAAAGTAAACTTAAAAAAAAGTATGTATAGGGCTATTCAGGTATTCTATTTCTTCCTCATTTTTGTAACTTTTTTCTTTCAAGGAATTTGTCCATTTCATCTAAGTTGTCAGATTTGTTGGCCTAAAATTGCTCTTATCATTATTTCTTTCAATTTATTTTTTAATTGCCTGTAAGGTCTTCATTTCTTCCTGTTGATCTGAATACCAATCTGCTGTCATTACCCTTCAGCCTGAAGAGCTTCCTTTAACGTTTCTTGTAGTTCAGGTTTGCGGGTTGTGAATTCTCTCAGTTTTTGTTTATCAAAAAAGTCTTTATTTTGCCTTCATTTTTTCCACGTCAGCCCTTTAAAAAACACCTTTATAGAAGTATAAATGACATATAATAAACAGCACATATTTGAAGTATACAGTTTGATAAGTGTCGACATGCACATATGTCCATGAAACCATCGCCACGACCAAGGTAAGTATTGATACATCCATAACCTTCAGCTGTTTCTGTGCCCCTTCATAACGCTTTCCTCCTACCCCTCCACTGATTTGTTCCCTGTCATTGTAAGTTAGTGTCCATTTTCTAGAATTTTTGTGTAAATATGGTCATATGGCAGGTGATTTTTGATTTTGCGTGATTTTTTTTCCCATTCAGCATAATTATTTTGAGATTGATCCCTGTTTTTGTGTATCGGTAATAGTTCATTCCTTCATATTGCTAAGTATTCAATAGTATTCCATTGTAAGGATATACCACAGTGTATCTTTTTACATATTGATGGACATTGGGTTGTTTCCAGTGTTTAGTTATTACAAACAGAGTTACAGTGACCATTCATGTACATGCCTTTGTGTGGACACGTTTTCATTTCTTTAGGTGTTTTGGACCGAATTGTGTCCCCACCCCCCAGCCCCCTTCCCCCAAACTAAACTGGTATGCTGAAGACCTAACCCCTAATGTAACTATATTTTGAAAGCAGGACTTTAAAGACAAAATTAAGGTTAAATGAGGTCATAAGAGGGAGGCCCTAAACCGATAGGACTGGTGTCCTTATAAGAAGAGGAAGAATCACCAGAGCTTTCTCTGTGCACTGCATAGAGAAAAGGCCACGTGGGAGCACAGCAAGAAGGAAGAATCACCAGAGCTTTCTCTGTGCACTGCATAGAGAAAAGGCCACGTGGGAGCACAGCAAGAAGGCACCATCTTCAAGCCAAGGAGAGAGGCCTCACCAGAAACCAACCCTGTTGGCACCTTGATCTTAAGACTTCCAGCCTCCAGAACTGTGGGAAAATAAATGTCTGTTGTGTTAAGCCACCAAGTCTATGGAACTTTGTTATGGCAGCCTGAGCTGTCTGAGACATTGGATAAATACCTAGGATTGGAATGTCTGGGTCATATGCTGGTGTACGTGTAACTTTTAGAGAAACTGCCAGTTTTCCAAATGATTGCACTATTTTACATTCCCGCCAACATTTTGTGAGGATTCTGTTGCTCTTTGTCTTAGCCAACATTTGGTATGGTCAATCTTTCTAATTTTAGACATTCTAAAATGTATTGATATATAGTGTGGTATCTCACTGTGGTTTTGATTTGCATTTCCCTAATGACTAACAATGTTGAGGATGTTTTCATGAACTTATTTGCCATCTGTTGATTTTTTTGATGAAGTGTTTGTTCAGATTTTTTGCTCATTTTAAAAATCGGATTGTTTGTTTTTGTAATACTGAGTTTGGAGCGTTCTTTAAATTTAGACTATAAGACATTTATCACATAAGTGATATGCAGATACTTCCTCACAGTCTATAGGTTGTATTTTCATTCTCATAACAGTTTTTTTTTTAAAGAGCAAATTAAAAACTTTTTGGTAAAGTCCGATTTATCAACATATCTTATTGGTGTACAATCTAAGTAAACTTTGCCTAACCTAAGGCCACAGAGATTTGCTCCTGTTTACTTCCAGAAGTTGTATAGTTTTGGGCTTTATATTAGTCTGTGGTCCATTTTGTATTAATTTTTATTTTTGGTACAAGGTATGGATGGAAGTTAATGGTTTTGCGTATAGATATTCAATATTCCTGCAACATTTGTTGAAAACAATATCTATGCCTTTATGCCTCTGTGGAAAATCAGATGACTAAATATGAGTAGGTCTTTTTTGTACTCTCACTTCAATTCCATTGTTTTCTTTGTCTATCTTCACACCAATACCCCATTGTTTCCATTAGTGTAATCTTATAACGGGTCTTGTAATCAGGTAGTGTAAGCCTTCCAATTTTTTTCTTTCTCAAAATTGTTTTGACGATTCTAGGTTCTTCGCTTTTACATTTCAATTTTACAATCACTTTGTCAGTTTCTACAAGAAAAGCCGCTTGAACTTTGAATGATATTGCATTTAATCTACAGATCAATTTGGAGGAGGACTGAATTCTTTTTTTTTTTTTTTATTGACTTACAGTTTCGTTTCAGTGTTCTTATGTGAGCTTATGTGAACTTTATGAGGGAGGACTCTACCCTAGTTTTATTTATACCTTAATTACCATTCCTCCAAAAACTAACCAACCAACCAACCAACCAGCACTTCTTATTGCTATCTAAAGGGACATAATATATATATTTTTAAATGTCCAGTTCATCCACTAAGGATTCTCAAATTGAGTGATTCTCTCCTATCCCCAATGATTACTGATATTCTTTTCCCTCCTTAGTAAATTCTAACTACTACAGTTATATATGCATGTTAAGATTTGTAACAGTTAAACAAAGAAAAATGCTTTTCTATAAGACAGAATTAATTTTTAAAAATCAGAAGTCCACATGTAATATTTTCTTCCCAGAAGCATATACTCCTCAATGGGATAGAAGTAAGATGCATGCCAGAATTTTCACTTGGACACATATAAAACTGTCTCCATGACGACCATACCTGATTCCGAACATACAGTGAACGTAGTTAAATAAAGCTCTGCGCAGCATGGTTGTGTCAACATCCTCATGGGTGGCCATAGTGTTATAGGTGAGATTGTAGACCATGCGGAACTTCTCATCAAGAAGATGTCCAATGTCAGAATAAAGTCTGTTCACCAGGGAGAACCCATGATTTTCCCAGGTATAGTCCTAAAAAAATAAAATGTATCTCCAATTACAAAACGGTCACTCTCCATTCTATGTTTTTAAGTATAAACTTTGAATGATATTGCATTTAATCTACAGATAATTTGGGGGGGGGACTAATTTTTTTTTTTTTTTTTATTGACTTACAGTTTCGTTTCAGTGTTCTTATGTGAGCTTATGTGAACTTTATGAGGGAGGACTCTACCCTAGTTTTATTTATACCTTAATTACCATTCCTCCAAAAACTAACCAACCAACCAACCAACCAGCACTTCTTATTGCTATCTAAAGGGACATAATATATATATTTTTAAATGTCCAGTTCATCCACTAAGGATTCTCAAATTGAGTGATTCTCTCCTATCCCCAATGATTACTGATATTCTTTTCCCTCCTTAGTAAATTCTAACTACTACAGTTATATATGCATGTTAAGATTTGTAACAGTTAAACAAAGAAAAATGCTTTTCTATAAGACAGAATTAATTTTTAAAAATCAGAAGTCCACATGTAATATTTTCTTCCCAGAAGCATACATGTCAATCCCAATCGCCCAATTCATCACACCACCATCCCCACCCCCCTGCGGCTTTCCCCCGTTGGTGTCCATAGGTTTGTTCTCTACATCTGTGTCTCAGCTTCTGCCCTGCAAACTGGTTCATCTGTGCCATTTTTCTAGGTTCCACATACATGCGTTAATATACGATATTTGTTTTTCTCTTTCCGACTTACTTCACTCTGTATGACAGTCTC
>NC_041224.1:178174455-178176421 GCF_002837175.3 Physeter macrocephalus
GAAGTTTTTGACTATAATCTCTTCAAATATTTTCTCTGGCCCTTTCTCTGTCTCTTCTCCTTCTGGGACCCCTATAATGCAAATGTTGTTGCCTTTAATGTTGTCCCAGAGGTCTCTTAGGCTATCTTCATTTCTTCTCATTCTTTTTTCTTTATTCTGTTCTGCAGCAGTGAATTCCACCAGTCTGTCTTCGAGGTCACTTTTCCGTTCTTCTGCCTCAGTTATTCTGCTATTGATCCCTTCTAGTGTAGTTTTTCGTTTCAGTTATTGTATTGTTCATCTCTGTTTGTTTGTTCTTTAATTCTTCTAGGTCTTTGTTAAACATTTCTTGCATCTTCTCGATCTTTGCTTCCATTCTTTTTACGAGGTTCTGGATCATCTTCACTATCATTATTCTGAATTATTTTTCTGGAAGGCTGCCCATATCCACTTCATTTAGTTGTTTTTCTGGGGTTTTATCTTGTTCCTTCATGTGGTACATAGCCCTCTGCCTTTTCATCTTGTCTGTCTTTCTGTGAATGTCAGCACTGAATTCTTAACAACTTCAAGTCTTCCAATCCATAATCATAGTATATTTCTCCATATATTTAAACCTTTATTTTTTCTCACCAATGTTTTGTAGTTTTTATTGTACAACTCTATCACATTTTTTTTGTTTAGATTTATCCCTAAGTATTTATATATTTTTATGCTATTGTAAATTGTATTTTTCAATTTCAATTTCTGGTTATACATTGTTAGAATATAGAAATATAGTGGATATTTGTGTATTTACCTTGAATTCTGCAACTGTGGTAAGCTCATTTATTAGTTCTAGTTGCTTCTTTGTAGGTTCTATTTCTGCAAAGATGGTCATGTCATCTGTGAATAAAGGCAGCTTTAGTTCTTCTTTTCTAATTTGGATGTAATTTCTTCTTTCCTCCTTCCTCCTGTTACCTTGTTGTGCTGGCTCAAACCTCTAGAACAATGTTGACTTAGAAGTGGTGAGAATGGACATACTTGCCTTTCCAATCTTAGAAAAAAAAATTTCATTCTTTTTCATAGTTACATATGATGTTAACTGTAGTTATTTTTGGTAGATGCCCCTACCAGTTTGAGGACATCCCCTTTTATTCCTAGTTTGTTGAGAGTTTTTATCATGAATAAACGTTGGATTTGTCAAATGCCTTTCTCACATCTATTGAAGGGATAGTGTGGTTTTTCTCTTTTATTTTGTTAATATGGTGGAATTTCTTGATAGATTTTCAAATATTAAAATAACGTTGTATTACTGGGATAAATCTCACTTTATTATGATACATTATCTTCTTTATATCTTTATGGAATTCTATTAGGTAAAATGTGTTAAGAATTTTTAATGTATGTTCATCAGGGGTATTGATCTATATTTTTCTTATAATATGTTTGTCTGGTTTTGGTATCAGAGTGATGGTGGCCCTGTAGAATGAGTTTGGAAGTGTTCCTTCCTCTGCAATTTTTTGGAAGAGTTTGAGAAGGATCGGTGTTAGCTTGTGTCTAAATGTTTGATAGAATTCACCTGTGAAGCTATCTGGTCTTGGACTTTTGTTTTTTTTTTGGAAGATTTTTAATCACAGTTTCAATTTCATTACTTGTGACTGGTCTGTTCATGTTTTCTATTTCTACCTGGTTCAGTCTTGGAAGGTTATACCTTCCTAAGAATTTGTCCATTTCTTCCAGGTTGTCCATTTTATTCGTATAGAGTTGCTTGTAGTAGTCTCTTAATGATGCTTTGTATTTCTTTGGTGTCAGTTGTAACTTCTCCTTTTTCATTTCTAATTTTACTGATTTGAGTCCTCTCCCTCTCTTCCTAGATGAGCCTAGCTAGAGGCTTATCAATTTTGTTTTTCTTCTCAAAGAACCAGCTTTTAGTTTTATTGATCTTTGCTACTGTTTTCTTTATTTTATTTCATTTATTTCTTCTCTGATCTTTATGATTTCTTTCCTT
>NC_041224.1:178178123-178236505 GCF_002837175.3 Physeter macrocephalus
TGTTTGTTCTTTAATTCTTCTAGGTCTTTGTTAAACATTTCTTGCATCTTCTCGATCTTTGCTTCCATTCTTTTTACGAGGTTCTGGATCATCTTCACTATCATTATTCTGAATTATTTTTCTGGAAGGTTGCCCATATCCACTTCATTTAGTTGTTTTTCTGGGGTTTTATCTTGTTCCTTCATGTGGTACATAGCCCTCTGCCTTTTCATCTTGTCTGTCTTTCTGTGAATGTCAGCACTGAATTCTTAACAACTTCAAGTCTTCCAATCCATAATCATAGTATATTTCTCCATATATTTAAACCTTTATTTTTTCTCACCAATGTTTTGTAGTTTTTATTGTACAACTCTATCACATTTTTTTTGTTTAGATTTATCCCTAAGTATTTATATATTTTTATGCTATTGTAAATTGTATTTTTCAATTTCAATTTCTGGTTATACATTGTTAGAATATAGAAATATAGTGGATATTTGTGTATTTACCTTGAATTCTGCAACTGTGGTAAGCTCATTTATTAGTTCTAGTTGCTTCTTTGTAGGTTCTATTTCTGCAAAGATGGTCATGTCATCTGTGAATAAAGGCAGCTTTAGTTCTTCTTTTCTAATTTGGATGTAATTTCTTCTTTCCTCCTTCCTCCTGTTACCTTGTTGTGCTGGCTCAAACCTCTAGAACAATGTTGACTTAGAAGTGGTGAGAATGGACATACTTGCCTTTCCAATCTTAGAAAAAAAAATTTCATTCTTTTTCATAGTTACATATGATGTTAACTGTAGTTATTTTTGGTAGATGCCCCTACCAGTTTGAGGACATCCCCTTTTATTCCTAGTTTGTTGAGAGTTTTTATCATGAATAAACGTTGGATTTGTCAAATGCCTTTCTCACATCTATTGAAGGGATAGTGTGGTTTTTCTCTTTTATTTTGTTAATATGGTGGAATTTCTTGATAGATTTTCAAATATTAAAATAACGTTGTATTACTGGGATAAATCTCACTTTATTATGATACATTATCTTCTTTATATCTTTATGGAATTCTATTAGGTAAAATGTGTTAAGAATTTTTAATGTATGTTCATCAGGGGTATTGATCTATATTTTTCTTATAATATGTTTGTCTGGTTTTGGTATCAGAGTAATTCTGGCCTCATAAGTAATTTGGGAAGTGTTCCTTTCTCTTCAGTTTTCTGGAAGAGTTTGTGTATAATTGATATTATTTATTCCATAAATATTTGCTAGAATTGACTAGTGATGAGACTGGCTTGGCCTGAAATTTTCTTTGTGGGAAGATTTGAAACCTCAAATAAAATTTATTTAGTAAATATAAGGTTATTCCAATTTTCTGTTTCTCTTTGAGTGACCTTTAGTAGTTTGTATCCTTCAAGAAATTTATCCATTTCATCAAAGTTATCTCTTTGGCATAAAGTTTTTCATACTATTTTAATTATTTAAAAAATATCTGTATAATCTGTAGTGATGTCACCTCATTTCTCTCATTCCTGATATTGGTAATTTGAGTCTTTTCTCTTTTTCCTCTGATAAGTCTGGATAGAGATTTATCAATTTTGTTGATCTTTCTTAAGTATACATTTTTGTATCATTGATTTTTCTCTATTTTAAAAAAATAATAAAGTTATTTATTTATTTTTGGCTGTGTTGGGTCTTTGTTGCTGCATGTGGGCTTTCTCTAGTTGAGGGGAGAGGGGGCTACTCTTTGTTGTGGTGCATGGGCTTGTCATTGGGTGGCTTCTCTTGTTGCGGATCACGGGCTCTAGGTGCACGGGCTTCAGTAGTTGTGGCTCGTGGGCTCTAGAGCACAGGCTCAGTAGTTGTGGCTCATGGGCTTTGTTGCGCTGTGGCATGTGGGATCTTCCCGGACCAGGGATTGAACCCATGTCCTCTGCATTAGCAGGCGTATTCTTAACCACTGGGCCATCCAGGGATGCCCTGATTTTTCTCTATTTCTTTTATTTTAAAAAGCGATCAATTTTGCTTTTAAACATTTTTTTTTCTGCTTAAAACTTAGGTTTCTTTTTTTTTCCACCATAAAGTGGAAGTTGAGGTCATTATTTGGGGATTTTTATTCTTTACTATTATAGATTTTCAGTGCTTTTAATTTTCCTCTAGGTTTTGCAGCTGTATTACACAACTGTTGATATATTGTTTTTTTCATTTTCATTCAGTTAAAAATACTTTCTGATTACTTTTTGTATTTCTTCTTGATCCATGGATTATTTAGGAGTGTTTAGATTACAAATATAGTTGTGGCTCATGGGCTTTGTTGCTCTGTGGCATGTGGGATCTTCCCGGACCAGGGATTGAACCCATGTCCTCTGCATTAGCAGGCGTATTCTTAACCACTGGGCCATCCAGGGATGCCCTGATTTTTCTCTATTTCTTTTATTTTAAAAAGTGATCAATTTTGCCTTTAAACATTTTTTTTTCTGCTTAAAACTTAGGTTTCTTTTTTTTTCCACCATAAAGTGGAAGTTGAGGTCATTATTTGGGGATTTTTATTCTTTACTATTATAGATTTTCAGTGCTTTTAATTTTCCTCTAGGTTTTGCAGCTGTATTACACAACTGTTGATATATTGTTTTTTTCATTTTCATTCAGTTAAAAATACTTTCTGATTACTTTTTGTATTTCTTCTTGATCCATGGATTATTTAGGAGTGTTTAGATTACAAATACTTGGGAAATTTCTACATACCTGTTAGTGATTTCTAATTTAACTCCATTGTGGTCACAAAACATACATTGTATGTTTGAATCCTTTTAAATTTATTGAAATTTTGTTTGATGTCCTATAACATGGTCTATTTTGGTAAATGTTCTGTGTGCATTTGGAAATAATGTATATTCTACTGTGTTGTGTGCAATGTTCTATAAATGTCAATTATCTCAAGTTGGTTAATAGTGTTATTCAAGTATTCTGTATCCTTTCTGATATTTCTGTTTGTTTTCTTAGTTATGAGCAGCTTGAAATTTGTGACTATAAGAGTAAATTTGTCTTATTTACTTTTTAAGTTCTGTTAGTTTCCCTTCATTTATTTTGAAGCCCTGTTGTCAGGTGCATAAACATTTAGGATTGTTATGTTCTCCTGATGAATTGATTCTTTTATCATTGTGAAAGACCCTTTTCATCCCTGAAAATATTTTTTACTGTGAAATCTACTTTGTCTGTTACTAACAGGCATTCTTGGTTTATTTTGATTACTGTTAGCATGGTATATCTTTTTCATCTTTTTACTTTAACCTATTGGTGTCTTTATTTTAAAACATGTTTCTTATAGACAGCATTTAGTTGGGTATTGCTCTTTCATTTAAATTCTATATAACAATCTTTTCCTTTGACTTGTGTATTTACCCTGTTTTAATTTAATGTAATTTTTGATATGGCTGGGTTTTAATCTAGCATCTTGCTATTGTTTTTTGTTTGTTCCATCTATTCCTTTTTCTCCTTTTTTGGTTTTATGTTTTCCTTATAGATTAATTTTGCTGTTATTTTGTGATTTTTTTCTTATCTCCTTTGTTGCCTTATTATCTGTGGATTTGTGTTGTGGTTTATTTTTAGTGGTTGCTTTAGAGTTTATAATATACATTTTTATCTCTTCAGTCTACCTTCAAGTCTTAACTCTTTTTGTATTGTATGAGAACCTTAGAACAATATACAGATTTTCAATTTTACCCCTCAGGGTCTTTGTGCTATTTTTGGCATAAATTTTACTTGTACATATATTACAGTCCCCTACAATACATTGTTATTATTTTTGCTAGAAACAGCAAATTATTTTTAAAATATTTTAATAATAGAAAAGTATTTTTTATTTCCCTTTGTATTTACTATTTTTGCTGCTTTTCATCCTCTTCTGTAGATTCAAGTCTGGTATAGTTTTCTTTCTGCCTTAAGGACTTAGAATTTTTGTTTTCAACAGTCATGCATATTTTAAAGAATTTAACTGGAGAAAAATGACCTTTTATATTTGCCCAATCATATGCCGTTTCTGTTGTTCTTCCTTCATTTCCGAAGTTCCAAGTTTTCCTCTGTTATTATTTCTCGTCAACTTGAAGAACTTCCTTTAGCGCTTGTTTTAAATAGGGCAGGTCTGCTGATGACAAATTCTCTTAGTTTTTCTTCATCTGTCAAGGTCTTTATTTCACCTTCATTCCTGAGGATATTTTTACTGTCTATAAAATTCTGGGTTGACACTCCTTTCTTTCACCATTTTCAGTATGTCCCACTGCCTTTTAACCTCCATAGTTTCTGATGAGAAGTCCACAGCATTTAAATTGTTGTTCATATAATGGTTCCTTTTTTCCCCTGGGTGCTTTCAAGATTTTTTTCTTTGAGGTTTTCAGCAGTTGGATTGTGGTGTGTCAGGGCTTGGATTTCTTTGATTTCTACCCTCTTTGTGGCTTGCTGAATCTCTTGACTCTAAATTTATGCCTTTCACCAAATTTGGGCATGTTCAGTCAGTATTTCTTTTCTGCAGTGCTCTCTTTTCCCTCTCCTTCAGGAACTCCATTGACAAAAATACTTAAGCTTCTGATATTATCTCACAGGTTCCTAAGTCTTTGCTTATTTTTTCTTTAGATTGAATTATTTCTATTGATCCTTTTTCAAGTTCACTGAGTCTTTCTTTTGTCACTTCCATTTTGTTATTGTACTTATCCCATGATTAAAATTTTTTTTTTCAGTTCTAAAATTTCTACTTAAAAGTATATATATATATATAATTTCTGTTTCTCTGTTGAAATCATCTCTCCATTTATTTCAAAGGTGTTTATCTCATTGAGGATTATTATTTAATAGCTGTTTAAATGTGTCTGATAATATGGATCAAACGTCTGGGTCACTTCAGGGTTGGCATCTATGGTTTCTCTTTTCTCATGGGTACTGTTTACATTTTCCTGGTTTTTGTGTGTCAAGTAATTTCAGAATATATCCTGCATATTTTGAACATTATGTTGTAAGATCCTGGGTCCTATCAAAATCCTGTAGAGAATAGTGATTTGTTTGTCTTAACAGGCAACCAAGCTTGTTAGATTCATATTGCAAGTTCCTTCTCTCCTGTGGTCAGTGGCTCCATTTTCAGTATTGTATTCAAAACCTTTGTTATGTGGAGCCACTAAAGGGTTAGTTTCAGACTGGGGCAGCGGTTATGTGGTACTCCACTTCTCAAAGCTTTAGCTGTGCCCCTTTGGCCGTGTTCCATGCACCTGTAGCTTAGGGATTGTCCTGGGATGTGTGTCAGTTCATATACAGAAGTAGAGGATTCCCTTCTCAGCTATCTCCTCTTTGGAATTTCTCCCACGCTGCCTGGTTCCCTGGGCCTCCTTTCCTGGTTCTTCTGCCCAGAGCAATGGAGTTCTTTCAGAATGTTAGCCTTCTCCCTTGTCACACAGTGTCCATAAGGGATCCCTTTCAAAGCAAATTGGCCAGAGAAAATAGAGGAAAAAATAACATGAATTTCCCTCCGTTTTCCCAGTTCTTCTATTCAGGTTTTTTTCCCTTCTGGTTTTTAGGTATTTGCGCTGCACTGCCAGAGCTGTTGGGATTGGCATCAGGGCAGGGCTAGGAGAGCAAGGAGATATTTTAAAAATTTCACCCGATACTCTCTGGCTTACAAGGACCCATTTTCTTGTTCCTCTGGCCAGGATGATGGATTTATTTCAGAATTTTTGCTGTCCATGTCTACTGTGTAATTCCTTGATTCAGTCTGTCTGTGGGTCAACATCAGGAGTTAAAAGACAAAAAAACTCCCCCAAACCGCAAAAGTAAAAACTAAAACAAACAAATAAAAAACTAGAACCTTACCTGTCATATGGGTATTTCTTCACATTTTGACTTCCCTCTTCAACCTATCAGCTGTTATTTACTTTTCAAAATCTTCAGGTAGTTGCTTCTTGAATTTTGTCCAGAGTTTTTAGTTGTAATTTATGAAAGAGAGTGAGAGACCATAGTGGGTTTGCTCCATTTTGGTTTAAAACTAGATTTTGTTCATTTTAACAATTCAGTCTTGGGCTTCCTTGGTGGCGCAGTGGTTGAGAGTCCGCCTGCCGATGCAGGGGACACGGGTTCGTGCCCCAGTCCGGGACGATCCCACATGCCGCAGGGCGGCTGGGCCCGGGAGCCATGGCCGCTGAGCCTGCGCGTCCGGAGCCTGTGCTCCGCAACGGGAGAGGCCACAACAGTGAGAGGCCCGTGTACCACAAAAAAAAAAAAAAAAAAAAATTCAGTCTTTTTTCTCTCCAGTATGTTTTGAAATTTTCAATTGCTATGTCCTCTAGTTCAGTAATGTTCTCTTTTGCAGTGTCTCATCTGATGTTAATCCCATCTAATATATCTTTTCCTCAAACATTGTGCCTTTCATCTCTAGAAATTCTTTGAGGGGCTCATACATCCTCCATGTCTCTACTAACCTTGCTCAGTCTTCCTTCTACCTTCTTAAACATATGTTATGTATAGTTGTAATGACCATTGTAATGCCTTGCTCTGTCATCTGTGTCACTTGTGGGTTGAGTTGGGTTTAGAGACCAGAATCTGAGTGTTGTGGTTGGTCATTGTTTCTAGACTTCTTCTGTGGACAGAGCTAAGAAATGTTTTTCTTGTTAAGAAAAAAATATATCATTGTTTATGCTGACTTGTCCAATTCAAATTTAGCATTACAGAATTTTTCTTTAGCTTCTTTGTTTTTATATGTTTTTGATCTCTTTTAAACTGAAAAATTTTATTTCTGTCTTCCTTACCACAATTTTTTGGGTATATGTGGACACTAGCAAGGTAATGACTGAAAACAATTGAAGATGTCTCACAGTTCTTTTTGTCCACAAGGTATATCCAATTAGGGTTTACCATCAGGTTACTGGTTTTCTGTTCATAATGTATATTCAACTGAGGATCTGCCTTAAGCTACTATGCTTTAATGTCTCTTAAAATAAATCCCATTTGTGTGATTAAGCTACCAACTCAATACATGTTTAGTTTCATTTGCTTAATTTTGCTTTCACATTTTAGAGCCTGCTTTTTAAGTTAATTTTGTTGTATAATTTTATAAAATACGTACATGATTCTGGAGAAGGGATTGGAAAACTACAGCCCATGGGCCCAATCTGACCTACAGCCTGTTTTTGTATGGTCCTTGAGTTAAGAATGATTTTTACATTTTTAAATGGCTGTAACACACACACACGCACACACACACACACAAGAGAATGCAACAGTGACTAAATGTAGCTTCCAAACCCTAAAATATTTACTGTCTGCCCCTCTATAGAACACACACACACACACACACACACACACAAGAGAATGCAACAGTGACTAAATGTAGCTTCCAAACCCTAAAATATTTACTGTCTGCCCCTCTATAGAAATCCTCTACTTTCTGCCTCTAGCCCTGTTTCCCCCATTCTGTCCTCTCCCCTCTAGAGGCAGTCTGACTGATTTATTTGTTTAGTTTCTGGTTTATCTTTCTGCTGTTTTTATGGAAGCAAACACAAACCTCTCGTATTTACTGTACACCCTTTTCCTCTCCACCTTGCTTTTGCACTGAGCAGTGCCTCCTGGAAGCCAGCCCACAGCAGGTGGGGAGATGGGCCTCACTCTTTTTTACAGCAGCACACATGGTATTCCAGAGTGTGTCTGGACTGATGTCTGTTTAACTGGTCCCTTCTTGTACATTTGGGTTATTTCTGCTTTTTAAATTTTACAAGTAGTGCTGCTTTCATCGGCCTTGTGCTTATGTTTTCTGGTGTTTGCTGCTGTAACTTTGGGATCAGTTCCTACAAGTTGGGTTGCTGGGTTATGTATATTGCTGAGTAACAGGGCACATGCTGTTTTGCTTGGTGTCGCCCAAATTCTCTCCATGGGGACTGTACCATTTTGCACTGCTGTCAGCAGTGTGCAAAGTAAGTAATGCCCAACAGCCCCCTAACGGAATGTGTTGTCAAACTTCTGGCTTTTCTAATCTGACGAGTGAGAAATGATATCTCCATGTAATTTAAAATTTCGTTTCTTATGAGCAAGATTGAAGGACCAGTTACATTCCTTCTCATATGAACTCTCTGTTCACTTCTCTTGCCCATTTTTCTATAGAGCTCTTGGTCTTTTTCATCGATTTTTAGACCCTGTCTGTGTATTAAGGACAGTGACCTTTGCCTGTAATATAACTTGCAAATATCTCTCCCGTTTGTCTTTTTTATTTTTCTTAATTATTTACCTGTTTTTTATGCCGTGCAATAATGTCTATTATTATTATTACTACTAGTATTATTTTCATGTAGCCAGATTTATGCATCTTTTCTCTTATTGCTCTGGCCTTGGAGTGATAACCAGGGAAGTTTCCCCTACTCTCAGATTGTAGAAAAATTCAGTCATACTCTCTTTTCATATTTGTATAGTTTCTTTTTTTTTTAAATATAAATTTGTTTTTTTAAAAAAAAATTATCCACAGAGCACTTTTGGTGTACACTATCCCATGTGATTGGCTACTTTTACTTGTGTGATTTTAAACCGTAGAAAGGGGCTCTTTACTCACCTCTCCAGTTTGCCATTGTGCAGAGACTCCTCGCATCTTAGAATTTGAAGAGACCAATATATTCAAGGGGAAGGAATTGAAATTTGGGGAGAAGGGACTTGCCCAGGGACTCCCAGCCCCATCCCAGGGACTAGCTCTGGCCGGCCTGGGAAGAGGTTTATGAGCATCTGCTGTGTGTTGGCCGCTTGGCCAGGCCTGTCACCATCCTTCACGCCCAAGCTGTAGGTCCTGCTATTAGCCCCACCTTATAGGTGTGGAGACTGAAGCACTGAGAGGTGAGCTGCCTGCCCAGCGGCGCGCAGCCAGCGATAGGCCATCAGGCTCAGATACCCGGGTGTCTGCCTGAGAGCTTGGCCCTCCCGCCTCCGGGTGTCTGGCGGTGGCATGCATGCAATGAGCCCTTCCCTCCCCTCCCCGCTCCACGGTCTTGGAGGTCCTTGGCGGATGAGGTGTCCTTGTCTCCACGCCGAGGGCCACGGAGGGCCCTGTGAATGAACACCATCTCCCAGGGCGCCTGCTGGAGCCGGTGGCAGCAGGTCCACGTGCACTGCCTCAGCCCCAAGGGCCCGCCTGCTACTGGCAGCCAGAGACCTTTCAAGTTGTCCTTTCGTTCGTCCGTCCATTTGTTTATCTGCTCATTCCCTTATCCAGCCCTTAATTTAGCACAACTTACTGATGCCTGCAGTGTGCAGACCCAGTCCTGGCCAAGGGTGCCCCAGAAATGTGACAAGCATCTGTCCCCAGGAACTCACAGTCCTGTGGGGCGGGCAGGTGGCCTCGGCCATCCTGGGGGGCCCAGAGCAGTGTCTCCCTCACTTTCCCTCCAGGCTTGGGTGCAGAGGACTGGCCGGGGTGGAGGGGAGGCGGAGCTGGGGCCCCCAGCCCTCCCTCTTTCTGGGGTCCAGCGGCGCATAGACGCGAGAGGCTGGCTTGTTGTCCAGCCCAGACCCCTGGTGGTGATGACTCGAAACCAGCCGCGGAGCGGGCAGGGGTGCCCCAGGCACACAGTGAGCCGGCAGCGGGCCAGCACCGGAGCCTACCCCCCAGCCCTGCGCACCTCGGAAGTGGCACGGCCCGGGGGAGGGAGAGGTGAGCCTTCGGATGAATCCAGAGCAGCCCAGAGCTACCCAGGTCGTTTGGTGGGCCAAGCAGACAAGATTTTAAGGATATTAGGTGATTTTCATCACACCTGCATGTGTCTTCATCACGTCTTCCATTGTTCCCAAAGCCGTAGACTTCTGGCCAAGTGTCTACAACTGTCTGCCGACAGAGGCCCTGGTTGCCAGAAGAGTCTGAGTGAGGCTCCCTCTGGATCCAGCTAGTTAGGCCCGTGTAGCGCTGTCCCACGCCCCTGGGATGGGACGTACCAGCTGTCGGTGTAATTAAGGTTGCCATAAAACCCACCAGCTAGACACACAAATGGCTCCTTTGCTCTTTCCCGGGGCAGCAGCAGTTGAGAAGGCAAGTAAATCATGTTCAGCGGCAAGCGCTTCAAAGGTCAGCCTTCCACTTACAGCAGCGTTATTGGCAGGGATCGCCCGTAACACGGCTTGTTTCCCGGCCATTCGATTTTATGACGCCCTAATGAATTGGGCCATTTCCATCCATTCTCAGGAAGTGTACAGAACAAGGGTTTTCGTTCTCCTGGAAAAGGCAGGTGGTGTGTTGGTGGGCACGTGGGTAGTTCTGCCGGGGACAGGCCGAGGACCCCTGGCACGTGGCTTCTCTGGGCCTTCACACCGCCCTCTGGGAGCAGCTTCCCCCTGCTGCCATCAGGAGATGACTTCTGTGAAACCCCCGGCCTGTGGCCGGAACTCAGCGGGCCCTCCTCTTCCTCCAGCCTTTCCTGGGTCTGTGTGTTTCCCGAGTGCATGTGGGGATCCAGGTGCCGCCGCTGGAGAGGGGCTCAGGTGCCCACGGATGTCACGGTCCTGCCCATCGGCAGCCATTCCCTATGGGCTCTTGGGGCTGTGTCCCCGCCGCCCGGGAGGAGACGCGCCTCAGTGCACAGGCCACATCTAGGGACGTGAGTTGGGCCGGACTTACTCCTCTCCCGGCACTTGCTGCCCCTGCCATCCTTGATTCCCTGCTCCTCGCCTGGACTGGGGTGATGGGGAGGGCGTCGGGAAAGGCGGCAGGAAGGCCTTCAGGCCCCATGTGGCCTTGGCAGATGGAGGTCTGGGGTTGCTGGTGGAGAGGGTGGTTTAAGTCAGAGGTGACCGTGGCGCTGGGGGTGGGAGGGGGGATGGATCTGGAGCCATGATGACGGGCCCTGCTCCCTCCCCTCTCTTCCCCCCAGAGCAGATTCCAAACCCTGCCTTGGGACGGCGCCGTTCTTTGAGTCGGGCTGTTGTGCACTTATCAGAGCATATGTTGGGGACTCTGGTGGTCCACGTCCCCTCCCAGGCCCTAGACTGCTGCCCCAGCTCCAGACTGGGCAGGCCAGAGCATCTGCCAGCAGCACAGCTCCTGTGCCCCTCCTGGCCGGGGGTCTGGAGCTTTCCTTCCAGTCCACACTCCAGGAGACTCATGGCCACCTGGGAGGGCAAAGCGGGCAAGTGGGATCCTGGTGCACAGAGTGGGAGAGGAAGGGAGGGAGGGAGGGAGGTGGGCAGTTCCACACTGCCTGGGGAGCAGCTACGCAGGCTGGCCAGTGTTCAGAGGCCTGCAGGGCTGCCCTCACTTTTCTACCCCTGCACTACTCCTCAGGCTCCAGGGGGCCCACCCTGAAATCGCCCTAGCCGAGGGCTGCTTCTGAAGAGGCTCAGAGAAGGTAATCGTTTGTTCCCCACCCTCCCCCAGTTTACTGAGGCAGGACTTGGCCAGCAGGAGATGGGTACGTGGGCCCCAGAGAAGCACCACACTCTGGCCCTGCGCCCTGGAGCAAATCCCTGCATCTCTCTGAGCCTCGGTGTTCCTCATCTGGAGAATGGGTCTCAAAATACCCCTCTGTCTAAATTGGATTTATGGAATGCTGCATTTAATGTGAATTTGACTTATATGTATTTGAAAGAGGATGATAGAAAATCTAGGTCTGAAACATTTGAAAGTTTATAAACTCCAGTTATTTATTTTTTAGTTATTTACTATTTAAAATTATGTTTATTTATTTATTTTTGGCTGCTTTGGGTCTCCGTTGCTGCTGTGCGTGGGCTTCTCTAGTTGCGGCGAGAGGGGGCTACTCTTCCTTGCGGTGTGTGGGCTTCTCATTGCGGGGGCTTCTCATTGCGGGGGCTTCTCTTGCTGCAGAGCTCGGGCTCTAGAGCGCAGGCTCAGTAGTTGTGGCGCACGGGCTTAATTGCTCTGCGGCACGTGCGATCTTCCGGGACCAGGGCTCGCACCTGTCTCCCCTACCTTGGCAGGCAGATTCTTAACCACTGCACCACCAGGGAAGCCCCTGAACTCCAGTGCGATCTTCCGGGACCAGGGCTCGAACCTGTCTCCCCTACCTTGGCAGGCAGATTCTTAACCACTGCACCACCAGGGAAGCCCCTGAACTCCAGCTTTTAAGTAAGTGAGAAGACAGCTCGTTTCACGGCCGGCTGCCGAGGTGCCGGAGAGCTGTGTTTATGCTGTGGCCACATGGTGGCGCCCTGGGAGCTGGTAAACAGGCCGCCAGGCCCGGCAGGCGGGCCCGAGGCACCGTGCCCGCGGCCGGTTGCTCACTATTGCAATTTAAAGTCGTGTCGCCCAGGAGTTTACTGCGTGGAGGTACATGTTAGTCAGGGGACCCTGCCCAGCCCAGTTGCTGTAGGCTGGAAGGTTCATGTGAGAAAACACCCTGAAGGAAGCAGAACAACAGCTTGACGCTTAATTGTGTTAGTTTAGAGACAGGAGGCTGTGGAATGTTATTGATGCCATAAGAAAGGAAGAGTGTCTTTAAAGCTAACTTACATGCTGTGGTTCTGGAGAACACTGGCTCCCACGATGCACTTACCACTCCAGGGACGTTAGGCCGAGGCTTTGAAAGCTGTGAATTACGTGACCTCTTAAGAAGCAAGACCCTCGCACAGAGTACGGCCCTGGTATTGATGGGCCTTCAGGTGCCCTTGGCTAGGCGTGGGCCCTTCCCTAAGCTCTTCTTCGTCGGGCCCCCGCTGCTCTCCAGGGGACCAGTCTGACTGGGGAGATCTTCATGCCTCCCGGGCCCACGCACCAGTGGGTGTGGGGAGGGCGTGGGACGCGGAGGACCGTCCGCTGTGGAGGTATCACGGGGCAGGTCCTGAGGTCACCCCGCAGCAGCCCCACCTCCACGCTCCGGCTCCTCAGCCTGGGGGCGCGTCTTCCAGCACCAGCCTCTCGAAACTCTCCAGCCCTCAGGGCACTCGGTGGCCCTCCTTGTCCCTGACTGTGGGCACCCGCCCTGTTGCCCTGGGGCCCACCGGCATGACGGGTGCCCTCTCTTGCAGGTGGTGAGAAGCTACAAGGCCACCATCCAGCAGACCCTGGACATCCTCTTCCTCCGGGAAGGCTCCGAGTTTCTGAGCAGCACAGATGCTTCGAGCCGGGACTCTGCCGACCGCACCATTATTGCCTGGGATTTCCGGAGCTCCGCCAAAATCTCCAACCAGATTTTCCACGTGAGAAACCCTGTTTGGCATTGCTTTCAGTTTCAGGGTGCATCCGTGTAGTCCCAGGCTGTCTAGGGCCCCAGGTCACTTCTGCGGAGATGGTTCAGCAGACAGGACCTTTGGAGACAGATGGGCTGCCTGAAATCCGTAGGGTCGGGGAGGGCAAAATGCAGGTCCAGGCCTGCCCAGAGAACCTTCCGCTGGCTCCCAGATGGGAGTGACTCCCTAACGGTCCTCTCACTCGTCCTCCGCCCAGCACAGCCTGGCCCCGGGGTAAGGGTGTGCGGGGTGGTCCAGATCCACGGCAACGCGGATGCACGCCCGAGACACCCCTACCCTCCCTCCGCCACCCCAGCCAGCCTGCAGGGTTCCACCTTGCCCTGGCTCAGTGGTTTTGGCAGGGGCTGTGACTCAAGGGTTCAAGCGGGGACCCCGAAGGTAGACCATCTGCATTAAAATCCTGCATTCACCACTTACAAGCAGAGGGCCGGGCCCATCATCGACCCTCTTTGATTCTCATTTTTCTCTTCGTAAACTGAGGGTGAGAATGTTTCTTGCCTCATGGAGTGGCTTTGAGAATTAAAAGACATAAGTACTCATAAAGAATCTAGCACAGTGCCAGGCACAGGGAGGTCTCCATAAAATGCCCTACCTGTCGTCACCAGCACCTCTAGTACCATCACCATCTCCAACACCATCACCACCATCACCCTCACCACCATCATTATCATCACCGCCATCACCAACATCGCTACCACCACCCACCGTCGTATTTTAAGATTTCAAATTAGCTATGGCTAATCTCTTTGGTGCTGCCACCCTGAATTTAAAAATATATGTCAGGTGTATATATATACACCATCTTCCTGTCCCTGCTTTCTCCCTTGTTCTTAGAGGATTCTAAGTGACCCTGAGCCAACCTGCCTCTAGACCTTCACTTCAGGGTTCTAGTGCAACCCACTGAGAAAGATAAGCCCTGGGAGGGCCCGGAGGGGCACGTCTGGCCATCGGGGCATCCTGCCTCTGACGGCCCTGCAGAGACCAGGGAAGCAAGTGAGGTAGAGAGAGTGCTGTGTGCCTGGGCCACCAGCCCTCCTCGGGTCGCGCCTCCTCACCTTCTGTGCAGGCAAAGCAGGCACTCCGCCTGGTAGCATCACACCAGGAGCTCATTATCAGGTTACCATGTGCCTCTGACAGCACATAAGTCTGCATCTATGGTTCCAACTGCTTCTGACGTCACCCTCTGAATTTGGGCTCATTTAGAGGCTGTGGCTTCAGGACATCACTTAGAACATGGAACAGGTACAATGGAGAAGGGAGCTTTTAGGGGTGTTTCTGTGTGACCGAGCCTGTTAAACAGTGAGATTTCCCCTCCTGTTTGGAACCCCTTGTGCAGGCGTTTACCTCCCCGCTTGGCCAGTCGCCTTCTCACTCACTATGCGTTCTGGCTGCACGGGACCCTGGGCTGGGCTGGGGACCCTCGGCGGCTCACTGGGGAGGTGGGGAGATGGGCGTGCGGATTCGTTTTCTATCGCTGTGTAACAAATTACAAATTACCATAAACCTGGTGGCTTAAATCAATAGAAATGTATTCTTTCAGTGACGGAGGCCAGAAGTTTGCAAAAAGTATCACGGGGCTGAGATCAAGATGTTGTCAGGGCCCGCTTCCCTTGGAGGCTCGGGGGAGCATCTGTCCCTTGCTTCTTCCAGCTTCTGGTGGCTGCTGGTGATACTTGGCTTGTGGCTGCGTCACTCCAGTCTCCATGCCAGCATCTTCAGGTCTCTCTCTGCTCTGTCTTCACGTCGCCTCCTCTGTGTGTCTCATCTCCTCTGCTTCCCTTTTATAAGGGTGCATGTGATTGCAGTTAGGGCAGCAATACACGATAATCTCCTCCTCTCAAGATCCTTAAGTTAATTATATCTGCAAGCTCCCACCGCCCTTTTTTTTTTTTTTTTTTTTTTTGGCCATATAAGGTGACGTTCACAGGTCCCGGGAATTAGGACATGGAAGTATGTGGTGGGACATTTTTCAGCCTGCTCCAGAGGCCATGAGCCAAGGAGTGCAGGGGGCCCCTAGAAGCCAGAAAAGACAAGGGAACAGATTCCCCCCTAAAGACTCCAGAAGGAACAAAGCCCTGCTGGCATCTTGAGTTTAAGTCAGCCCAGAGAGACCGCTGCGGACTCCTGACCTCCAGAACTGTAAGATAATAGATGTGTGCGGCTTTAAGCCACGGAATTGGAGGCATTTTGTCAGAGCAACAGCAGGAAATTCGCCCAGACCCCTAAGCCGAGGTCTGGGCAGAGGGCCCGAGGCCCCACGGGCAGAGTTTGGGGGGTGAGTCCGTCTGAGGCAGAAGCCCAGTTGGGAGCCTCCTCCACCCTCTCTGTGGCCCTGCTCTTTCTCAGGAGAGGTACACCTGCCCCAGCCTCACCTTGCACCCGAGGGAGCCTGTGTTCCTGGCACAGACCAACGGCAACTACCTGGCCCTCTTCTCTGCCGTGTGGCCCTACCGGATGAGCAGGAGGCGGCGCTACGAGGGGCACAAGGTACCTCGTCCCCGTCCCCCAGGCGGAAGGTTGTCCCACTGACAACGCCGGCAAGGCGCTGGCGGCCCCTGAGGGCACGGACCGTCTGTGCAGGAAACTGGTGCTTTCTGTTCCCCGGGTGACCCCGTGCCACGTGGCCTGGCGTCCACTCTAGGCCCCGGGCCACATCTGCTGGGCAGGGACGGTTTCCTTGACCTGTCAGCTCACGTGGACAGGTCACGGGGCTTGGGGAGGGGGCGCAGGACGGAACGGAAGTGGGGCTGTTTCTCCACCTGCCCCCTTTCCCTGCTGAGGGCTGCCTCGTGGGGCAGAGCCAGTGCGGACCCAGCGCCTGGCGCTGAGGCCAGGTGCCGTCAGCTGTGCTAGAGCTGGGCTGTCCGGATTACACGAAACCAGCCTTGTGGCGCGGGCCCCGTGCCGGCGCCCCGGCCTCAGGGCAGGAGCTCGGCCGCTGGGTGTGAGGCCCAGCCCTGCTCCTGGGCCGCCCCCCTGTGGGAGGGGCAGGCGGGGCTGTGCCCCTGTGCCGCGTGGCCTGCTCACCCCGGGTCACTCTCTGCAGGTGGAGGGCTACTCGGTGGGCTGTGAGTGCTCTCCGGACGGCGACCTGGTGCTGACGGGCAGCGCCGACGGCCGGGTCCAGGCGTACAGCTTCCGCACGGCCGGCCGCGCCCGCACGCTGCGCGGGCACACGCAGGCCTGTGTGGGCGCCACCTTCCACCCCGTGCTGCCCTCCGCCCTCGCCACCTGCTCCTGGGAGGGTGACGTTAAGATCTGGCACTGAGCCTCCCAGCGTGGAACCTTCCGGACACCGGCCGGGGTGGGTGGGTGTGTGAGATGAGGAGGACCTGAGGTTGGCTTCGGCGTCAGGCTTGGGTGGACGCTGCCTCCTCCGCCCTCTGAGCCTCAGTGTCCTCATCTGTAAAACGGGGACAAGCATCCGTGTGTCTTGGGGTTCCAAGGACTTCATTAGCAAAAGCACCTGGCGTGCTGCCGGTAAATGCGCAATAAACGTGCGTGTTTTGCGATTTCTTAGGTTATTTCGGCGGCAAATGTGCCTCGGCTCCCCGTTCGCGGGCCTGCTGGAGCTTGGAGACGAAAACTGGGGCGGGAGCTGGAGGGGGGCAGCCCCCGGGGGCTCTGGGTCCAGGTCTGCCCGCCCCCGGGTCTCACAGGGCCTGCTCAGGCGCGGGCCACCCTCTCCCTCCCCCGAAGCGTGGCCGGCGGGGTCCCCGGGTTCACCCGAGCCCTGGGCCGTCTGCGCTCCTCCTCGCCCACTGCCTGTCAGGTGTGCGCGCCGCCCACGGGAGCGCGTCTGCCCCGGGGGAGGGAGCAACGTGGAGAAGTCAAAGGGCCCTCGAGGAGCCTCAAGCAGCCCTAAGCCCCAGGAGCCCGAAGGTCCACCGATAGGTGAGGGTGGGGACCAAAGGTGCACGTCTCAGGACAGGGGCATCCCTGAAGCCCTGGAAGTCTCCCTGGAGGGGGCAGACCATGAGCCTGTGAGGAGGGTGTCCCTGGCAGGGGGTCAGTGAGAAAACAGAGGGGACCCGAGGAGGAGGCCGCAGGAGCAGGTGGTGCCCAGCCTGGCCTCTCCAGAACCTGGGCTCCAGGCCCGGCTCTGCTGTCAGTGGAGCTGAGACCAAGTCAGATTTCCTCTCGGAGCCTCAGTTCCCGCCTCTGTAAAGAATCCCCAGCCTGCAGGCTTGCTGTGAGGGTCCAAGAAGGTCAGGTGTGTGGTGGGCGTCAGCACCCTGGGAGCTCCAGTCTGGGGAGGGGGACTGGGCAGATTGGGAGGGGCTCTGGGGCTTGCCGGGGCTGGTGGTAAACATTTATTTCAGTGTGTCTAACTCACCCCCGGGCCCTTGGGAATCTTGGGGTCCACAAGCAGGGCATCCCGAGCAGAGGGAGGGGCAGTGCAAAGGCCCTGAGGCGGGACTCACCCTGAGGACCGACCCTTTTCTGTCCGTCGTCCTCGTCCCCTGCAGTCAGCACGAAGGCTGGCCTGCAGTGGGTGTTGAGTGGGTGCTGTGTCCCCGAGCTGGGCTGGAGAGGCCAGAGCCAAGCACGTGGGTGGGTGGCGAGCACAGGATCCCGGGTGTCCCTCACACCAGGGAGGTGAAGAATGGCTCAAGAATGGCTCAAGGCTCAAGGCTCAAGAAGGCTCAAGAATGGCTTCTTTGGTGGAGGGAAAGATAACCGCACCCCACGCTCAGCCCCGGCAGGAGCGGAGGCCCGCACGGGGGGCTGCCCCGGCCTGAGCAGAAGGGAGGCTGAGTGTGCATCCACTCAGAGCCTGGGCAGGCAGTGGACACTCCCGCCTCGCCCCTCACGCCCCCAGGTGGCTTCGCCTGCTCTGCGTGGCGAGCTCTGTGACCTGTGAAGCCCGCCCTGGGGTCACTTCCTCCGTGAGGCCTTCCCAGGTTACAGCTGCCCCCTGTGCTGGGCCCCTCTTCCCCCAGCACCCCTCACCCCGCTCCTTCAGGGCTCCGAGTGTAGCGGGCGCCCTGAGCCCGTCCCCTCCTGACGCTGCCTCCCAGCGTGCGTGCTCAGGGCAGCGCAAACCTCCCGGGCTCACAGGGCCCTGCTCCCGGCTGCATCCCTGGCCCCTGCGTGCGGGAGGCATTCTGTGAGTAACTGCAGCTAAGACCTGCCCACAGGATGCGGGCTTTGGGATCAGACGGCCGTGGACTTCAACCCCGTCACCCCCTTTCGCTATTGTGCGGTCACAGCCAGTGCTGAGCTGCCCTGTGCCTCAGTGTCCCCTGCTGTAAATGAGAACTCATAGTACCCAGCTTGTGGGGATTCATCAGGTTGGGTGCTATCTAGCTCTCGGCAGGACGTGTATGCAGCAGGCGCTCAGGAGCCAGCAGTCAGCAGCGGGAGTATCAGTATTAGTGATAATATTAGCACCAGTGTCAGCCCAGCCACTGGTGCAGGAGTTGAGCCAGTTCAGGCCGGAGGGCGCGGTTGGGTTCATCCTCGGACCTGGTCTGGCGAGACCCTCTCTGGCCAGCTCTGACTCCCTCTCACGGCAGAAGCCCCCAGTGAGCTACTCCCAGTTGCCAAGTCTCAGGGAAGGCCTCTGATGGGCTGGCTTGTGTCACATGCCCGCCCCAGACCAGGGGTCCCTGGCCAGGCATAGCTGCCACTATGCAGCTGGAGGCGAGAGTGACGGGACCCCCACAGTATTGTCACGAGAGTGTGTCACCCCAGGTCCAGCCTGAACAGCCCCTTGGCAGGCATCTGTCGGATGGATTGGCCACGTGTGAATGAACCCAGACACAGGCCGGGAGGGGAGGCTGGGCTCGTCTGGGGCATAGTGGGGCCTGGCCTTCCCAGGTGCCTCTCGCCCGCCTCTCCTGCCCCGACCTTGCATCCAGCCCCGGATCCTGGGGTCCAGACATCCTGCTTTCGAGCCCAGCCCAAAGCGGGCGTTTTTCTGCCTTCCCCGGCGTGGAGTGTCTTCTGAGTGAGAAGTTCATCACGTGGGTGGCTGACTGCTCTCCCCACTGTGATATGTTACTACGACCACTCATTTGGTTAACGAGCACCAGTTACGGGCTGTACTCAACTGGCTTTGGCGTGGGTGCTGGGGTGCGGCCAGGGGACGACCTCCCTGTCCACCGAGCTGCCCGGCCCCTCCCCTGTGCTGAGTCCACACCCCGGCTACCTGCGGCCCTGTGGGATTTGGGGCCAGGACACCATGGGTCCCAGACCCATCATCTGCTTGCGTGGGGCCTTTGTGGGCCGGTACCCTTTCGACTTCTCCTGGGGAAAAAACACCAGCCAAATCTCTGTCCTTGGAGGCCGCTTCTTTACCACGCCGGTCACCTTGAACCAGCCGAAGCTCTGACCCTCCTGGGACAGGGATATCCAGGTATCCCCAGACACCACTGCGGCTGTTTCCCAGCACCCCTCCCCCGTGGATCTGATTTCTTAACTACACGTCCTGCAAGCCCTACCCCCTTCTTAGGTTATTTTACCGGGAAGAAGGGCAGGTGCTCTCCGTACCCTTATCTGTTTCTTTTTCCAAGTGCTGTCTTCCAAAGGGCATTCAAGACTCCCGATCCTCTGCAAGGTGTCTAGGAGTTCACCATTTGCAATTTTAAAATAAGAGAGCTTAGGTCATTTCAAAGAGGGCTGATGGGACCAAATCCAGGAGCTCTTTACGCTGTGACCAAAGACTGAGTTCTCCACTGGATATAATAGTAACTTGATAGTGCTATGTTTTCCAGATGGAGATACAAGCCACTCATGCTAGGGAAAGTAAAAATAAATGTAAATGTCTTCCAACTTAAATAAAAAAAATAAAAAATAAAAAAAAAATAAAATACGAGAGCTAAATTTAGAAAGTATGGAGCAGGAACGGAAAAGGGGTGTGGGCTGTCCCCTCCACCCACCTTCCCGGGGCCGAGCGCCTACCTTCGCCTCACCCATAGATCTGAAATACAGATCCGAAGCCGTCGTGGGAGGAGAACGGTTTCATGTTGAGATGCCAGCGTGGCTGTGTCTGCTGCTGAGCATGGCCGTGACTCTGCCGAGTGAGGCCGATCCTCGCGGCCCCCGGGCGGTGGCTGTGGCCCCACCGTCCCGCTGGGGAAACCGAAGCTCGGAGGGCAGAGGGGCAGGCCCGGGAAGTCTGCGCTCCTCCCCTCCCTCAGGACCCATCTCGGGCGCAGCCTGGGGCTCTCCACGCAGTGGGACAGCCACCAGTCTCGAGGGCCCCTGGGAATCTCACGAGTCAGCGTCCTCAGGCTCCAGAAGGGGAAAGCGGCCCAGAGGGCCCGGGACTTGCCCAAGGTCACACAGCCCTGCACTGCCTGCTGTGGGTTGAGAAGAAACATGGACAGAAGGGTCAGTGGACGGTGGGTGCACAGCCAGGGTCCTGGTGGGAGTGAGGCAGGACCGGGGTGGAGCGAGGGGGGTGCTTGGGGAAGGAGGGAAGCCCACCCCGGCTGTGGCTGGCTTCAGAGGCCACGGCAGGACAGCTCTGTGAGGCCCGTTGGCCATCTGCGGGGAAAGAGCGCTCAGACTCTGAAGTGACCGTGCAGGGGCCTGGCCTTCTGGGCCCAGACTGCAAAGTCCCTGGGGTTCCCGGCCCTGCTCTCCAGTCTCACAACCCACGCGGTGCTGAGGAGGCTCAGGGCCCCTCTGGGAGCGTCTCTGAGCGAAGCCTGCTGGGTGCCAGGGGCCATGTGTTTTCCCCTCCACCCTCCCATTTGCCCCCCAGTCCGGTGAGGGTTGCTTCCCCACCTGCCCACAGGGAAACTGGGCCCCAGACAGGGGAGCTGACTCCCGAGCCTCTCCACGGCCCCTCCCCCGCCAGGAGGCTGCTTCCTGGGGCACATCTGCTCCTGGGGGTGGGCGCCCGGGCCTGCAGCGGCAGCTCAGGTGCAGGCACCCTGGAGCTACACGAAGCTGGCTGGGCCGGGAACTTCAGGCGTGCACCTGGGCCGAGGTGGTCCCCTCCCAGTGGGAAGTGCCCAGCCCCTGGAAGAAGCAGACATAAAGCCCCCCGGGAGGAGGGGCCCTCCATCCTAGGCCTTGGAGAACGTTCACAAGTACTTTCTCAAGGGCATCAATGAGCATGCTCAAAGATAACCAGGCTCACAAAGAAACAAGGCAACATGGGCAGGAACCAAGATAAACAGGTCTACACAGACCCCACCTGATGGACGCGTCAGACCCAGACAGTGAGCCAGCTGTGCCCGCTCTGTTTAAGGAAACAAAAGACGAGCTTGGAAATATCTCCAGGGAACAGGAAACTATTAGACAGTGGCATAGTGGGTCTGTAGAATAACCAGGCAGAGCTTCTAGAAATGGAAAACATTAATAACTAAAACTAAAAACTTGGTGGCCGTGTTTGGCAGCTGAATGGACGCAGCAGAAGAGAATTAGTGACCTGGAAGAATGCAGGTTGAGCACGGTGACACCAAGGTGTGGGTCTTAAGGAGGCAGGGAGACAGAGGTAGAGGACACAGAGGTTCTGACGGCAGTCCCAGGAGGAGGGAAGGGTGGAGAAGTAGTTTAAGTAGAAGTAGACGAGGATTTTCCTCAACTACTGAAATACACCAATCCACAGATACACCAATGAAATACACCAATCCACAGATACAAGACTCCCTGTGAATTCCCAACAAGGAGAAATCCACAGCGAGACACACCTCAGGGGAGATTGCGGAAAGCCAAAGTCAAAGGGAAGATCTTCCGCAGCTGGAGAGAAAAAGATAAGATCAGCGCCAGAGGAACAGCTCCTGGGAAGGGGGGGACTGATGGCGAGTCCCACCCCAGCGGGAAGCCAGGGGACACCTCTGTGCACTGAGGGAAAGAGACCCCCGCTGACATTCTCCTCAGTGAGAATATCCTTCAGAAATGGGGCAAAGACATCTTCAGAGCAAAAAAAAAAAAAAAAAAAAAAACCCAGGAGAGTTTGTCACCAGCAGAGCCGAACTAAAGGAAATCCTAAGGAATCTTGAGGCAGAAGCGAAGTCTATAAGGAACATCGTATAAAATGGCAATAGTAACGTTTAGCGGGTTGAGACGATGGAAGAATTCAAACACTGGACGACACCGTGCCGGGGTGGGGGAGGAGCGTTATTATCAGGCTGCCCTGGCCTCAGAGAGGGGAGGACAGGGGGAGACACCCAGGGCCACGCGTCCCGACATCAAAAGGCAGAGGGGAGGAGAAACTACCCAAACCCAAATTCTTTCCACCGACGTCTTTTATTAATGAATGCAAAATACAGTACTGAGACAGGGCATGCATCACAGACGACAGGGAAGCAAGCTACAGAAACCGGGGGCGGAGGGCCTCATTACATCTGAGGTAGAGCGAGGTGGTGCCGGGGAGCGGGACGCTGGGGGACGAGCACCGGCCCCACTCGGGACTGCGGACCACGGCGAGAACAGCTGCACACGTTACACGTCCCTCCACCCGTCCCAGTCCCCCTCCTTGTGGACAGAGCGTCAGGGTTCCCTTGTCACTGGCTGGCGGGGGGTCTCCGCGGGACACCGTCCTTCCCTCTGAGGGGCAGGCCCCACTCGCCCTCACCTGAAAATCAAGGAGCGCTGCGTCGAAAACGTCTAGGCCGCCATCCAGGGAGCTGGAGGCTGAGTGCGTTAAGAAAGACCCTTTTGCTCTATAAAAATAGTTGCACTTTATAAAAGGGGGGATGCTCATCTCCGGCGGGGAAGGAGGTTGCTGTGTGAGAAACGGTCCACCGTGGCGGGGCGGGGGCGGACGAGACACGTGGGTGCCCCCCCCCCCGCCCCGCCCCAGGCTCGACGGGGTCCTCGCCTGCGGGGCCGGGAGGATGGGTATCGGGGAGGCGAGGCAGCGCCCCTCGGGACCCGGTGTGCGGGGCGGCCACGGCCGAGGCCTGCACCTGGGTGCTCAGTTGAGCAGGGTCCCGTAGAGCTGGGCTTTTGTGAGGCTGTCCTTGCGGCTGAGCCCCGAGCCGCCAGTCCGAGGGAAGGCGGGCTGGGGGCTGAGGCGGGCGCCGGGGTGCATCTCCGGGGAGGCCTCCATGGAGCTGGGCTCCAGGGAACCCCTGGAGCTCCGGGGGCTGGGCTCGGGCTCGGGGCTGCCGCCCGCCCCACAGAGCTGCACCCCGAGCCTCTCCCGCTCCCCCTCGCTGGCCGCGTAGCCGGGCAGGGGCTCAGCCGAGCGGCCGGGGCTGAGGCTCAGGTCACCGGCCGCCCGGAGGTAGCGGGGCTCGGCCAGGTGGCCCTGGGAGAGGTCATCGCCCTCCGAGAAGCTGTCAGCCTTGTAGCTGGCGTAGAGGGGGCTGGCGCGGCCCTCGGCCTTCTCGCCCGGGCCGCCTCCGGCCCCGAAGTAGCGGTCGTCGAAGCCGCCGGGCGAGGCGCGGCCGGGGGCGGCGGCGGCGGCCGCGGCCGGGAAGGGGTAGGCGCCGATGTCCTCCACGCTCAGCGGCCGCCACTGGCCGCGCGCGTCCTCCGCGGCCAGCCGGGCCGACCCCGGCTTGGCCCGCAGGTTCCACAGGTTGGGGGGCATCAGGGCGGGCTGGGGGCCGGGGGAGACCGGGAAGCGGTAGGGCTCGGCGGGGTACGGCGACACAGTCCTCGCGAACCCCGGGGCCGCCTCGGCCTCGAGCGGCGCAGCCGCTGCAGCCGCGGCCGAGGCGTAGCGCGGGCTGCTCCCGTAGGCCGCGGGCGGCGTGCGGCCGAAGAGCTCGTCGCGGCTGTTCAGGTAGACGGCCTGCTGCGAGGCGGTGAGCGTGCTGGCCTGGGCGCGCTCCTTCTCCTCCGACGTGGCGCTGAAGCTCGAGTAGGAGCTGGACGTGGGCAGCGAGGCCGCGTAGCCCCCGAAGGCCTCGTGCCGGTAGCCCGCGGGGTAGGCCGCCGCCTCGGGCTCCTCCTCCTCCTCGGCCGCGCTGTCAGTGGAATGCTGGGCCCGCAGGAAGCCCACGTCGGTCACGGGCCCGTCCGCGCTGGGCCGCCGGTCACGGCGCCGCTCCTCGGGGCAGTAGAGGGCCGTGTCGCTGCAGTAGATGTCCCCCTTGTAGGGGGGCCGGGGGCCCGGCTTTTCCAGCCTGTCGCGGAAGGCCAGGTCGCGGGCTGAGGCATCCGACAGGTGCGAGGACAGGCTGCCGGGGTCCGGCTTCTCCAGCACCTTGGCGAGGACGCAGGCGGGGACGCTGTCGGCGTAGGCCGGGCGGCAGAGCGCGGAGGGCAGGCTGCAGCCCTGCTTCTCCATGTGCAGGCTCACGTGCTCCTGGAACTCTGAGGGCAGCTGGCATGGGACACCGCGAGGAGGAGGCGGAGGGGACGGGGGTCACGGTCAGCCCAGGACCGGCCGCCGAGGCTCACCAACCGGGGACCTGCCCGGGGCCTCTCTAATCCCACCAGCTGGAGCCGGCGCCCGGGATGCTCTATTTCGCGAGCTCCCGGCGTGTGCCTGAGAACCCCTGGTCACCGCCACCCACCCCGGCCCACTCCAGGGGGGCACCGCGGAGCCTGGAGGCCGGAACCCGCTCTGACTCAGGCCGCTCTCGCGCCTTCCCCTGAGGGGCTGACTTGCTCTCCCAGCCCCAGGGTCTCTGGGAGGGCACCCCCGGCCCACTCACGTGGCCTGGGTGCTCCCAAACCAGACAGACTCAGAAACAGGTGCGACAAAGATCGAGGGCCAGGCACCCAGCGGTTTCCGCAGGAGCGCCTGGTGCCCCGTGGGGCGCGTCCCGCTACCGCGTGATCTATTTTGTGAGCGTCTGAGGTGGGGCCCAGGCTCCGGGAGACGGAAGGTGGAAAGGCCTGGGTGAGGGGAGGGGCAGGCTGGCTGGGGTGGGAGCCCTGGGTCCGAGGCTGGGCCCTGTGGCCTTAGCCCAGTGCCTCCCGTGTGAAGCCAGTTTCTTATCTCTGAAACGAGCGCTGTCAGGAATCGTACCCAAACCAAACCACAGGGTTTCCGGGAGGCTCACGCAGCGGGTGGGGACTGGGCGCAGTCCCCGGAGGAAACGGGGGGAGCGTGCCGGCTGTCCGGGTTGGCGGGGAGGTGCGTATGCGGCGGCCCCTCCACCGCGTACCCAGAGAGGCCAGGGCACGGCAGGATGGAGTAGGGCCAGGGGGCCTCGGGCGCGGCCAGCCCCTTCGCTCTCAAGGGTGGGACCTGCGAGGAAGGAGCCCCGAGTGGCGGCAGGGGGCAGCGGTGGGCCTGGCCGGGGCGGGGCTCACGTTACCTCGGACACCTTATGGCCCCTGCCGTAGGTCTGGCTGCACTGCAGCAGCTGGGCCGCTAGATTGCAGTCCTTCCTATAGAGCTCCTAAAAGACAAAGAGAAGCTGTTTTGCACAGGCTCGCCCCTCGCCAAGGTCGCTGCCGCCCTGACCGGTGCCCAGGGGCCAACGCGGAAACCGGCGGGCAGAGCCGGCTGTGCCGTGGGCGGCACGAGGACCCCCTCTGGGCCTCACGCTCTCGCCTGCACAGTGGGGGCCCCTGCTCTGACCTGGAGCCGCTGGTGCACGGAGGGCGCCCTCCCAGGCGGTCCCACCACTGACCCGGGAGGGAAGCTCCCACAGGGCGGGGGCCAGTGGGAGAAGAAGGGCCCGCAATGTGCCCTGAAGCCCCGGAGGCCCCGGGCATGGACACCAGGCCCGGTCTCCCTGCCCTCGGCCTCTGAGTCCCTCCCAAGGGAACGCAGTGGAGAGCGCCGGCACCGGCGAGGGACCAGGAAGGGGCCTGCCGCTCGCACGTCTCGGCGTGAGGCCTGGCCACGGCGTGGCTGCGGGGCCGGGCAAGGGTCAGGGCGAGTGGGGGGCAGAGGGCCTGTGTGGCCCCAGGTCCGGGCGGGGACCAGCTCAGCCTCCTGAGCTGAAAACAGATGCAAACGGTAGGAATCGAGGGGATTTGGTTTCATCTTTGGAAAATCTCTGTTGCACGTGCCTGCCGCTGGGCCTTGGTTCTCCCTGACGCCGAGGGACCCTCTGCAGCCCGGGCTCTGACGGGGGCGGGGGGTCTGGGGCCCACCGACGGGCCCTGAGGTCCACCTGCTCCCATAGTCTCAAGTCACCCAGGCCCAGGCGTCCTGCAGCTCAGGTGAGCTGCTGAAGGCGTGGGCACCCCTGCCGTCCCCGGACCCTGGTCCTGGAGGCTCCCGCCCCGCCACCTTCTGTACTGAGGCCGGTGCCCCGGCTTGGCCTGCACAGTGGAGGGAACCCGGGTCCCCCGCTCCTTCAATGCATCCCTGAAAGGGTATAGTTGAGAGCTGAGAACTGGGCTCCTGTGAGGCCCCAGACTGGCTGCCGCTGGCCATCAGAGGGCTGCAGGCACTGTCTGGCCAGCCCAGACCTGCCACCAAGTTGTTAACAGTCTTCTGAGCGCCGCCCCTCATCTCTGTGCACTCTTCCGCCATCTCCTACCTGTGGCATCTCCACCTGGCTGTCCAGGGCCCGGCTCCAGCCCCGCGCCTGCCGCCCCCTCCCACGTCTCCCCCAGAAGGTCCCAGCCCAGGAGACGGCCGGTGGCTCCCTTCCTGAAGACTCCGACCCCTGCAGTCAGGCTGGACCCATTTTTTCTTCTCATAACCCACATCCCAAATCGGTCAATCACTTTGGTTCCAGCTTCAAAATATAACTAGAATCCAAAAGCCCCCCGGCTTCCCACCCCCCTGGCCGCCATCCTGGCCAAGCCACCATCGTCTTTCTCCCAGATTGCTGTCTCCTTGACCTTCCCACTCATGGCTTTGTCCTCTACGGTCTGTCCTCAGCAGAGCAGCCACCGGAGCCCAGTAAGAGTAAGTTCAGTCAGGCTACCCCTCTGTTCAAGAACCTTCAATGGCTCCCTACTTCACTCAAAAAAAAACCCCCCAGATTCCTACAGGAGCCTACACAACGCGGCCTCCCGTTACCCTTCTGGTCTCAGACCCTCGGCCTCTCCTCCCCACAAGAACCCCTTCTGGTCTCTTTGCTGGTCTTCAAGTTACTCAGACCCACCTTTGCCCCTGTGGCTCTTTCTGCCTGGAAGAAGCGCCCTCCCCCGCTGTCCCATGGCCAGCTCCCTCATCGCTTTCAGGTCTCAGCTCCAGCCGCCTCTTCCAGAAGCGCCCGACTGAGATTCCCTAACCCTGCAACTGGCAACTCCCGGCACCACGCCCTGCTTTATTTTCCTCCGCAGCATTCAGCACTTCTAAGTCACTACACAGTTGACGTTATCTATCCCGCTTACTGTCCGCCCTCCCCACTCCCCTGCTCAGACGTCAGCTCCACGTGGGCAGGGCACTTGCTTCCTGCGTTGTTCACACGTGTTCGCAGAGCCCCGTAGGGTCTGGCCCGGCGAGAAGCACATGCTCATCAGTGAGTGTGTGCTCAGCTGACGGGCCTGCGGAGGGCAGCGGGGCCCTTCTCGCAGGACCCTGGAACTCAGGGCCCACGGGGAGCCACAGGACTCTGATGTCCACCGCCAGTGGCCGAAGGCAGGAGTCCTGAGTGGCCACGCCCCAACCCTGGGGTCAGGAAGCCCTGCCTTGACTGGGACACCGTGGCCCCAGGCTCCCTATCTCAAGTCCCATCCCCTCCCAGTGGAGGGTCTCGCGGGATGCCGTTTGTGAGGCAGCCCCCGTCCCTCCCCGACCGCCCAGGCACTCCGTGAGGTCCTGACCGTCCCGTCTGCCCACCCGGCCCTGTGCCAGCCCCTCAGGGTCAGAGTGGCCCGACACTCACGTTGTCCTCCGAGAGCTTGTCGATGGTCACCTTGGCCTCCAGCAGGTGGCTGTTGAGGGCGACGATCTCGTGGCTCAGCGCTCGTTTCTCTTCCTCATAGTGCTGGCCCTGGAGGTGGGGCATGGGCAGAGAGGGAGGTGCCCGGCAGTCAGCCGAGGCCCGGGGCCTCCTGGGTCCCCTCTCGCAGCCGATAATGAGGAGGAGTTTGGAGGCCAAGGCACGCAAGGGTCAGAGCACGGAGCGGCCCATGTTCCAGTCCCGCTCTGCCAGGGAGGAGCCAGACGACCTTGGGCAAGTCACTGCCTCTCTGAGCCTCAGCCTCTCCTCTGCACCGTGGGGACGGTGACAGGTGAGTGCCGGAGAGCACCCAACCGGGGCAGAGACACGTGGGACCGGCCCAACCCTGGGGAGCAGGGAGCGGGCAGGGTGGAAGCGAGGCCTTTGGCCCAGCTCCTCGCGGGCAAGGGCACGGCCGCCAGGCCCGAGGTCCTCACCATGGTTCCAGAGCTGGGGGCCCAGGGCTGGGAGTGCTGGGGTGAGGGGGGGTGTGGCGTGCCCTCACCATGCGGTACAGCTTGTCCTCCAGCTCCTGGTTGATCCTTTGCAGCGCCATGTAGTTGCTCTGAATCCTGCAACGGAGGCCTTGAGGTCACTGCTGTGCCAGGCCTGACCCTCCCACGGCCCCTGTGGCCATACAGCCCGCTGAGGGCTGAACACAGGCCCCGCCCTGCTCTAACCGCTCCCGTGCTAGAAAGCATCTGATTGAAGCTAACTTGTTGCAGCATTTCCTGGGCCAGGGCCGAGGACCCCTGTAGATGAGAAGGGAAGGCCTGTTATTCACAGGGGACTCTGTCGCGTCCTCACTCAGAGCCGGTTAACTCACAGTTTACACACAGTCCTTACAAGGCTGGCGAAAGGATTTACAGTTCAACAGCGGGTTAGCGGGGGTCTAACCTTAAGACTGTGTGATGTGCCCTGGGGTGAGTGCTGGGGACACACAGTGAATAGGATACGGTTCCCCTGGAAGAGGCTGAGATGGAGGCAAGTGCCGGGTGGGAAGCCATTGCCTCCATGCGGTGTGACGGTGGAAGGGGCAGTGTCCATCCTCTCGACAACCTATGTGTAGTGTTATTGCCCCTGTCTTGCGAGTGGGGAAACTGAGGCTGGAGGTGCTTAAGGAGTAAGGGACAAACAGCCTCACTGCAAATCCAATGCTCTATAAACATTTAAAACAAACCAAGCCAAGAGCAAAGTTTGCGTTTTCTTTACATTCTTCCTAAAAGAAGCCTGGGAAGCGTGTAACATTTTTTAGAAGACTATCCATCTTACACGTGCAGAACTTTGTTTACAGAAGTTTTGTTTTTAAGGGCGTCATCGCTCAGGGCCCCGCACACCTAGCCTGCTGCCACTGGCTGCTGTGCTGCTCAAGGGAACCATCTCTAAATGCTGGGTCACCTCCGAGGCCGGACATCGTTTTCCGGTCAGAGACCCAGGCGACAGGGGCTGGGGTGTGGGTCTGGAGATGGCTGCTTCTGGGTCATGCTGCTGCCCCACCACATAAATACAAGAGAAGGAATGAGCAGGGGACGCAGAGGTGCCTGGGAAGAGCCTGTACCCGGCAGTAGCCAGCGCCAGTTCAGATCCTGGTTTGGCAGCTCTTGGCACAAAGCGCTACTCTGTCGGAGCCGCTTGCTCTCCCTGAGCCTTGGACTCCCCGTGTACGAATGTGGTCACCAGCTCGGGTGGGAGGCACGGCTCTGCTAGCTAGCGGCAGATCGCCGGCCCCGCCCCTCGCAGGCCCCGCCCCTCGCAGGCCCCGCCCCTCGCAGGCCCCGCCCCTCGCAGGCCCCGCCCCCTGACCTGCGCAGCTTCTCCGTGACCTTCTCCAGCTCCTCCTGTGCTCGGCGCAGCTCGATCTCCAGGTAGTGGCGGGTGGAGTCGAACTCGGTCTCGAGCTTCTCGAGCTTGTGCGTGGTGTAGGACAGCCGCTTGCGCAGCTCGCCCTTCTGCTCCTGCAGCGCGCTGCAACGACACGCGGCGGCGGGCCGGGCCGCGGCGCTGAGCTCGAGGCGCCGGTGGGTGCGCACCGGTGCGCCCGGCCGCACCAACGCACGCGCACACGCACCACACGCACGCACGCCGCCCCGCCCCCGCCCCCGCCCCGGGGGTCAGGGTGTCTGACCCTGAGCCAGTCTGGCACTGGGGGCGGGTGGGGGGGGGAGGCGGGGAAGTGCTTGGGGGTGGCTTAAAGGACCCTGGTTTAAAGAGCGCCCATCGGCACCCAGTCTCGGTCTGGAGGCAGACGGCACCGCTTACAGGGTCCCCCACTTTTGCTCCTCCACAGCGCTGGCTGGGCACGCTGAGGCCCAGAGGCAGTCGTGCCGTACCCTAGACCAGGACTCTCTTCCCCAAATCGACTATGTGGTCCCAGCAGGCTGTGTGACCTCTGGGCCAGGGAGAGGATGAGCCTGGATGCCCCACGCCCAGGCGGCATCCGCCACAGTGGCCAGCTAGCTGCACAGAGCCTCAGACACTCAGAAAACCACTGGCCTGCTCATGTCTCCCTTCCTCCAGGAAGCCTTCCAGAGCCAGGCTTGGCTCTTGAGGCTCCATTTTCCCCACAGACTGAGGGCTCCTCTGGGACCCCGGGCCGCTGAGTTCCCATGCTCAGGAAACAGAAACGGGATGAGTCACACTCTGAGCCATATGGCATCAGTTCACAGCAGCTACCGTTGGGCACAGGCAGGAGGGACAGGTGTGGTGGCCACACCCAGGGGACTGGCCGTGAACTCCGCCAGGGCAGGGGCCACACCCTCCTGTCGGCAGCCACCCAGCTCGCAGAGAGCACCTAACCATGTGCTGACCTGAGGCACCTTTCCCTTGACTGGCTGAGCACGCAGAAGGGGCCAAGGGGTAAGGACTCACCTTTAACAGCCGGGAGGGCTGATTTCTGTAGGGAGGGGGCAGCGGCCCGGTGGGTGAGGGGCACCAGGGGAGTTCTGCTGGCCGTTAGCCACGAGTGAGGCTAAGGTTCAAGCTGCCGTTCAGTGCCCTGGGTGTGCGCTTTGCTCTGTCACTCCCTGCACTTCTCCCGTCACCCCCTGCACTTTGCCCCCGTCACCCCCTACACTACAGTCACAACAAAGCCCAGAATGCTGCAGCCTGAAGGGGAACTCCATGGTGTCCTGCGGTGGGCAGGGGCCCTGCCATCACACAGACCTGGCTGCTGGTCCCTGCCATGCACCCCCCAATCCACCTGCGACTGTCCCCATCTTGCCCTGGGGACACGAAGCCCTGGCTTCAGAGAGGTGTCCGGGTCGGAGTAGGGGCCCAACCGGGCCAACTGTTTGCTGGAGGAAGCCCAGCCCTCCTCAGGGGACCATTTGGAGCTAAGACCCTTTGGATGGTAACTTCTGGTGGGTTTGCTGTGGGCGAGCAGGAGGCTTCCTCCAGAGCCCAGGGTAGAGTGAGCTTCAGCCTCGGGCCCTGTCTGTAAACCACACGTGTTACCACAGGCGCACACCCAGCGAACCCCGATTAAGCCTTTCTGGATTCCTGCCCAGGTCTACATTCTTAAAAATAAATAAAAATAAAGAGTTGCCTACGTTTTGAGAGCCTCGGAGAAGGGCGGGGCGGGTCCTCCCAAGAGTTGGTCCCCAAGGAAGATTCAGGGTGACAAGCAAGGAGGCAGACCAGTGGCAGAGTGCCCGCCCATGGCTGCCAAGCGGGCCCTGCCGCTTCCTCCAGGCAGCACGCCTGACCGACTCACCCCAGGCCCCCTGCAGCTACAGGTCCCAGACTGCCCCCGGCCCAGGCCCTTCTCCCCGGCGGGCTGGCGAGCTTCCTGGGGGCTCTCCCCTGTCACCCAGGGCCCCCTGCACACACGGGGTCAGGCGTGGGAGTGGGGGTCGTCCTGCACAGCCCTCGGTCACAGGGTACAGGCGGGGTCCGCACCCTCGGGGAGAGGTGAGAGCACCCGTGGGGCCACTGAGCCCCCGCCCTCCCCCACCTCGGTCACCCGCCTGCAGCCACAGCTCGGACCCTGCTGTCAAGACTGTCCACCCCTGACGTGACCCAGCCGTATCCCCCTACGATGCATCCACCCGTCACCCTCCTTCCTTCCTTTCCTGCCCTGTCCCGCCCTGTCCCCTGCGCCTCACAGCACGCATGAGACAAACGTGGTCCCCGCCCCGTGCAGCTTATAGTCTCGCGGGGAGACAGGCAATGAACAGGGGAGCAGGTTCACCCACAAGGCACGTGTAGGAGGAAGATATGACAGGGCTGTGGGGTGGGCTCCGAGCAGGGCCGGGACCCTCCAGACGGGCATCTGAGCCGCGACCGCCCCTCGCGAGGCAGCCAGCTTCACCGAGCCGGCCCCCAGCCTCAGTTTACCCTTGGCCTCCGGATGGCCTTCCAGACATACTGGGCGGCTCTGTCCCACCACCCTTCAAGTAGTGCTCTCACCTCCTGAGCCCCCCACACCCACCCACGCGCCCACCCGAGCCGCAGCCGGTCCAGCCCTGGGCTGGCACAGACCCCGGCCCGCGCCGCCTCCTCGTGCCCCGGCCCTGGACACGCCTCCCCGGTCCCTCGGTCGCAGCAGCACCGACCCCGGCGCCCCAGCACGCCGTCCCCGCCTCTGCCACTCCGGCTCCATTGCCCAGGCTGATAATCCTCAGGGCCCTGGTTTACCCCTCCCCCGCTCCCCGCACATCTCAGGCCTAAGGTCCTCTGTGCCCAGCCACACACGAACCCCTCCCGGGCCTCCATCTGCAGCCCCGACCTCCCGCTAGGGCTCTACCGCCCTCCGTGTCCAGCCGCCCACCGGCCTCCCCTCCCAGGCCTACAGGCACCGCACGCCCAGTGCGTCCAGGGCTGACTCTTCTCTGCCCCCTGAGCTCCCCACCCCCGGGAAGGCCACAGCTACCACCCGTCCCCAGTCAGACCCTGAGAGGCCGCGGTGACCCCCCTTGCCTGTGGCCGCCGTTCACAGCCCGTCACCAAGTCCTGGCAATCAACTACTCCAGAGCTTTGGACATGTCCCCTCCCCTGCCTGGTCCAGGGAGGGCCCTGGGCTGGGCACCCTGAGGCCTTCGGTCACCTGTGTGGTACCACCATCCTTTCCTGCCTTTCCCTCCCAGGGCATCTGCCCGAGCCCTGCCTGACCTCAGCCTCAGTCTCCACATCTGTAGAACGGGGATGTGTGCCCCCACACACTGGAGCACCCACCCTCAGGGCAGGGCTGTCCCCATGGTCCCTGCTCTCCCCGGGTCATCAGAACCGCCAAGAGATGATGCCGGGGGCAGGCACCATCGGGGGAGTGCTCAGTGCCTCTGCCTGCCCCCTGGTGTGGAGGTGGCTCAGGGGGCCCCTCAACAGATGCACAGGGAGGGGCTGGAAGTCCCTCATGCCCCACCCTCCGGATCAGGGCCACCGTCCCGGCGGGGGGGCTCGGGAATCCCTGCTCAGACTGCTGCCGGGGGCAGGGGGTCACCTCGCTTCGACCTGGGCCCTGGTGAATTGATCAGTATCTGGCCTAACCCGACAGGGTGTGTGCTGGTGGGTGCGTGCTTCGTGGTTCCCTCCTTGGCCGCGGGAAGCCCCTGGAAGGCTTCCCCACCTCACGGGGGAGAAAGGTGAGCTCCCTGGGCGCAGAGTGGGACCCCGCCTGCCTCCCACCAGGAGCCCCTCTGGCCGCTCAGCGGAGGCCTGAGCCCGAGGACCGAGCCCGGGGCTGGTCTGTGGGGACCCCGGGGCCTCGCCTCCAAGACTGGATGGCCGGGAAGCAATGGCGAGGGTGTGCTGGCAGCCGACACCCTCCCCCTCTGGGCCTTCTCGGGGGAGTTGATGCAGACGCGGGACGGACGTCTGGGGACGGACGCAGAGACACCGAGGAGCCGGGGAGACAACAGGTGTGTTACCTGTCCCAGAGCGAGGGCGAGGACCTGGCCAGTCGGCCCTGCAGGACGCGGGGTTGCCCGAGGCACGAGGGCACCCAGGGGCTGCGCAGCCTGTGGGTGAAGAGGACAGCTGCTCAGAACGGGGGCCGGGGGCCACGCCGGGCCCGCCATGGGCGCGCAGTCGCCGAGAGACGGGGCGTCGGCCCCCACCGGCAGGAGACCTCCTTGTCGTTGGGTGGCAGGGTAGGAGCGTGGGAGCCGGGGGGTAGGCACCTGCCAGCCCTGGCTGCCTGAGGGCACTGCAGGCACCGAGTCCCACCCCAGGCCTGCATCCCCACCTCAGCCTCAGAGGGGAGTCACGGGGGGCAGGCTCCCCCAGCTCCAGGTTTCTGTCCGGCTACGGCTCCTTCCCTGCAGGACCCGTTGGTCAGAGAGCCTGGGAGGCAAGGAGGATGGCGGGCGTGTGACCCCCGACCTCTGCTGACGGACACCAGTGGGCTATTCTGGAGGCTGTGGGACCTAGTGGGTGTTAGGGGTCCAGGACAGGACCCACTGCACCCCTCCTGGGACCCCTTCTCACTCAGCCTGCCTGTGGCAGGCTGGGCGGGGGGTGGGACAGAGGGGCGTGGATGGCCCCCCCCAGCCCCATGGTGCCACCCTGCCCGGGGGCAACGGGATGTACATCAGGGCTGTAGGCGCGAGTCGGCCCCTTCCTGTAGTGTCTCCAGGGGGGGCTCCCGGTGGCCTGGCTGGCCCCGGAGCCAGAGCAGAAATCGGACGGGGGGACGCTGCCCCGGACATCAGGCGCCCGACAAGGCTTCGAGACGCGGGCAGGTGGACGTGTTCAGAGAAGAGGCGGCACAGTCCCATCTACAGAATAACCGCGTGCGGACGGCCACACAGAGAACGGAAGGCAATGAAAACATTTTCTTTTATACTTTTCTGGATTTGTCATATTTCCTACAGTGAGGATGAAAAATCCTCCCTGGCGGTCCAGTGGTTAAGACTCCGCAATTCCACTGCAGGGGGCGCGGGTTTGATCCCCGGTCAGGGAACTAAGCTCCCACCTGCTGTGGGGTGCAGCAAACAAAACAGAAAAAAAAAGAACTTTACTAAGGATCAAATTTTGCCCCTCCCCCCAGAAAAGGCTGAAAGTGTTGATTTGATAGGCTGGGGGCGGGGGGCGGGTAGGGAAGCTCTCAGCCCTGGGCCGTGAGCCGCGCATCGGCCGCCACTGCCGTAAACCCCCGTCTGCTCATCTGTGAAACGGGCTGCCCTTGGCCCTGGTCTCCCGGGCCCATCTTCTGCAGGCCGGGCTGGGGCAGGCGTGGGGGGAGAGGCAGCGGCCTGATCTCCACTGGAGCTGGACTCTGGAACTCCAGGCCCAGGGTTCACTCTTGGCCAACGACCCCAGTGCTGCTGCGTGAACGGAGAGGAGGGGCAGGACTGGCCGGTGCCCGTGGGAGGAGCCAGAGCCCCCTCTCCCCTTGGTGGCTCGGCTGAGGCCAGCAACCCCCGGGGGAGTTCCCCGTCCCAGCCCTGGCCAGCCAGTCCCCACCCCAGAAGGCCCTTCCTCGGGGGACTCCTGGCAGGTGAGTTCTCAGAAGAGTAGAGGGAGGCTGGGACCCTGGGAAACTGAGGCCCAGGGAGGGGGCGGGCCTCGCCTGAAGCACAGAGAATGGGGCGCATGGCTGCGACTGGACCCAGACCCCGCTGCTGGTCACACCCAAGGCATTTATCCCTGACAACCGCTCCTGTTCTGACGCAAATTCTCATTTCCAGCCTGTGGCATGGGGAGAGCCTCTTCCTAGAGATGAGCAAACTGGGGCCCAGAGAGGTGAAGCAAGATCACACAGCAAGTCTGGGGTGCGGCTGCAATCCCCCATGCCTGGATGCTGTGCTAGGCACCGGGAGGGAGGACCTGTGAGCTGCGGGGTCCGGGCCCACCCTTCCCTGCTCCGCGGTGCGGACAAGGTTCCTGGCGGCAGGGGTGCTCGCCGGTGGGCTGTGGTGATGGGGCGGGCTGGGCCTGAACGGGCGTCCGCCCTCCGGCTCCCAGGTACCCCCACGGCACTGCCTGTCCCCGCACCCGCTCTCCACGCTCAGGCTCCGGCCCCCAGTCATGCTCCAGTGACACCAAATTGCTTGTCATTCTTCACATGCTGCAGGCAGCTTCTCATCTTGGTGACTTTGTCCCTGGGTCCCCTCTGCCAGGATGGCGCTCGCTCCTTCCCGCTCAGGTTAACTCCTCCCCACCCAGGGCTTGCTGGTGGGACCCTGACACCCATCCCGCCCCAGCCTGCCCGCCAGGGAGCGTCACGGGGGCTGAGCCCGTCCTGCTCGCCTCTGAGCGCCCGGGGCCTGGTCTCCTGCTCCGCGCTGGCCGCCAGTCCGCTCTCCGCCGTCCGCCAGACGGCAGGTCACGAAACCCAGCCAGATGGCTCCCGCCTCTGGGCAAAATTCCCCAGGATCCCTCCCCCAAGTCCCCGACCCCTCAGACCCCCCACGGCCCCCACCTCGCCCTGCGCTGGCTCCCTTCCCGCACGCTGGCCCCAGGCTGTGCCCGAGTTACCCTGAGCCCCTTCCTTTCCACCGCGGGGCCTCTGTCCTCGCCGTCCTCTCGGCCAGGTACCTTCCCTCTCAGGCCCCCGCCGCCAGGGTCGGCGTCCCCTCCTCCACTCTCTCTCATTCCTGCGGGGACAACGACCCGGGGACCTGCCTGCCTGCCCTCCCCTGGGACCACCTCCCTCCTTCACCTACTCGTCCCAGTGTCCCGTGCCGTGTCCACGTGGAGCCAGAGACCAGCAACACGTGTTGCGTGAACGGCTGCAGAAACATCTGCAGGAGAGGAGCCGATCTTGTCTCCGGGGCTGCAAGGTCCGGGGCATTTTTATATCCCCGGGGCCTACTCTGGGGTTGGATAAATGGGGGGGTAAGCCCCCCCAAGTCCTCCTTGCTCCCCTGAGGTCCTGGTGAGGAGCACCCGGCCCCTCCCCAATGGCCTCTCACCCTCCCGCAGGGGCCGACACCCTGGAACTCATGGCGCAGGGACTCGTGCCAGCTCCCAGGGTCAAGGGCAATGCCCGGCAGAGGCAGACACCATGGAACCACCCTCAGAGCCACCACTGACGGGCCACCTTGGCCAAGGTGACCCCAGCCCTGGGAGAAGGTCTTTGCCCCCAGAGCTGCTCAGACCCAGCTGGTCTTCTCCCAGCTGGGCCTCCAGTGGGCACCTTGGGACCACCGCATCAGACTCTTGGGATGCCCTGCGTGGGCCCGGGGGCGGGTCCCTGCACAATAGCCTCTGTCCCTGCCCCATGCTGGCATCATCTCTGAGCCTCCCTGTAGAAGGTCTGGTGCCACCATCCTTCCACAAAAGGAGCCAGAGACAACCCCTGCGGGGTCTCGGAGCCCCCTCGTCCCTGCCGAGGCCCCCCGTGCCCTGGCCTGTGCCCCCATGCTTGGTGGCCACCACTTTTCTGTGTCTCAGAACAAACAGTCTTTCTCTATTCCCCTTGAACTTGATCACTGCCGCAATGATTCCATCCTGTGTCCCCACTGGGAACCTACTCAGGACCTTTCCCGAGGGCCAGGTGGCCATGAATGGTTAACCAACACCCCCAGCACCTGCCGAGGGCCTGCCCTGCCCCAGGTGCCCACACATACCTACTCATCTAGCGTCAGGCCACCCTGTGAGGGAGGCGTGCGCCACACCCATATGACAGATGAGTAAACTGAGGTTCGTGTCGATGACGTCACACAGCCCTCCTGGGGTTCAACGCTGGGCCAGCTGTTCTTCCCCTCACGTTGAGATGCCAGATTTTAGTGCAAATCGCAGCCCTTTACTCTTCCTTGAAGCATCTCCCGCACCTCATAATCACGACGAGGCACAGCCACGGTGTCCCTGTGACGGTCGACCGCGGGCAGCTTGACGGAGGCAGAGGCTGGAGCCTACGAGGTGAGCCACCTGGCAGGGTCAAGGGCAGGGGCCTGGAGTCCCACAGGACCGCTCATCCCGCTTCCTGGTGGGCCGTGAGCTTCTCCTTGGAGGAAAACAGTTCTGGGCATCTGGCTGGCACTGGTCTGTGGCTCGGACACGCCTGCCCAGCCCCTGGGCAGCCCCTCGGCTGACTCTGCAGCAATTTCACCAGCAACACCACGTGCACGGAGAGGGGACTCTGGACACGCCGGGCCGTTGTGCAACGGTGTGCAGGTGCGTGCATGGGTGTGCGTGTGTGCTGGGGGAGGGGACTGTCACAGGGCTGGCCTGGGGGCCCACAGCCAGGAGGGGTCACCCGCTCAAGCCAGACAGGGGGTGACCTCAAACTCTACACCTGCTCAGGCCCTGCTCTCTCCTGGTTTGCTGACCGAGGTCGTCCAGTGGAACCAGCCCCTCTTCCCTCCTCGCGGCCCGGTGACATGGACGCTCCCCTGCTCTCCTGCCCAGAGACAGGAGACGGGAGACGCCGCAGGGAACATTTCATCTCACCTCCACCTCATCTTACCGGGCGGCTGCAGCCCTGCTCCCCCCACCCCCTCCCCCCACGCCTATCAAGGCAGAACCACGTGCTGGGAGCTGGCAGCACTGCAGCCTGTGAGCCCTCAGTGGGTGGGGGGACCCAGGGGTGCTCAGGGCCAGGGCAAAGCAGAGCAACCTGGGCAAGTGGGCGGAGCAGCTGCAGAGTCACCGCTGGGCCTTGGCACATGCTGCCCCTCCCGCTCAGAACATCCCCTCCCCTGTTCTTTAGTTCATTCTATTTACCTCCTCCAAGAAGCCCTCCCTGACCTCCCAAACCCCACTCTGGTTAGGGCCAGCTCTCCATAGACTCGGCGCCTGCCCCTGTACAGATGGCAGGAAGTCACACGGCCGAGCTGACAGGCCTCCCTTTCTGCTCATCCGGCAGACTGACCTGGGAACCTTACCACATCCCCCGTTCCTTTCCTTCACTTTCTCCTCTCTGATCAACCTCCCAACGCCTCCTCCCGCACCGCCACTCACAGCTGATGACCTCGCTTCCTTTTCCACGGGAAAAAAGAAGCCACCCCAAGGGAACTTTCGCAGATGCCACCGCCAGGTCTCCCCACCTACCAGCATCTGCCCGCCTGTTACTATAGACAACCCGCCAGGCAGCCCCTCCGCCCACTCCAGGCGCGGCTCCAGCTGCTCTCCCCTCACTCCCAGACCACCAATTTTTCCCTCTTTTCTGGATCATTGTCTCCGGCACAAGAACACGAAGGTACGCTTGCCATATTGAGAACAACCCTCTGCTGACCCTCCAGGACCTGTCCTCACTCTCCGCTCCAAGACACGCTGCCTGTCCTTGCACCCATCCTGCCAGGACCGATACCCAACCTGGCTCGTGTCCCCTCCACGCTACTGAGCCAAATCTGGCTGGTCCCTGATCTCAGTGCTCACGTGACCTGAGCCCCCAGCGGCCAACGGCACGGTCGACCCCTCCCTCCTCCTGCAAACACCATCCTCACTTGGCCGTCCTTCTCAGCCTCCTCTGCGGGTGGTCCTCCTCTCCCTGACCTCCTAACCAGCAGGACCCAGGAAGAGCGCCTCCAATCTCTCTCCTTCCCTGGGTACACTCACCCCATGGTGACCCCAGCCACAAATACCATCACTCCACTGAGGGCCCCCAAATTTGTGTCTCCCCGACTCCAGGCGTGCATACCCTCTGCTGCCTCCGTCTCTGCTTGGGTATCTCGCGGGCGGCACAGACCTACGGGGCCCACTGTATTCCACTCCGCTCGCCCTCCCCAAATCCACAGCCTTCCCTCCCCAAGCCCTGCCCCGACCCAGCAGGGCCAGCACTGCTCCCCGAGCCTGGAGGCACCCTTGACTCTTTTTCTCTTTCCAGCGCCGCCCGCCATGCTGAGTCCAACTTCTCTCGTGCGGCATTGCCGCACAGCCTCCTAACTGGCTCCTGCCCTCACCTGCTCTCAGCCAGAGGGGTCCTGTTGAAGGCTAAGTCCAGTCCACCTCCCATCTCCACAGCTCCTCCATCGCTAGGGTCAAGCCCAACGTGTTCACGCTGATCACCTGATGGCAGGTGGCCTTCCCATTGCCCCCTGGACCTCACCTTCCAGCCGCATTCAGCACGGCCTTGCCTCAGGGCCTTTGCACCTGCTGTTCTTCTGCCTGGATCTGTCTCCCAGATACCCCACGGCTGCCCCTCTCCTCCCTCACTCAACATGCAAACGCAACTTTCTTGGCGAGGCCTTTCCTACACTCGGCAGGCATCCTCTCTCCCCGTTTCCCTGCCGGGCCTGTGTGTCCTTGGCCTCACCCCCTGGAGTGGCAGTTCCCCAGGACAGGGATTTCTGTCTGCCTCGTTCCCTGCTGGGTCCTCAGACCCTGCAGCAGAGGCTGGCAACCAGGAGGGCCCAATAAACATTTGCTGAATGAATGAAAAACACAGAGTGAATGCATTTCACAGATGAGCAAACTGAGGCTCAGAGGGAGAAAGCGCCCACCCCAGGTCGACAGGTTGCAGGCCTCCTGACGATCAACCTGAATTCCCCTCCGCGGCTTCCAGCGCTTTGGGCTTTTCCTTGCCTCTGAGGTCAGGGGCCTTAGGGGTTTGGTTTTGTTTGTCTGGCTCTGCCAGAAGAAGTTGCTCTCTGATTTCCATAAGGGCTGAGCCCCCTGAAATGATCATGAGAGGATGAAATTTGAATTTCAGGTCAATAACGAGTGTTCAGTGTAAGTATGTACAAAACACGGCATGGAAGTACTTACGCTAAATAAGCATCCAGCTGTTTATGGAAATTGGGGAGCCCGATAAAGTAGACGATGCCCAGTGAAATTTATTTAAGTTCATTTAAATTTCACCGGCCATCCTGTACTTTATCTGGCAGCCCGAGTACGGAGACAGAGGTGACCCCATGGAGGCAGGCCTCCAGCACCGGCAGGAGAGGTCATCCCGTGCCCGTCATGAAGAAGGCCAGCCATCTGTGCGGGAGACACAGCTTGGTCACAGGCCGGGAGATGAGGGAGGCCAGAGCCCGGGCCCGGGTCAGCTGGCAGGAGGCCGAGAGCGCCGGCCAAGTGTCCGGTCCCCTTGCTCGGGGCGCCGGGAGCCCCAGGGGAGCTCCACAGCGGAAAGGACTGGCGACAGGCTCCGGCCTGGGGCCGTCCCTCTTGTGGGTGAGTCGGGACAGGGAGTCCTAAGGAGGCTGCCGCAGGAGAGGGAGGGCCAGCCACACAGCGGGCCCCAGGAAGCCCCCGAGGCCCCCTTTCTGGCTGTGCTGGGGCTCCTTGGGCACCCCTGCCTGGCCTCGTCTTTCCCAGCACCCAGCCCAGCACTGCTGCTCATCTACTCTCTTTTCTCCCCACCTAGGCTGGGGGGTCCTGGAGGGCGGGACCGTGCACACCCTGGCCCTGGACCCCTCCCCTGCCCCGAGGCCACACCTGCTCTCTGCCCAGAATCCGTGTTCAGGGGGCGTCCGCAGGGAGGACGGGTGGGTGGTGTGGTCCTACCGCTGGTGAGGAGCTCCCCGCCGGGCTCCCAGATGAACCTCCCAGCGCCTGCCACGCTGCCCTGGAGCCCAGGGGAGAAGAGGCTGCCGTTCAGCTCTCTGATGGTCAGGTTCATTCCCGCCACCACGGAGCCCACGCCGGCTTCACTAATTTGACCACCCCACCACAGACACCGGCACGCACTAATTGGGTCGGCGGTGGGGCCTGTCTTCCGGAATTCTGGGAACCATAAAGGTAATCAGGGCTGTGGGAGGCTTGGTGATGACCCTGGAGCGCGGGGCACAGGGTGGCCTGCCCCAGCCCGGCGGCCTCTCTACGTGCCCCTGGGCCCCTCCGCGGTGCCCTTGGTCCCTGGGCCCTCTGCCCTCAGCGCCCCACCTACCCCGCACCTCTCCACACCCACAGGGGACAGTCCTGGGGGCCGAACTGAGTCCGGAAGAAAAGAACTGGCGTTATGATGATAGATCTTAGCAGCACCAGGTGGTTGCAAGGCACTGGGGCCGAGGAAGGAGGCTGCTTTGCTGGGCCTCAGTTTCCCCATCAGTAACCAAAGTCCAAAGGACACCTGTGACCATCCCCTCCTCTGGAAGCTTCCCCCGAGATCACCCCCATTCAATCATTCAGTCACCCAGTGAGACCTACTGCGTGCCCTTGACAGCCCCCTCGTTGAATCCCCACCCAAGGCCTGGCAGGGAGCGGGGATGCTACCCATTGTACAGATGAAGGAATTGGGGCCTGGAGGGCCAGGGCCTTTCTCAAGGGCACCCAGCTAGTGAGCCTGGGAGCCAGGATAGAACCCCGCCCCCAGGGCAGCCCCTCCGGCCAGGACACGGGACACAGAGGCGCAACCCCCGGCCCTGGCAGAGCACCCCCAGGCTGTCTGCCGCGAGGCCTGAGGATCCCAGGATGCCTGCTCCCGAGCATTCCCCCCCCCCGCCAGACGTCTCGTGCGTCCCCACCTGCCCCACCTCCATCCTTCCCATGTCAGGTAGCGGCAGCTCCATCGCTCACGAGAGACACCCAGGCCTTGTCACTGACACCGGCGCCCTGATGGGCAACGCCTCCAGAGCCTCAGTGGGCCTGTCGAGGGATGCAGGCGACGCGGCAGCTCTCGGGCTGTCATGAAGGTAGAGTGAGAGCATGCAGGAGGGGGCCAGAGATCTTAAGCGGTCAGGGCTGGCTTTCTGCCCGTGGTTAATGGGGGCGAGGCAGAAAGCTGAGAAACAGGTACACGGCACATCCTTGCTCTGAAATACTCAGCCACCGCCGGGACTGGTGACGTGCCCTCGCTGGGAAAAATGCGGTCTGGGGGCGCAGCAGAGCCAGCCCGCTGCCCCCCGACTCTGAAAGGCTCTCGCAGTCCTAACTCAGTCTAGGTCTGCAGGTCACAGCCCGACACGCCCCCTCGCCGGGTGGTCCTCTCCTTCACAATGGGAATAATGCCATCTGCCCAATGGTTGGGGAAACGGCCTGGGAACAAATGAGACCATGTGAGAGGGGGGGCAGGAGGTTAACAGGGAGAAGCGGCCCACACAGCACCAGCCATGTGCCCAGCTCCACGTTCACGAGTTCATTCTCAAAACAACCTTCTAAGTTAGGTGCTGTTATCATGATCTGCCTTTTAGAGATGCCGAAACTGAGAATCAGAGAGGTTCAGAAACTTGCGCAGGTCCACACAGCCAGTAAGTGGCAGGTCTGGGTTTCAAATCCAGGTAAGTCCACCTTCTTAACCACGTACTTCATCAGGGAGCCTTCGCAGAGGAGCGGGACTCAGATGGAGACTTTGAAGGGCAGGGCAGAAGAAGGTAAGAGAGAACAGTCCATGTGGAGGGTCCCTTTATAATGCCCTGACTCCCAAGGGGAGAAATCAAAGTGAGACAGTCATTCACAGCTTAGTGAGAATTAGCCCATAAGACTTCCTCCGCTAGAATCGTGTTTAGAAGTGAGGCAGAGCGGAGAGGAGCGGCTGGGTCCAGGGCTCAGGTGGCCACGCAGAGGGGCGCTGGGTGCCACACAAGAGCTTTGGGTTTTCTGAAGGGTCAGTGGGGGCCCGGAGGCCTCGGAGGTGCATCATCCCTCCGGACTTCGGGAAGGGTGCTGGTGTGGCCCTCAGGAGGGAACACTGGAAGGGGCGGGTGGGCTGCAAATTTTGGCCCAAACACAGAGAGGCCTCCTCCCACTGGGCAGTGTCCAGCTGCTCCGGGAGGCTGTGGCTGTCCTGACCCCGGAGACCTAGACAAGCCCCTTTCCGCCTCTGGCCTCTGTTTCCCCAAACCCCTTCGGCTCCGTGATCCCTCCTGGCTGGTGGGGGCAGGAGGCCGAGAGCCCGAGAAGGGCAGAGCTCAGCCGCCAGGTGAGGAAGAGCATCCCCCCTGCCCGCGGGCCTTTGCCCACGCTGGACCCCCTGCGGGGAATGCCCTCCCTGACTCCTCCTCATCTCCGTCCAAGCATCTCCCTCTCAGGAAGGCTCCCCTACATGCTGCTGAGGCCAGATCCCTCCAGTGGAGGCTCTCACACCTCTGAGGGCCTCTCAAGGGGTGATTTTTAAAAAAAAACCACTACTCCCTGAGGGGGTGGGGGGCAAAAGTCTCCCCAACACTCCCCTTCCTGGGGGGCAGAGTGGAGGGCCCCCCTCTCGGGCATAAGGAAGTGTGGGGAATAGCTGTTCCCCATCCCCCTTCCTCACTGTGCACCACACTTTGGTCTCATTCCAGAGCATTTACTGAGCACCTACTACGTGACAGCTATAAGTGCTGGGGATCAGCAGTCAGTTGCTGTTCTTGGGGGGGAGACGGATGTAAATAAGATAAACAAATAAGACAAATTGAGAGTCAGGTGGGGATGAGGGAAATGGAAAATCAAGGCAGGGAGGAGGAGGAGGATGGGGGAGGGGCTGTAATTGTAAATGGAGTGAGCGGTCAGGAATCCCACCCTGACCAGGGATGACATTTGAGAAAGATGTGAAAGCAGGGGAGGCAGGGAGTCACGTGGGTATCTGGGGAAGAACATTCCAGGCAGAAGGAAAGGCACCTGCAAAGGCCCTGGGGCAGGAGCCTGCCTGACGGACTTGAGGAGCGGCAGGCATCAAAGCCTGGTGGCTAGAGGGGGTGGGCAGGGAGAGCCTCTGGAAATGAGGTCAGTGCGATTTGGCATCTCTGGGGTGACCTCCCGGGCGTCAGCCTGGCACTTGGCATAGTGTCTCGGCACAGCGAGTGGCGTCTGGTATAGGCAGCACTGCAACACACGTGGGTGACACGAATGAATCAAGAGTATGGGCCTGAGCGTTTGGCGTCTGTGTGAAAAAAAGCACACAGAAAACCCACAAAACCAAAATAACAAAAAAAAGCCAAAAATCGAAAAAACCCCAAACCCCCACGAAAGCCAAAAAAACACAAAACTAAAAACTAAACAAACAAAAAAAAACCCCAATTAAAAAACCCACAAAACCCAAAAAGCAAAAAATACCCAAAACAAGAAAAACCGAAAAAATTTTAAAAACAAAAGCAAAAAAATGTAAAAAACAAAAAACCCACAAAACAAACCCCCAAACAAAAAAAAAGCCAAAAAACAAAAAAAACCCCAAACTCCCACAAAACCCCAAAAAACACAAAACCCAAAAAACCCCAAACAGAAAAACGAAAAAATTAAAAAACCACAAAACCACAAACCCGCAAAACCAGAAAAAACAATTAAAAAACCAAAAAACCCCAAGATTTAAAAAAACAAAACCCCACAAAATACAAAACTCAAAGCCTCCCAAAAAATTAAAAAACACAAAACCCAGAAAACAAAAAAGCCGAAAAACCAAAAAATATTTTTAATCCAAAAAACAAAAAAATCCCCAAAACCAATTTTAAAAAACCCAAAATAAAAAACCACAAAACCCCAAAAAACACAAAAAAGCAAAAAAACACATATACACGAAACCAAACCAACCAACCAAACAACCGCAACAAAAACCCACAAAGAACAACCAAAAGGAGCCGAACCTCAAAACCATACACGAAAATCACTTTCAATAGATTCTGACATCAGAAGGGTTTCTTAAACAAGACACAAAAAGCTTTCATCAAAAAGTAAAAGCCTAAAAGATTCAAGAGAAATTCAACGGAATTAAAACTAAGAACTTCTGTTCATCAGAGGACCATTGAAAGAGTGAGAAGCAAGCAACCAGCGGGAGGTGCATTTGCCACACGTGTGACTGACAAGGGTTCTCTGAAGAGCTCCAAAGCAATAGGACAACTCGATGGAAAAACACACAGAAGTCACAAACGAGGAAGCCCAAACGGGCAGGGATCCAGGGCCGTGCAATGAACGCTGCCCGGAGGAGCAGCTCCCCGCCTGTGGCCCGACAGAGCCCAGTGCGGGGAGGCTGCGGAGACACAGGAAGTCCCAGTGCTGCGGGGAGGGTGTGGCCTCATCTCCTAAAGCTGGCCGTGGGCGTGCCCTGTGCCCCAGCAGTGCCGCCCCGGGGGACCCCAGGAAGGCTGCATGTGTTCCCCGGCACCCGGACAGGCATGGTCACAGCAGCTTCCTTCACAATGGTCCAGGCTGGAAGCCTCCCGCCCGGACGGCCATCAGTGAACAAAGAGAGAACTTCACTCACAAACGCAGTTCCCCAAGACAGCCAGCAATGGGCAGCTCCACGCACGCTAAGGACACGTCTCGAAAACATGATGTTTTGGTGAAAAAAATAAAAGCCAACCTGGAAAGCACAGGCTAAAAGACACCACGTATGTGACGTTCCAGACCGGGCAAAACAAAACGATGTCAGTTAGGGATGCTGTCGGGCGGCCAAATCGGGAAGAAAACAAGCAACCACTTAATCACAAAAGCCAGGATCCTGAAGACTTCCGGGGGAGGAGGAGGGGCTGTGACTGGGGAAGGGTGGGGGGGGGGGGTTGGGCTGGTCCCCGGGAGGTTGGCAGAATTCAACTTCTTGACCTGGGTGGGGGCCGTCCTAAAGTTAACCTCTAAACGGCACGGATGTTTATTACTTTTTCTAGATGCCTATCACAGTTCACAACTTTGAACAATTATATTGTGGGGGGAGGGGTGGACTTGGAACAGGAATAGCTCTGGGTTTCCTGGGCACCTTCTGTGTCCCAGGTGCCATGTGAGGCGACTGACCCACTTTGCTCTATGACGGAGCAGAGAACTGAGGCTCCCACAGAGGAAATGGCTTTGCCAAAAGGCACGCAGCAAAGTGGCCACGGCGGGAGTGAAGGCAGGCGGACCCGGGCAGACAAAGGCGGAGGAGGGGATTGACGTGGGGATTAGCGGTGCAGCGGCTCCGCGTGCTGACAGCCAGCCGGGACTCGCTAATATCTGCAAATATTTGAGTGTCACGGGAAGAGTTTTTCAAGCAGTCAGAGGCAGGAGAGCTGAGTGAGCGAGGGGCAGGGGGCATGCATCAGGCCAGAGCAGAGGCGGCCAGATCTGGGGCTGGAGAAGTGGACCCCACGCTCTGCTCGCAGGGGCTTCCTTATGGGGCGGAGAGGACAGAGGACACCCCACCGACCTCCACTCCCCACCCCTCACCGGTCTCCCTGAACACAGCCTTGCTTCCTCAGGCCCCCAGGACTCCGCACCTCTAGGAAGGCTCGTCCTACCTGTCCTCCTTGCAAACTCCTATTCACTCTTTAAGCCTTGGCTCAAGTGTCCCTGCTTCCAGGAAGCCCTCTCTGATTCCCCAGGCTAGTGTCTCCAACCTGGGATCCCTGGGAGCCTGTGTTTTGGGCCTGGGTCCCTGTTCTGGAGGGCTGACCTGTCTCAGTGCCAGCGCAGGACCTGGTACACAGAGGGGGACTGAGCCCATCTGGGGGTGAGGGATAAGAGAGTCACAAAAGCCACAGAGAAAAGGTGACAAGGAGGATAACTAGTCTGTCATGTGGACAAGAAGGTGGGTGGAAGGGCATTCTGATCAGCGGGAACAGCATGAGAGGCACGAAAGGCAGAGAGGCATGACGGTGACAGCTAGTTCGGGACTCAGACGTGGGGCCGCGGTGGGGTGGGGGGTGGGGAGAGGGGCTCAGGCAGAGGGGCCCAGCTGGCTGCCTGCTCACAAAGGGGGCCTCTGAGGGCCACGAGGACAGTCCTTGCGGTTCTGGGCACCGCGGGTGCGTGTGTGTGTTGTGTGACAAGTGTCGGATGAGACAAAGGGCCTGCCCTCTCGCAGCTCAATTCAGATTCCCAGGCCCGGCCTGCGATGCGGGCCCCGGGACAGGAGGAAGGACCCCGGCACAGGGCCATCCTGCTGGACAGCCAAGACCCCTTCACTTGGACCACAAATTGAATCGTCTTCCTGCCTGGGAACCATAGTTGTGCGGTTCGGATGCCCCACGGTGAACCTCTACCTGGACCCCTGCTGTGGGCCAGGTCCCAGGTGAGGCCTGTCACCCCCAGTATCTCAGGTCATCCCCCCAACAGCCCTGCAAGGTGGAGATGCCCAGGATACCCACTTTACAGATGAGGAAACTGAGCCCCAGAGAGGGTCAGGACTTTGCCAGAGGACCCTGTGACCTACACCATGGGAGGCCATGCTGACCAACTTCCCCTACATCCCTTGGGGCCTCTTGGTCCTGGACCCCCGACACTAAATGCAGGGCAGAACGCTACAGGGGCAGCCCCAGTACTGGCTGGGAAGAAATAGTCTGGAAAGGCCCTCGAGGTCGCTCTGAAACTACTAATGGGGTGAGAGGGAGAGGATGCGCCCCAATTCTGGGAGGCTGTGCCACGTCCTGGCCACACGGGACCCCCAGTCCCACCACTTCTGAGCCCTGCTTCCAATGCCTCAGTGCAGCCAAGAAGCCTGGGCCCCGGCCGCTGCGACCAGCCAGGATTCCGCTCGGGGAAGCGCCCGCGGCCACCCAGCAAAGAGACGCTTGGATCCCTCAGCGGCTGAGACGGTGGATCTGCCCACCCGGCTCACTTGTCCCCCTGTGTTCCAGCCAGGCTGGGCCATGTCTCTGTCTCTCCTGCCCAGAGCACAGGGACAGGTGGGCATGGAGAGAGAGAGAAAGAGGACCAGAGAGGGGCCCCCCACCAGGCTGGCCTCAAGGTGCCCCATGAATGCTACCTTTTTTCAAGTCCCAGCTAAGTAGTGATGCCTCCTCCACAGAGAGCCCCGTCCAGTGGGGGTGCTGGTGAGATGATAGCTGATGGGGGGCATAGAGGAGGGTTCTGGCCTGGGGTCAGAGGCCTGAGCCCCTCTATGTGGCCAGAGGCAGAGCTGCTGCTGTCTGGGCCTCATCAGCCCCACCTGGACCTTGACCCTGACAAGGTGGGCCTGGCTGATGGACGTTTGGTTTTGTGTCTGAGCTCCTACGACCTAAGAGACTGGACTTCTCCTCCCAGCCCAAGACAAATGGGTTCCGGTCCTGTGGGACCCACAAGGGAGGGCTGCACTCCAGCTCAGCGGCCAGAAGATGGCCCTGCTCTCATGTCCAGTCTGGGGCCTCCGTGTGGGCCCACCGGTCCCCAGGGTCCCCCTGGGCATTCCCGAGGGACTCATCCACAGCACTGAGGGTCGCTTGGGGAGGCCCCAGGGCCCTCTCCCCTAGACCGTGGGACCTGCACTGGAACAAGCTGGGCTCTGCGGGGTCCCTGCCCCTTGGGGAATGGGTGCACCTGCTACCCAGCTGCCTCCCCAGGGATGCTGATCCTGGCCTTGGGAGGGGGGAAGAGGGGGAGGGAGGAGGCCAAGAGACCCTCCAGGCCCCGCGGATCTTCCTGAAACCCGGCAGCCAGAGCTGGGCCTCGGCTCAGCTTCCGGAAGGAAGACACAGGAGGGGTGGTCCCAAAGTGGGGGTCAGGGTGCCCAAGGGAAGTTGTGAATATTCAAATCGACTGATCCCGGGCCAGCCGAGAAGAGCGCCCAGTGGAGTCCGCAAGGCTCAAAGTTTAGCACCTGGAGGGAGGCCGAGGGAGACCCTCTCCCCAGACGCCGTCGCGGGATTCCCCGCAAATGGCTCCAAGACGCGACTGCCTGGCCCGCCGCGAGGACTCCGTCCCCCGCCCCTGTCCCCACGAGGTGGAAACTTAAAAACTCAGAACTGGCAACTGTCAGCTGGGGGATGGGGGACCGGCCGGCGCGTGGGACTGCTGCGTAACAGCAGGAGCAGGGTCCCGGGGGCAATCCAGAGTCCAGGGCAGGGCCCGGGGTATCGCGGAAACCCGCGCGCGCGCCGACCCGGCCCTGGGTGGCGCACTCCCACCCCCAGCCGCGTCGGCCCCGGCCCGGCCGAGGGCCCCCCGCGCGGGGCTCCCCGCGGTCTAGCCGCGCGCGCGCGCGCGCACACACGCACCACACACACGCATACCGGCCCCGGCCAGCCCCGCCGGGCGGCCGCGGGCCGTAGCTGCGCTCGGGCACTGCCCTCTCCCCTCGCCCTCCCTCGCGCCCCCATCCCCAACCCCGGCCCCGGGAGCCGCGGCACGGAAGACGCTCCACTCACCTGAGTTTCTCCATGTCTGCGGCAGAGGCCTGCGAGAAACCAAACGAGAGGGTCAGCAGGCAGGAGGCGTGCGCTCCGCGGCCGCGCCGGGCGGAGCTGGGCACCGCGGGCGCAGGCGGGCGCGGCGGCGGGTCACCCCCGCGCGGCTCGGTTGTTGGAAAGTCCGGCCCGCGCGCCCCCAGCCCACACTCACTGGCCGCCGTCCCTGGGGCTCAATGGGTGCGCGGGGCCTCGGCCGAGTAACAGGTGAGCCCGCCCGGGCCGCCGCGCACCGAGTTACGCCCCCCGGGGAGAGGAAGGGGCTGGCCCGGGGACTCGGGACCGCGCTGACCGGGGCGATCCCAGTCTCGCCTGCCTGAAAAAGAGGGGACCCGGCCTGGCTGCGTTAACTCTCCGGCGGCCGCGGTCCCCGCTGCACCCCCCCCCCACGCCCCACCCCGCCCGTTAACCCTTCCAGCCCCGCGCTCCCTCCCGGAGGAAGCCAAGCCCTGAATTGCAGAATCTCCGAGTCGGAGAATGTTCAAATCGGGCAACTGGGGGCCGTTTGGGAGTGCAGAACCTGACACGCACACGATCCGAGGGTGCTAGCAGTCGGGACCTCAGACTCCTCAATCAGGGACCCTGCTGCCCTCAGCTTCTGGGGTCCGGGCCTGGCTCGCCCCTCCCGGGCCCAAGGGATTAACCCTTGCGCGCCCTCTTCGCCAGCGGGGCTCCCTGCCGGGCTTGCGCAGACCCGCCCGCGCGCGGCTTGGAGACCCTCCCCGCCCAGCCCCGCGCAGCCGGGCAGCCCCTCCGAGGGCCGGGCGGGGGGCCCACCGGCTGCCGTTAACCCTGCGGGCGCCGGCGAACGACCCGGACCGCTAGCGGCCCGGGCGGGATCGCACTTCCTGCGCGAAGCGGGGGGCGCGGGGAGGGCTCTCCATCGCCCGGGAGAGGCCGCTCCCGGGGGCTTTTCCCCGTCCTTCCGTACCATGGCCGGCATTAAAGGGGGACGGGGGGTGCTGAGCCCAGGGACCACGCGACACACCTGGGAAGACTGATGGCTGCCCATCCCGGCCCCTCGCGCCGGGCGCCGCCGCCGCGTCCCCCGGGAGCGCGCTCCGCTCCGGTCGGGGCCCCACGCCGCCTCCCCACCGCCCCGCCGGGCGAGGGCGCAGCCCGGCCGCCAGCGCCGAGCTGGAAGGCCCGACCGGGGGCCCTCCGCCAGGCTCGGCCACCAATTCCCCCGGCGCTGGTCAGGCCCTCCGGAGACTCCCCTGGCCTCAGTTTCCTCACCTGCGGGCTGGGCTTGGGGGCAGGGGCAGCAAGACGCGGCGCCCTGCTGCCCTTCCGCATCGCGGACTGCGGAGGGGCTGGGGTGCGGGAAAGAGTTCCAGAGCACAGGATCCCCGAGGCGTGTGGATTCGCGGCCAGACGCAATCCCCGACGCTCTAAAAGTTGTCGGAGACCACGAGCCCAGACCCCTCTATATACCCTCCTCCCCCAAGACAAAGAGCTGGCCGATTGGCCAGCATCTCCCCGACGCCCCCTATGTACCCAGGCCCACCTTTCCCAGGTTCCCATCACCGCGCTCGGCACACTAGATCCCAGCATACAGCAGGCGCTCAATAAACACGGACAATGCATGCTTGAATCCTACACCTCTCTGGCGTGTCTCTTCCTGCCTCTTCCCTTCTGGCTGTGAGTTCCAGGCAGGAGCCCTGTCCCTTCACCAGGGCACCCCCAGCACCCGGCAGGCCTGGCCTCCACCCCACCAGCGCAGGGTGGGAGGAGCCCTGCGTTGCGAGGGTCAGGCCCCAAGCCCCGAAGTCCAAGTGTTCCATCATCCACCCGCGGTGCCTCGCTCATTCATTAGCTCCGGGCTTGGTTCTTGGGGTTCGGAGGCGGCAGCAAATGAGTTGAGCCCTGCCCTCAGGGGCTAATGGTTGAGAAATGAAACCGCGGCTCGCCTCCCGGGAGTCCACTCGCAGCAGAACGGCAGAGATAATGACACCACCACCCAGCAGCCCTGCGTTCACCGCACTGTCCAGCTCTTCCTCAGGGAAGCAGTCACTCCCATTTTACAGATAAGGAGAGCGCAGCTCAGAGACAGAGCCCAGCTGGGCCTGGACCCCATTCCTCAGAGACCTTTCCCACCCAAAAGCTGGGGATGCCCCCCAGATGTCTCCAGTTGCCTCAGTCACTCACAGTGAATGACCTGCCAGGGAGTGTGTCTAAAATTAATAAGAATGTATTAAAATTTAATTATAAAAATCTCGTGTTTATTATTTATATTGAATGTTTCAGCTCTTCTAAAAGGCCTGTCTGGGAATTTCTCCCCCAAGAAGGGACTCTAGGAGAGGCTGCTGAGTCGCCCTGGTGGCAGGGGGTGGGGTGGGGTGGGGTGGGAGGGAGGGAGGGGGTCCAGCCCCAGCACCTCAGCAGCCCCTCCCTTCACTCTGCTAATCCAGACCCTGAAGCCTGGCTCTGATCCTACCATGCAGTCTCTCCAGACCCAGTGCCTGTGTGGTCACCGCTGCCCTCACCCTTAAAGGCCGCCTCCTCCAGTCAGCCCTCCATGATGGAGGCCCAGCGGAGTAGCTGGGTTTGGCCTCCACACCAGCTCTGTGCTCCCTGGGGCAGGGCCTGTGTCTTTCCCAGCTGTGTCCCGGGGCTAGCCCAGCACCTCACCCAGGGGGTGGGAGTTGTGTGTGAAGCTCTGGGTGTATGTGCAAAGAGCAGTCACAGCTGTGTGTGGCTGGCCCCATGCGGAGGGGCTATGCCTTTGGCAATGGTCTTGGTGTTGGGTCCAGAGAACCACGTTTGAGTCTTGACTCTGCAATTCATAATCACAAGATTTGGGGATATTCCTGAGATGCCCCCTCTTTTGGATGAGGAAACCTGGGCCAGAGCATGAAGTGGCTTGCCCTGAGTCACCTGAGGTTAGCTGAGGCCTGCCTGTTGGGCTGGGCGGAGGAGAATGGGGGCACTGCCTGGGTCTCAGGCCAGAGGTAGTGCCTCTGTTGTAGGAGGGCGGGGGGCAGGGGCTGGTGGGGACCAAGACTGTGAGGGACCTTGAGATGTCTAGGGTCCCCAGCGTGAAATGATGGGGCAGGAAATACCCTCAAGGCCCCATCAGGCCCCTCCAGGGACCCACAGGCAACTGGGGTCCCAGTGCTCTCCTGATACAGGTAGGAACACAGGCTGGCACTCTGGGTGCCCTCAGAGGGAGAGTCCATCCCTGCCCTGGGCGCTGTCCCTCTGGTTCAGCCCATACTCACAGCCCCATGCCTATTCCTGCAACACACCTGTGACATCGTCACTGTCTGCCCGAAGCTCTCCTCTTGTCTCTTCTAGGTGGTCCAGCCCCTCTGGATGGTCCAGCCCAGTGGCCATCTTTATTTCCTAGCATCACACAAGCCCCACTTGTTGGCTAAACTGGACCACACCACGCATCCCTGCCCCAGCCCACCTGCTAACTCTTCCTTCCGTGTCTTTGCTGGTGCTGGCCCCTGCCGCCCCGAATGCTCACCCTCCTTCGCCCCGAGCCGTATTCTGAGCTCCCTGCAGGCCACCACAGTCCCACCACCTCCCTCCTTTCCCTATTCCCTGAGAGACTCTGAGCTTCCGGAGGGCCAGAGACAGGCCCCTCCACCCTTTAGTTGCCTGCTGTATAGCCAGAGCAGCCTTTGGCCCTGTTAAGGAAATCAATCCCATTTAATCCCCATGGTGACTTGCGAGGTGGGTCTTACAACCCCCATTTTACAGATGCAAAAACAGAGGCTCCAAGAGGCAAACCCCTGCAGGTTGAGTGCAGAAGCGTGGAGGGTTGGGGCCAGCTTCCCAAGCTGCCATCCTCCCAGTGACACCTGGGCACGTGACTGATGCACATAGTAGGTGCTCCCAAGGGGCAACGGAGGGAGGCAACTCTGCGTCACAAGTCAAGCCTCAACGAGGGGCTGGTAAATACCGACTGGGCCCGGCCTAACCCTCTGACCACACCCCCACCACCTGCCCTTCACTTGGCACACATTGGCCACACTGGCCACTTTGCTGGTCCCAAGCTCACCCAGCTCACTCCTGCCTCAGGGCCTTTGCACTTCTTCCCTCCGCCTGGATCTCTCCTTCTCTGACTACCCACCTAAAGGAGCTCCTCTCTCCCACCAAATGATTTCTCATCACGCCCTGTCCCTTTGGACTCATCCTCTCTGTCCGTCTGCCCGCCCCCGCCCCTGCACCTGCACTACAAGAGACACCCCTGACAGCAGGGCCCCCCTGCTTCAGCCACCGCGTCTCCACCCTTAGCGCCTGTTGCAGAGGCCTCTGATGAGCAGTTGGTGACGCCTGAATGAATGCAATCGCTCTTAACTCCCAGCCAGTGGCAGCTGCTCTCCACCTCGAGCAGCCTCCGGTCTGCTCTCATGGCCCCTAGCACTCACCCGTCGTCCCGTGCCCCTCCCCCAAGCCCACCCCCACGTTGGGGGGCACCTGAGCCCGCTTGGTACCCGGCACACACACACCTGCACAGAGCCCTGCCCAGGGAACCCCTCTGCTGATGGGGGTCAGTCCCGCACTGGCCCCCACGAGCAGATGTGTGAACCCTCTACTGGACCATCTGGCCCGGCTGTATTGCTGCCCTTTTCCCACCCAAATCTTGTGGTTCCCGGAAACTGTCGCGAGAAGGAAAGCGGGTCCAGGTCAGGGAGGGGTCTGCTGGGTGCTGAGGCCTCCCCGCTGCCTCCAACTCACCCTGTGACCCTGGGCGAGTCCCTGCCCTCCCTCAGGGCCTGTGATGGGTCCCCTGGGCCCTCCTTAGATCTACTCTGAGCTCCAGCTTCTTTGGTTTCTTCCTGACCCTGCTCCCTCACTCTCTTCTCAAGGGGAGGAGACGAGCCAAAGAGTACAGCGGGCAGAGATCGGGCGGGGGGGGGGGGCGGGTAACCAAATCCCAGATGTGGCCAAGGCAGTGGCCACCCACGTCCCACTGATGGAGACGTGCGCTTCCTATGCAGCTATGTGAACTCGGGCAAAACCCTCAACCTCTCTGAGCTCAATCCCTCATCTAGGGAGGATGGAAAATCTTCAAAGGACGTTGTGAGTGACACGGTGGCCATGTACGTGTATGGGACTGTCTTGGCGATAGGGCTGGTGAAGGGCTGCAGCCACTCCCGAGCCAGACTTTTGACGTCATCACTCAGGGTGGCCCCTCTTCGAAGAGGTTTGACATCACTCCTTGCCTTCTTGCATTCATTCCACAAACATTCACCGTGTGCCCTGTTCTAGGGGACTCAGCAGTGAACAGACTAAACCAGGGGACCTTCTCTGCTCTCACGGTGCTGATATTCCCACAGCGGGGAGGCAGATTAGCCAGGGCATCAGTGCAGTGTCCCTCCTGCCCTGAGTTCAGGGAGCGTCCGGTCACCAGTGGGGAGTACAGGTTGAGTTGGGGGCCTCGTGGGCCATCGTCAGGACTTTGGCTTCTATCTTGAGTGGGTTGGGAGCCCCGACAGAGCTGAACAGAGTGGGGGCCCCTCGGGCTGCTGTGCGGAGGACGCACTGAGGGGTGAGGGCAGGGCCCGAGGAGTCCAGCAGGAGGCACCTACGCAGATCCAGTGGGGACCACGGTGGAGGTGGGAGAGGCGCTCAGATGCCCTGACAGACTAGAGAAGGGGGTGGAAGGAAGAATCGCCGAAGATGAGGCCATGGGTTTTGGCCCGAGCAGCTTGAAGGGGGCTGGGGAGAAGATCAGGATTCAGGCCCAGACATCCCAGCAGGGATACAGACAAGAGGGTGGGCACTTGGGTTTGGACTTCAGAGGAGGGTCCAGGAGACGTGAATCTGGGAGTGGCCAGCATGGAGACAGCACTTAGGCTCCGAAACTAGATGAGGTCGCCAAGGGAGTGAGTGTAGATGGGGAAGAGGAGGGGCTCTGCCAGGCGAGGGTTCAGAGGGGGGGCGGGGCCAGCCCCGGGGACCGAGAAGGCGCCGGCGGGGAGGTAGGAGGGGAGAGGCGGTGTCACAGACTGTGTCATGGGTGAGAAGCCGGCCTTGGGCCCCTCAGCATCCCCCGCAGGGCTCGCTGCGCTGGGCACACGGTGGGTCATCCCTGACACCTTAGTCGGGATACCAAGGTGAGCACAGATGGACGGGAAAGGGGCGAGCGCTGGCCCAAGGTCACTCAGCAAGCTGGGGACTTGAACCCGTACCTTGGCTTGGGGCTGTCCCCAGATGGGGCCAAGAATGCCCTTCCCCTGGGGATTCTGGAGGACCTCGCTGCAGGCTGAGAGGTGCCCCGTCCCTTCCCCCGGGGCCGAGCCCCGCGCTTCTCCGCACGGCCTGGGCAGGGCCTCGGGTTCCCAGCCACGCATCGCTACAGACGGACTAGGCCCGCGGCAGCAAACTGGCCTCCTGAGCTAAATCTGGCCCGCCGGCATGTTGTATTTGGCCTGCGAGAGGGTTTTAATTTTTTTTTTTTAAACGTTTGAGCCAACATTTAAAAATTGGGAGAGTTTACATTTTAAAATCCGTATTTTTGGCTTCTACTGAAATTTTGGAAGATCTGGCAACTCCGGCCCACATTCCCACATGGCAACAGTTGGGGAGCAGGGAAGCAGCTGCCCCCTCCAGAGGCACCTTGGGGGTCCCCCACTGGGAAGACGCACTATCACACCTTAAGCCGGCCCTACAGACCAGACGGGGAGCCTGAGGCCCAGAGGGTGGAGGGGGCTTGCCCGTGAGGCCTCACGGTGGGAACGCAGCTCTGGGGAGTTCCAGGCCTGGCATCTGGCGTCTTGTCACGACGTCACTAAGGCCACTTCAGAGCCCCCAGCCCGCCTCTCCTTCCTTGACCCCGGCCTGTGCTTCCTGCTCTCTTCTGCCCGTTTTGTTCTCAGGAAACAACTGGCTTGAGTCATTCACAATGTAGTACGAGCGAGCCTTGGTACCAGGTCTGTGACAGTGACGGCCGGAGGTCCCGGAGACCTTCCACAGTGGCTTCTTGTTTGCTGGGCAGTGAAGGGTCAGACCAGAGTCCCCCACGACCACGCAGCCAGACGGGGCAGAGGCCTCCCCCCACCCTTGCCTGCTTTGCCGCTTCCTCCCCAGAGTGGTTAACGGTGCGACTCCAAGCACTGTCCTCGAGAGAGGGCTTTCAGACTGCTCCCTGGAAGCCCGGGGTCTCCCTACCTTCCTGAAGCTCCACCTTCACCCTGGGAACTGTTCCGAGGACACAAGCCTGTGCAGGCTAGGTAGAGGGGCCGTCGCCATCACCTTCACGGCTACCACCGTCCCAGGGGCAGGATTCCTGTTGTGTGCCAGGCACCTCCACGCATTATCTCGAATCCCCTGCCACACACTCGAAGACACTGGGGGATGTGGCTTGTCCGGGTTCACTGAGCCAGGGCACAGCCCCAGCCAGGACCCTGCCGGGCTCTGCTCGCTGAGCCTCAGTTCCTGGTCTGTGAAATGGGCCAGATCCCAGTATCCCTCTCACTGGCCTCTTTGGAGTATTCGACGCGAGGCCGGAGCTGACCACACGTGACGCTGGGCTGGGCTGGGCTGGGCTGGCGGCTGATGCCCACCTCCCGCTTCAAGGAGCCAACACCAGCTCCTTGGCAAGAACATTCTGGCCGGGACCCAGGACAGAGCCCTGCCCCCCAGCACCTGCTGCAGGACCCCGACAGGTCCCCGAGGCCCTGTGCTGCCTTCAGACAGAATCTTCCAGAGGCCTGGGCATCACGGGGCTCCCCCGGACCCAGTGGTCCCCGGACTGAGGCCTGCATGGCGTGCAGAGCCTAGAGCGGAGGGTGGGGAGGTCCCGGATCGCCAGGCCCTTGTGGAGGAGGCCGGGGACGCAATCCTTATTGGGAGCCTGCTGGATGCTTTCCCTGTGACAAGGCGAAAGAAAACTCGTGACCGTGGCCGCTTTTCCACGGCCGGGGAAACCGAGGCCCTGAGTGGGTGGGCAACCTGCCCAGGTCCTTGAGCTGAGTCCCCCTGAGCGGAGAACTCCCCGGCTTGGCCCAGCGGACCCCAGAGGAAGGGCTGGTGGTCTTCAAGTACCCAGAGCTCCCCTCCAGCCTCGGGGCTCCCTGGCTCTCCCTGGAGACAGAGGCAGGTCAGGTCATTGGAGGCAAGTGACGCGGAGGCCCGTAGGTGCAGAGGGGGAGGTTCAGACGGCCTGTGTCCAGCCCCGGCTCCTCCCGTGACCTCCCCTCGCCTGTTTCCTCCCGGTACGCAGGAGCGCAGGTATGACCCAACCCGCTGGGGGTGCGCAGGGATGGAGAGTTAGAATGACTCTGCTAAGTGCTCGGCAAGCATCAGCTCGCTCCTGCCGCCCAGGATTTTGTTTTTAAAAGAACCCATCATGCAAAAAGAGTCATGTACCAATACGTTCATTGCAGCCCTATTTACAATAGCCAGGACGTGGAAGCAACCTAAGTGTCCATCGACAGAGGAATGGATAAAGAAGATGTGGCACACATATACAATGGAATATTACTCGGCCATGAAAAGAAACGAAATTGAGTTATTTGTAGTGAGGTGGATGGACCTAGAGTCCGTCATACAGAGTGAAGGAAGTCAGAAAGAGAAAGACAAATACCGTATGCTAACACATATATATGGAATCTAAGAAAAAAAAAAAAAGGTCGTGAAGAACCTAGGGGTAAGACAGGAGTAAAGACACAGACCTCGGGCATCCCTGGTGGTGCGGTTGTTGAGAGTGTGC